>NW_006798732.1:1275691-1284552 GCF_000442215.2 Lipotes vexillifer | reverse complement strand
TCCCTACTGCTCTGCTATGTAATGGATCTCCACCCCGGGAGTGGGGGTCAGTGCACAGAGGGTTTTACTCACATGTGCTCCACAGCGCTCTGAAAGGCTCTGGAAAATCTCCCTTCTAGGGATAGGCCACAAGAAGTCTTCTGTGGTCCTGAGAACTCAGCACCCTTGGGCTTTCTACAAAGAGCCATTTCCTCTTCCGTATAGTTTGCCATTTACTGTTTAAATTCATTTTAAAAATTATAAATGTAGACATACTCATTACAGACAATTCTGAAAATTGAAAACGCATTAAGAAAAGAGTTGCTCAGAACCTCCAGCACAGAGCTGCCCACCATGGATGTATCTCCTTCTGGTCTCATAGGCTCCATCCTGCCTAAAGCCTTCATGCTCTGCGACTGACACTTGCAGAATCCGTGTCAGGACGGCTTCCTGCGCTGGAGGTCAGAGCAGGAACGGCCTGACGTCCACAGAAGGTTTTGCGGTGGCAGCTCAGCTTGACTGAAGAGAAAACCCTTCTCCCTAAGTGTCCGGAATTCAGCTGATGATCTGAGGACGAGTGGCTTGTTCTAGGGCTGCTTGTGGCTCGTTTTCTCAGCCCATCTGACCCAGACATTAAACGGCTAGTTCATGACCCTTTGCTGTCCATGTGATGGCAGAGAACTCTGAGATGCCACGTGACATGGCAGCACACATTTAACTTGTCACGGAACAAGTGTTCTATTGGGAGCTGCACGTCGGACACAAGGCAGTGAGTCTGCTCCGCACGCCGCAGCTTGTCTGCCCTTGAGCGTTTGGAAGAAGCAAAGAGGGTGGAGACCGCAGCTCTGGCGCTGGCTACTGTCCACCGAGAGAAAAATGTGAGTTTTTAAGAAACTTGTTGCCCGTGCGTCTCTCAGAGAGGAGGTATTTGTTTGCTTCAAGGAAACCAGAAGAGACAGAAAAGAATGGAGCTTCAAGACCCCCAAGTGAGAATTAAAATACATACAAAATCCCCTCAAGTCTACATTTGTGACCTGATATCTATTCTTTGTCTACCTTTGAATTGAATGGATGCTTCAGACCACTGTGAGCAAAATGGCTGAGTCTGATTTCCAGATGCTTATCAGTTTCTTTAAAGGAGGGAGAAAAGTAGACAGAGAGAAACAGGGATCAAGAATGGTTGTGCTTCTTGATTCCTTGGTCCAGTTAAATATTATAGGAATGTTTCTTTATGGGGTATGAGGCTATTTCCTTCTTTCAGTCTTTGCTGTGTAAGAAAAATAGTTTTCTTGTTAGTTAAAATTATTTTGTGTAAACCTTTAACACAAACCCCAAACAGTCAAGCAATAATCTACATAGAGCTCATGTTAGTTTAGTTTTGACCAGTGTAGGGATTCTAAAGAAATAAAGTTTATGATAACTTAGATGCTTTCTAAATCAATTAAATGAAGTGTCATTAAATAAATAAATAACATTTAAAAATAATAAATGTGGAACACAGGCCAAGGGAAAAAGAAAA
The DNA here is from genome assembly GCF_000442215.2 of Lipotes vexillifer. Lineage (NCBI taxonomy): Eukaryota > Metazoa > Chordata > Mammalia > Artiodactyla > Lipotidae > Lipotes > Lipotes vexillifer. The sequence continues at coordinate 1,283,054 of NW_006798732.1, read as the reverse complement.
ACTAAGAAATTTTTATTTGCATTTTCTCAGGTAGATTTCTTGTGGATGAAATGTTTCCCTGCTCGACTAAGTGAGGTTTCATCAGCATCTCAACAATTAAGAGGAATAGAATTTGTAAGAGATAAAAGGCTACCCTCATCAGCATTTTAATTCAAGGAGAAGCACACCTATTGAAAAGGGTTCTGGATGCTGTCCATCTACACATAGCTTTGTAAGAAGGGTAAGAAGGTCCAGGATGAGCCAGCAAAGGTAAAAAGTGGGATCCCGAGGAAGAATGTCCCCAGGTTTGCACCCCAAATGACTGAGGGTATTTCCTGAGGGCAGGTTTGAACCTGAAGGACTGCCAGCCTCGTCATACTGCTGGTTCAGACTTGGGCAAGCCTGAGATGAAAGATGTGCCACCAGCAGGAAGCTTTTTCTAAACTTCCATTAGGCAGGACGTTTCCATCCAAAAGAGACTAAGGGTTCACGGCTTAAAAAGTGCGGCTAGACAGTAGCATCGCAGCTGGGCAGTTTCTATGCTGCAGCCTTGATTTCATTTGGGGGATGGGCATGGGTGCTATACAGCATAATTAGCTCAATTAAGGAATTAGTCACGATCAAATAATTATTTGGACGTTTGTTGGAACCTATGAGCTTATCAGGGAAGTCTTATCCCCAGACGAAGAACTTTTATAATCTTGCCACAAGAGGAGTTTATGGTTTACATCTGTATCAAAGGTAACTTGTGATCTTTATCTAAAAAAATAAAAAAACACTAGAGGAGTGCATTGGAAGAGGCTCAGTTTACTGTCCTTGAATGCAAGGTTGCTCGGCCTGAAAGATGGTGTCCATCACGTGGCAGCCGTCCAGTCAACATTTGCTGAATAAATTTAATGAATCTCCACTGTCTCCCACTGTGGACTGTACACCTGGCTTCATTTCCTCAGATGACAGGAAGGAAATGCCTATATGACTCCCCACGTAATTGAGCGTCTTCTTGGATTGGGCCAAGAGGACAAAGTCTAAGCAGTTGACCCTGGACAGATAGCTGACGAAAGACGCAGCTGGAGATGCTGGGCGTTGAAGGAAAAGACCCTGGCTGGTCGGGTGCTGGTGACCTGTGACATTGGACTGTGTGGGTCCAAGAGGCCTCAGAAGCAAGTAAGCACCCAGCTGGGCAGGCAGGGGAGGCTTCTCCCTCCTCTGACTCCCATATCCTCACCCACCCCACCAACCACATGGATGTTTTCAGTCTTTGGAATTACAAGTTCTGTGTTTCAAATCTCATGAGTGATGTATGTTCCTTGTAGAAATGTGAAAAGTAAGCACAAAGACAAAAGTTCCCTGTGATCCTGCTACCCAGAGCAAGGATTGTTCGTATTTCAGTGTACGATGCATCCATACTTGTTCCTGCAACTAAATATGCCCCCGTGTAAATATCACTTTATACTAACATACGTATGTGTGTTTACAGCATGAGGATTTACAGTACAGATTGTTTCCTATGCTTTGTGTTATTAAAACACGGTATTTTGCCTAAAACATGTTTTTTATCGGCTGCATAATCTAAACGCGAGTGTCGTGGTCGTTCTGGAGAGCCCGCTCAGGTTCCAGGGGAGGGAACATAGGTTCTCCCTCCTAATGGGGCAGTGGCAAGGTTCTGGAAGAGCCTGTGACCTGGGAAGACACTGTGCATTTATGAAAAATCTGCCCCGATGTTCACTGCTTGGATTGGCCGTCACACCTGCTACATAACCTTACCTGTTCCCCCGTGTTCTTGTCTTCTGCAAAAGAGTAATCGCTGGAATGACATAAGATTAAACAGAGGTGACAAAAATAGAACAGCCTGGGTCAGACCGAGGAAGGGGATTTCAGGGGGTTCAGTACTGGCCATGGTGATTATTACCAGACTCTCAGCACCAGCTGTCTACGCCCTTGGCCTTCGGCTCTCGGCTATGATGAGTGTCCCCAAAAAGCATTTTGAAGCGGGAAGGGACAAGCCACTGAAAACAGAACCTTCCTAAGAAAAAAGTGAGGGGGGCGCTTTCCTTTGATCACTGGCTAACTTTAAGCAAATTACTAACTTCTCTGCGCCTGCGTTTTCTTATCTGTAAGATGGGGATGATTATAATATCCATCTCATATAGTTATAATGGAGATCAAAATGTGCTCATCAGTAAAGCACTTAGAACAATGCCTGCCACGTAACATACTCTTAATAAATATTATATTTTATCACTAGTAGTAGTGGTGGTGGTGGTGGTAGCTGTAGTAGTAACATAATTAATTGTTGGAAATTTAGATCTCAGGTTTTTGATATTATAAATAATTTATTAGAACATCCATGCAGGTAAATTTTGGCCCATGTTATCTGATTATTTCCTCAAAGTGTAATTGCTACATGTGTATATTTTAAGGCTTTTGATAAATGTTGCAAACTCGACTCCAGAAAATGTGTTCCAATTCACTTTACAGTCAACATTTTAAAAGAATGCCAATTTACCCACACTCTTCAGCACTAAGGGTTGTCATTTTAAAATCCATATGTGAACTCATTGTTTCTTTAATTACTAGGGAGGCTGAGAACTCTTTTCATATGTTTGTAGTGAGCCGTATTAAATCTTTCGTGGGTTGCATCCTTTTCCATGAATTGAATTAAATCTATCTAACAAAGTTTAAGGCATTTATATTATACTTATTGTTATATTTTAATACATATTTTATATATCCCATATTTATTGTGATTTAAAAACTTTATTCCTACCGTATTGTGTTTTCTGTTCACAATATGTATACATATTGTGTGTAAGTTTCGTTTCTCCTTTTCTGCTTTCTGCTAGAATGATTGAGTTTCCTTAATTTCCTTTTCTTATTTTCGCTGCTGCTGCTTTGGAAGTTATACATTCTATTTCTATTCTTCTAGTGGTTGCCTTCCAATTTTTATCTTGTACCTGAATTAACAAGTCTGTACTCATTCAGCCTTTCTCCCTTCCACTTTATAATGTACAGACCCTGGGTTGTCTTACTTTATACCCCTCCTGTCTCTCCTCAATCAATTATTGCTATCTGGTATTTTATTCCACTTTTTGCACTTCTTTCCTAAAATCTGTCATTGATTTTTTTTTAACATCTTTATTGGAGTATAATTGCTTTACAATGGTGTGTTAGTTTCTGCTTTATTACAGAGTGACAAAGTGAATCAGCTATACATATACATATACGTATATTCCCATACCTCTTCCCTCTTGCGTCTCCCTCCCCCCCCCCCATCCCACCCCTCTAGGTGGTCTCAAAGCACCGAGCTGATCTCCCTGTGCTATGCGGCTGCTTCCCACTAGCTGTCTCTTTTACATTTGGTAGAGTGGACATATATACACTGTCATTTATTTTTATACAACTGATTGGTTTTTTTTTTGCGGTTCGCGGGCCTCTCACTGTTGCGGAGCGCAGGCTCCGGACGCGCAGGCTCAGCGGCCATGGCTCACGGGCGCAACCGCTCTGCGGCATGTGGGATCCTCCCGGAGCGGGGCTCGAACCCGTGTCCCCTGCATCGGCAGGCGGACTCTCAACCACTGCGCCACCAGGGAAGCCCTGTACAACTGATTCTTATTTAGATTTACCTGGATGCTTACCTATTTCATTGCTGCTTACATTATATTTGTTTCTTTTGAATTTGATTACTTCTTCTTGAAGAAAATCCTTTAGTAGTTCCTTCAGTGAGAGTTACTGCGCTAAGTGCTCTCAGTCTTGCTTTGTCTGAAAATGTTTTAAATTTTTCCTCACTTTTGAATCAGTGGATATAAAAATCTAAATTGTGAGTTATATTCTTCCAGCACTTTGAAGATATTATTCCACTGTACTTTGGCTTTTATGGCTGCTGCTATAGTATATCTACAGGTACAGCAAGAACGCTCTTGCTGGTTGCTTTTAAGCTTTTTCTCTTTGCTTCTGATTTGCAGTTTTACCAATATGTGTTCAGGTATAGTCGTGTTTTATTTATTTTGCTTACAATGTGTTGCACATCCTGAATCCACAGATTCATATTTTTTATAAACTCCAGAAAATATTCAGCCATTCTCTTTATGAATACTGACTCTCCTCAGTCTCTTGACTCTTTCTTCCTGCAACTTTAATTAGATATATTTGGATGTTTTCATTCTATTTGAATGTCTTAACTTCTCTCTCATATTTTCTACCTCTTGATCTGGTTATTGCATGTTGTAAAATTCCCTCATATTTTCTTTCCTGTTCACCGAGTCTCTGATCAGCTGTATCTAATCAGATAAAACCTATCCACTCAGTTTTTAACTCCAATTACTAGATTTTTATTTCTAAGACTTGTATGTGGTTACTCTTCATTTTTGCCTGGTTTCATTTTTGATAATGATTGATTCTTTTCTTACTTTTTGAATTCCTTCCTTTTTGACATTAATCATGTCACACATTTTCACTTTATAGTCTATAAGATTAAACAGTTATCTGAAGTTCTCAGGTTCTAACACTCTTTTTTTATGTCTGAGGCCTCTTAATCATAGCAGATTATTTCCTCAGGCGTTTCACAAACAAGAGTTTTGTTTGTGAGCTCATCCTCTGTAAAAATATTGTGTAGCCTGAGTTTAGCGCCCTGGGGATTTTCATTGGCTGGAACAAATTTCATATTCTTTTCTTAAATTGGGTTTTCCTGAACCATGCTGTTAGTGTGAAACTGAACCAAAATCTGCACGAAGAGTAGTTACCAATTCCCAGGAAGGATTTTTTTTTCCGACTCCCGGTGTGATAAGCAGTACACAAGCTTTCTTGTCATGTCTCTGTGATCTTACGTGGATATTTATCTAGTGTAACCTTTCATTGAGGGTGTGTTCTTTAAGGGCCCCCACTTGCTGCGGGCGTCTTGATCTCCCTTTTACTCATATGGGACCAAAACTCTTCCTTCCGTCTTGGCAGGAGTATTAAAATTCAAGCCTCAAGATTACGTAGGCTGACAACCCTACCTCTGGGACAATCGCCGTATCAGCTCACATGCTCACTGCTTTGGTCCTTAGCTTACTCTTTATTCCTTACTCTGGGGTTTCCTTTCCTTTCCTTTCCTTCATATTTGTCCTGTTTTATCCTGCATTACCAAATACTTGCAATGGTTTGGTTTCCAAACCATATCTCTAAAAATGGAAGTCCCCACTTTTTGTTCAATTGCAGCTGATGTAATTTTTCCTGTAGGCTCTAACGGGGACTTGAGGAGCCACCTGTGCTGTCTCCCCGGAGACACAAAAGTCCCCCTTCAGATGCAGTCTTCCTGATTCTTACGATGGAGGGAGGCCTTCATGATGCACAGAGAGCACAGCTGTGTGCTCTGGAGTGGGACGACGCGCTTTGGGGTGAAGGTGAAAGGCACAACTCAGGGCATACTGCACACAAGACGATGTGATACAGCTGCATCCCCAAGAGGAAGGAGAAAGCAAGGGCAGCCAGACGTGCCTGAGCCCCAGTGCCTTGAAATGAGTGCCATCCTTCTGGAAACAAGAGTCCGGTGAGGAAACTGAACAAATCCAAGGTGTCTCTTGGCCTCGGACAGGGGAGCTCACGTAATCTGCGTGGTGGAGAACACTGGCTGAGAGATGCAGATATCACCTTCCCACTGCCAGAAAAGCAGTTCACAGCAGCCCTGGCTCTGAATCTGAGTACAAAGTGTTCCAATTCAGAGGAAGAACGGTCACAGGTGTCACGCTGGTAATGGTCATTCTGACTCACAAAGCTACAAACCATGTCTGCACCAGCCCAACCAATGAAGCCAGGAAGCGAACTTACGACGGGAGACAATCTATGAGAAGGACCATTGGATCATTTGCTCTTTTGAATTAGAGTCACTGGAACTCTCTGTGCTCCAGAGAGACACTTGTTATTACTTAAATTTAAAAGGTTGAAATGGAAGACAGTTTTAGGAATAAAGAGGGAGTTATAGGAAGAAAATGTAGGTCTTAGAGTGACAAGTATTTTTTATTAATTGCATCACAGAGGGCCTGGAATTAACTGAATCAGATCAAACTTTTAGAAAAATGGATGTTTAGAAGAAGCTCCAGTAAACTTTCCAGTAGCTCCTTGATTTTGGGCTGAACCTCTGTAACGTACCTGGAATATTGAAGAGGGCCTAGAATCACCTAGAAATGTGTTTGTGCCCCTTGTAGCAACTATCTCATAATTCAATCTGTCTGAAATTAATATGCACAGCTTTGTGGGATTTCCCGGCCTTAGGTGTTGTGGCGAAAAGTACTATTCTACATAATCTGTTTGCCTTTTCCTCCTGGACACCCAGATGGAGTCCCTTTCCCAGACTCCCTTGCAATTCGGTGTGATCACATGACTGACAGTGGGTGGGACGTGAGTAGGAGAACGTGTGCGTCACTCCCAGGCCTGAAAACTTTACACCCACTCTCCGATATGCTCTTTTCCTTCTCCCGGTGATTGGGGTGGCAACCCCCAGGCGACCCAGGCAGCCTCATGTTAAAGATGGCACACCACCTTCAGCCTGGGTTCTTGCACGTCTACGTTGAGCAGAGCTGCCTCCCTGGACCTCCGTGGGTGGTGCCAGTTCCCTTGTGTTGAAGCATTGCATGCTCGTGTCTGTTCTTTTATTACAGCCTTGCCCACCTGAATGAACGCAGACCCTAACGAGGGTCTGTGCAGCCTGTGCAACCCCTGCGTGCCTGCCCCAAGATGGAATGCTTGTTCCTAGTGTGACTTACGCAAGGTGCTCAGCAGTGTCTCTGGCCATCCTCCCCTGGAAAGAGGTCCTCTGCATCCCTTTGTCACCCAGCGCCCAGGGTCTGCACTCGTATCTCTGTCACCCACGGCAGTCAGATCGTCGACCAGCAGTTGCTCTAAATGCACAGAGATTTTGGATACATGCTTATTCAAACTCCCGGACACATGAAACTGGGGTGTGTGTTCCCCTGCCACACCTTCCTGAAGCACTGGGCTTTGTTTGAAGATTTTGGAGGAGAAAGAATATTATTTCATATTAAAATAAACATTAATGGGCAGAATGCAAAAGTGGATGAATTTCAAAGACCAAGCCTAAGACTTCAAAGGGGGTTCAAGTTTGCATTTACAGTTCTGGATCAAGTACTCAGCCCTCCCCTGGGGGCTCATCCCCTGTGATTTATTTATTTATTGTTATTCTCAGGGTTTTAGGTTTTAATCCAGTAGCCAAATATTTTCTTCCAATACAGGGAAGACACCTCATTCAAAGGTTGTCAGACGGTTTGTTCTCGGCCTCCCTTCTCTTCCCATCCCCTCTCCTTCCACCTGGAAAAAAAAAAGAGAGATAAATTTACCACCCAAGCTTACAAACTATGGAGTAGGCTATAATGTGAGTCTCCCTGCTGAA
>NW_006798732.1:1267768-1275575 GCF_000442215.2 Lipotes vexillifer | reverse complement strand
CCCTGCTGAACCCTGGAAAGGGCCAGGCTCCCATGCAGCCTGTGACCTCGGGAACCTCCTCCCCCCACTTTTCATGAAGGTGGGAGTAGTTCTCAGGCCCAGGCCCCACTGCATTTCTTTACCCTCAACCCAGACCAGTCCCGAGTTTGTGACTTGGAGCTGTATGTGATCTAGCCATCTAACACAGACCTGAACGGTCTTGTGTTTGACTTTCAAAGTGGGCAGCCTTTTGTTTTTCCAAAAGTGCGTGTCCTCTTCTGATAGCCAGTGTATCTGCAGTTGGCATCCACTTGGGAAGAAAACAACCTCTGGATCTGGTGGCAGATTAGCAAAGACCTTCTCGTTCTCTGGGAGTGGACCCTCCCCCAGCAGCTCATTTCGGGGTCACCAACCACATTTCTCTTGCTGAATTCACAGCCCTGCCTGTGGCATCCTCTTGAATTGCTGGACGTGTGTTTACTTGACTCTGGTGAGGAAAGTACTCCCAGGGTCAGATTCGCTTTGCTTTCAGAAAGCACCAGGATGAAGCTGGTGGAGATGGGCCAGCACCAAGCAGGGGTCCAGGAGGCAGCGCCTGCCTCGAGCTCCCTGAGGACGGGGAGGTCTGAGGGGTGAGCATGGCCAGTATCAGAGGAGCTGGGACCCGTCTCCTGTGCCAGACCCTGCGGTGTGAGAGTTTCGCTTGGACGGGAGACAAAGCCAGAAGGCAGGAGAGGGGGGAGCAGGGTGAGGTGCAGAAGTAGAGGCCCCAGTAGGAGGGGCTGGGGTGACAGGAGGAGATGCACGGCCCAGGCGGAGGTCAGCCAGACTGTAAATATGGGATCATAAGACCTCTTCTGAGTTTTCAATAAGAAATCTTAGGTAAAGTGCCTAGTATATAATGAAAGCTAAATAAATGTTAGTTATCTGAATGAAAAATTATAGAGGGGCGGGGGTGTAGACCTGCTACCGCTTCCAAGGCAAAAATATACTACTGATAATGAAAGATTGGGAGGAAAGAGGAAGCCTTTTATAAGAAACATAATTTACAGTGTTATAAGAATAACGTATGTGAGAGCACTTCTCTTAAGAGACTTTAGAGCAATTTTAGGGTCACAGCAAAATTGAGGAGAAGCTACAGAGACTTCCCATGTACCCCCTCCTCCCACACACACCCAGTCACCCCATCATCAACATCCCCCACCAGAGCGGGACGTTTGTTCCAACTCACGAACCTCCACTGAATCGTCATTGTTACCCAAAGCTCATAGTGTACATTAGGGTTCACTCTTGGTGTTCTGTGGGTGTGGAAAATGTATAGCCGCATGTATCCATCATTATAGTGTTAAACAGAGTACTTTCACTGTCCTGAAAGTCCTCTTCACTCTGCCTATTCATCCCTTTCCACTTCAGCCCCTGGCAACCACTGACCATTTTATTGCCTTTTCCAGAATGTCATATAGTCAAAACCATACAGTGTGTACCCTTTTCAGATTGCCTTCTTTCACTTAGTCATATGCATTTAAGTTTCCTCAATGTCTTTTCATGGCTTGAGAGCTCATTTCTTTTTACTGTTGAATAATAATCCGTTATCTGGATGGACCACAATTTGTTTATCCATTCACCCACTGAAGGACATCTTGTTTGCTTTCAAGTTTTGAAAGTGATGAATAAAGCTGCTGTAAACATCTGTGTAAAGGTTTTTGTGTGGACATAAGTTTTCAACCCCTTTGGATAAATACCAAGGAGCACAATTTCTGGATCACATATGGTAAGAGTATGTTTAGTTTTGTAAGAAGCTGCCAAAATGTCTTTCAAAGTAGCTCTACCATTTTGCATTCCCACCAGCACTGAATGAGAATTCTTATTATTCTGCATCGTTGCCGACATTTGGTATTGTCAGTATTTTAGATTTTGGCCATTATAATGTGTGTGTAGTGATAGCTCATCGTTTTTTGTTTTTTGTTTTATTTTTTTTTAACATCTTTATTGGGGTATAATTGCTTTACAATGGTGTGTTAGTTTCTGCTTAATAACAGAGTGAATCAGTTATACATATAGCTCATCGTTATTTTAATTTGCATTTCCCTGATGACATATGATGTGGAGCATCTTTTCACATTTTGCCAACTGTATATATTCTTTGATGAAGTGTCTCAAGATATTTTACCCATTTTTAATCAAGTTGTTTATTTTCTTGTTGACTTTTAAGAGTTCTTTCTGTATTTTGGATAACAGTTCTTTATCAGATGTATCTTGAGCAAATATCTTTTCCCCATTTGTGGCTAGTCTTCTTATTCTTCTGATGTCTTTTGCTGTCCAGAAGTTTTAAATTTTAATGAAGTCCAGCTTATGCATCCTTTCTCTTATGGATTATGCTTTGGTATTGTATCTAAAAAGTCATCACCATACCGCAGATTATTTAGGCTTTCTATTATGTTATCTTCTAGGTGTTTTATAGTTTTGCATTTTACATTGAGGTCTATAGTCCATTTTTGAGTTAATGCTTGAGAAGGCTGTGAGGTTTGTGTTTAGATTCATTTTTTTGCATGTGGATGTTCAGTTGTTCCAGTACCATTGGTTGAAGACTACATTTGCTCCATTGTATTGCCTCTGCTCCTTTGTCAAAGATCATTTGACTATATTTATGTGGTTCTATTTCTGGGCACGGATTTATTTGTCTGTTCTCTTACCAATAACACACTGACTTGATTGCTGTAGCTTTGTAGTAAGTCTTGAAGTTGAATAGTGTTAGTTGTCCAACTTTGTTTTTTTCCTTCAATATTGTGTTGGTTATTCTGCATATTTTGCTTTTCCATATAAACTTTAGAGTCAGTTCGTTGATATTCATGAAATAATTTACTAGGATTTTGATTGGGATTGCACTGAGTCAAGTTGGAAGAACTGACATCTTGACAATACTGAATCTTCTTATCCATGAACATGGAATATTTCTCCATTTATTTAGTATTTCTTTGATTTCTTTCATCAAAAATTTGTGGTTTTCCTCATATAAACATCATACATATTTTTTTTAGATTTATACCTAATCATTTCTTTTTTGGAGTGCTAATGTAAATGATATTGTGTTTTTACTTTCAAATTCCATTCATTTATTGCTGACATATAGGAAAGAAATTGCCTTTTTTAATATTAATCATGTATCCTGCAACCTTGCTATAATTGCTTATTAGTTTCAGGAGTTTTTTTGTTGACTTTTTCAGGTGGATGATTATGTTATGTGCAAACAAAAATAGTTTTATTTCTTCCTTCCCAATCTGTATGCCTTTTATTTCCTTTTCTTGTCTTACTGCATTAGCTAGGACGTCCACTATGATATCACAAAGATGTGGCATGAGGGAAATCCTTCCTTGTTCCTCATCTTAGAGGAAAAGCTTTTTGTTCCTGATCACTAAGTATGATGTTAGCTGTAGGGCTTTTGTAGGCTTCTATCAGTTTGAGGAAGTTCCCCTCTATTCCTAGTTTCCTGAGAGTTTTAATCATGAATGGGTGTTGGATTTTTGTCAAATGCTTTTTCTACAGCCATTGATATGATCATGTAATTTTTCTTTTTTAGCCTTTTTTTTTTTTTTTTTTTTGCAGTACGCGGGCCTCTCACTGCTGTGGCCTCTCCCGTTGTGGATCACAGGCTCCGGACCCACAGGCTCAGTGGCCATGGCTCACGGGCCCAGCCGTTCCGCGGCATGTGGGATCTTCCCAGACTGGGGCATGAACCCGTGTCCCCTGCATCGGCAGGCAGACTCTCAACCACTGTGCCACCAGGGAAGCCTTTTTTTAGCCTTTTGATGTGCTGGAATTCACTATTTGATTTTCAAATGTTGAATCAGCCTCGCATGTCTTGGATACATCCCACTTGGTCATGGTGTACAATTATTTTTATACACTCTTGAACTCAATTTGCTAGTACTCTGTTGAGAATTTTTCATCTCTGTTCATGAAAGATACTGGTTTGTAGTTTTCTTCCCTCATAATGTCTTCATCTGGTTTTGGTACTAGAGTAATGCCAGCTTCACAGAATGAGTTAGGAAGCATTTCCTCTACTTCTATCCTCTGAATGAGACTGTAGAGAATTGGTATGGTTTCTTCCTTAAATGTTTTGTAGAATTCAATCCACCTGGGCCTGGTGCTTTCTGTGTGGGAAGGTTGTGAACTATTGATTCAGTTTCTTTAATAGACACGGGTCTATTCAGATTGCCTATTTCTTCTTGGGTGAGTTTTGGCAACTTATGTCTTTCAAGGAATTGATCCATTTGACTCAGGTTATCAAATTTATTGTCATAGAGTTATTGAAAGCACTTTTTAAACTATAAAGAGCTATGTAAATCTGAGGACATTTTGTTACTAATTGTTGTGGCCCTAGAGTCCGAGTTAGATCTTCATTCTTTAAAAGAGATTCATTCATTAGACATTTATTGGGCATCTGCTCTGTGCCAGGCATTTGTTTAACTTTTAGCAGCAACCAGTAAAGCTGTGGCATCTGCCCTCCGTGGACCTTGCGGTCTTATGGAAGAGACAGACAATGACAAATATGCAGGGATGAAAGTTAAGGAACCACAGGGTGCTACAGCAGGGCTCCAGAGCAGAGACCCAACTCTCTAGGGAAGTCAAGAGGCCTCCTCAGAAGTGATGACTTAACTAAACTAGAACTACCTGGAAGTCAAAGCCAGGGAAGGGGCCCGGGAGCATGCAGGTACCCCAGTGCTCCAGGCAGAGAGAACTGTGCAAAGGCTGGTGACGGGAGAGAGCACGGCATAGAGAAGAGCTTAAAGAGACCAGTGTCAATAATATCAGAATAGAAGAAGAAAGGGATGGAAAAGAAAGGACTAGAACTTTATTAAAAAATGAGGCGGGGCTTCCCTGGTGGCGCAGTGGTCGAGAGTCCGCCTGCAGATGCAGGGGACGCGGGTTCGTGCCCCGGTCCGGGAAGATCCCACGTGCCGCGGAGCGGCTGGGCCCGTGAGCCATGGCCGCTGAGCCTGCGCGTCCGGAGTCTGTGCTCCGCAACGGGAGAGGCCACAACAGTGAGAGGCCCGGGTAACCCCAAAAAAAAAAAAAAAAAAAAAAAAAAAAATGAGGCGCATACAAATTCTCTTTGGAGGGGATGATAAATGTTTCAGGACACACCTCCTGGGACTGCGCTGAGGGATCTGAAAAATGTAAAGCACAAGCTCTGAAGCAGTTTCACTGGGTTTCCCCAGGGAGCTCTGAGTGTTACAGCCACTGGTTGGTGCAGTGTCAGCAGCTCAGGCTGCGAACCACAGCTTCCGAGGAGGAAGAGAGGGCCCTCCATGCCCTGCTTCTGCCCGTGCTCAGGGTGTGTTGACGGGGCTGATGGGGCAGGGTGCTGGTGCTGGGGCCACCCCACTGATGAGCCCCACTGCAGCATTTAAACGCTGTGGCTACAGAAGTCTGCAGGACTTCTCCAGAGGTTCCATGGATTTTTTGTGACATCTGTGGATGCCAGAGGGCAAGATCTGTTCTTTTACATTTGCTCCCTAACTTTCACAGGGACCCAAAATCAAAACAGGCAGTCATCCAGGAGTTCCTTGGCCTCATTTCACATGGCTTTATGTTTTTAAGGTTCTTTTCCTCCAAAGAATTAAAATATTTTATAGACTTCATGTAGTAGCCTCATCAGGGATCAAAGACGTGATATTCACACATGTGGCATTTGGGGGAACAGAGGTGAGGGCAGGCAGTTGGCCCTGCAGGCATGCTGCAATGACCCAGGACTTTGAATCAGGCCCACCAGGGATTTAAATCCTGTTTTGCCATTTTCTTGCAGCTACATGACCTTGGGCAACATTTTCTATGAGCCTCAGTTTCCTTGTGTGTAACTAGGACAATAACGTTCCATTGCAGGGTTGTTACAGAGTGTATATCAAGTGTTCAGCAAAATGAGCTCGTAGTGCTTTCAGCTTCCTAGTCTGTACATCCTGGAAACGTCTGCAGGTGCACCTGTGGGGGTGGCGGTGGGTGGATGGGCTGCAGCACCGCCTCCTTCCCTGATGCACTTTGTGCTTCCTAAGAAACCAAAATGGCGGCTTCATGTATTGGCTTTGCCAACTGAGAGCTGCTCTCCAGGGATTTGCTGCTCTTACAGGCCTGGTGCTCTTAGGTAAATGATCCCTGATTATTGGCAAGGCATCTTAGGGTCCACTACAAATCGAGAGCATCCTGGAGCCTGAGCAGCCTCTGCTAGGGTCTGGATTCAGCCAGCATTCTCTTCATCCCATAAGTGCCTCCTCAGCCAAAGATTCAAGTATACGGTAACACATCATGAGGCTGTAAAAATATTGCCTCAAATGCAGGGTGTAAGATTTCGATCACACTGGTAGAAGTGGGTTTCAAATATGGCTCTGAACAACTTTGCAGTCAGTGGGAAAAGGAAAGCAGATTTAGCCAGCTTGTGGAACCATCCAACAAATACCCATCCCGCAAAGCCAAGTCCCCAGGATGAAAAGGAGCATGAAGTGTTTTCAGTTGTATTAAGTGTATTTGAATTTAGTAGCTGTCAGGAACTTGGGCATTCTGTGGAAATGGGTACTTATTGGGTTATGCAAAAGCAACTATCTTTGATTGGGATTGACATATGCACAATACTATATATAAAATAGGTAACTAATAAGAACCTGCACAGGGAACTCTACTCGATATTTTGTAATGACCTATATGGGAAAAGAATCTAAAAAAGAGTGGATATATGTATATGTATAACTGAATCACTTTGCTGTATACCTGAAACTAATACAACATTGTAAATCAACTATACTCCAATAAAAATTAATTAAAAATAAAATAGATAATAAGGAAAAAACAGCAACTGTCTTATGCTTGAGCTCAATACATCTATAATCTGATTTTTCAAGGAAATAAGTTTATGTGAAGTTGCAATAGAAGATATTTTAAACAAATTTCATGGGAAGAAATGAGGTATCGGCATGCCCTGGCCTGTTCTCCACTCTGGAGGGCCCTTCAACCAGCATCGACAAGTCTTATCTACCCTTCATTGCACAGAAATAAAAACCTAGGGACTATCACCAAAAAAGAGGAAAGCCAGCATATGTATATATTTTAATGCAACCAGCTTTGACCATACCCTTTCAAAGTTATTGAGGTTTTTGCCAGTAGTAAGTTAAAAATTGTCAATTTATTATTTTTTATTTTATTATTATTTTTAAAGAGAATGTCTTGTTTGCAGGACCACTGAGTTCTACGCTGTCCCCTTGGTGGGTGGCGGGGGAAGGAGGGGTGAGAGACACTGCGATGTGTTACAGTTTCCTGTGGCCTCCTGTTTCTTTCTTTTTTTTTTTAATAGCCATTCATTTTTTTTTTTTAATTATTTATTTATTTATTTGGTTGCCCCGGGTCTTAGTTGCGGCATGTGGGCTCTTTAGTTGTGGCATGTGACCCCTTAGTTGTGGCATGTGACCTCTTAGTTGTGGCATTCGAACTCTTAGTTGCAGCAGGCATGTGGGATCTTGTTCCCTGACCAGGGATCGAACCCGGGCCCCCTGCATTGGGAGCGTGGAGTCTTAACCACTGCGCCGCCAGGGAAGTCCTAAAAATTGTCAGTTTAGCAGGAACTTGAAAAATATGTGATTCCAGTCCATGCTGTGAGATCATGATTCTCTGTGGCTATTTAGGACTCTCTTAGGGTCACATGTGGTGCTTTCAAATCCCAGGTAACAGAAGAGGCTCATTGGGGAGAGGCTGAGCCTGGAGGACCCAAATGGATCTCAGGACACTAGCTGGCTAGCGCTTCTCTGAGCGCTGTGGGAGAGTGAGGGGGGCAGATGTCGTGTAG
>NW_006798732.1:1247102-1267758 GCF_000442215.2 Lipotes vexillifer | reverse complement strand
GGGTACATGGGGGCAAGGGGTGTAGGCAGGTGAAACGAGAGGCCACAGAAAGGCTTCCCTTAACAATAGCCAAAAAAAGCCAAAGCACTCTCCCGGAAACTGGGAAGCATTACTCTCTTGCATTAAATTATTTTAAGCTTCCATCTCAGAGCCCATATCTCAGCCCCAGATTCCTATCCCTTCACTCGTTTTGCTGCCTTCTCGTCCTGGTTGTGCCATTGACATATGCCTGCTCTGTCTCTCAAAGGCAAGTCCTACTTACCTCCCTCCCAGCTCTTTGTTCTGAAGAAAAGGTCCTCTCATCCTGCAAGCTTTGCCTCCATGGACACTTGGCTGCCCTGGAAAAGGGCTCCTTGCTTTTGTAACGAGTGCTTGGGAGGATGTAGGTCAGGTTTGCCCTTTTGAGTTAATGAGACGCGCTCAGAATCAAGAGTGAACTTGACCGTAGCGCAGTGTTCCTCCCCAGCTCTGGGGGAAGTTCCTATTCTTATCTAAAAACACAGATCAATCCTTTCTCTTTCCTGCAGTAACTTAATTGTATTTTTCAAAGGTATTATCACCAATACTTTCCCTTCAACTTCTTATTTTGAAAATTTTCAAGCATACAGAAAAATGGAAATAATTAAAAAATGAAACCCATGTGCTCTTGGACTAGATTCACCAATTCTGCCTCATTTGCTTGCTTTCTTTGGCTCTGTCTCTGTCTCCCTCCCTCTTTTTTCTCTGAGTTTATATACATATATTAGCTTTTTTTGCTGAACTATTTGAAAGTAAATTGTAGTCACCACACTGGTTCACTTCTAAATACTTCGGCATGAATCTCCTTAGAATATTCACTTACATAACTCTGATGTCATTATCCTACCTGACAAATTGAACAATATTTCATTATATCATCTCATATGCAGTCTATACTCTTTTGTTCACTTCAGGATCCTATTAAGTTTCTTTATGATACAACAGCCCACTTGCTTTTATGTCTTTGTGACATTGTATTTTTTGAGGAGTGCAGGCCCATTCCTCAAGGTACAGCATTCTACCTTGTAGACTGATCTGACTGTGTCCTCATGGTGGTGTTTGCTTTGTTTTTGGTAGTGCCTGTGTTTTTGCTGTAACTTGGAGTAAAGACGAAATGTATGGTTAGATTACGGTTAAATAATTCTCTGAAGAATGTTACACAGGTGGTGTTGAGAACTTGTATTTCATTATAAGAGTAACAGGATGTTAGATTGTCCTAATATTTGTGATGAAATTTCATTTTTTTGGCTAAGGTTGTGGCCACCAGACCCCTCCACTATATAGATAGATTTTCTTTTTCAAATTGGTAAATAATTGGGGGTGGTGAATACTTTGGAATTGTGTGAAGAGAATGTCACTAGCAATATTTTGTCCAACAGTTTAAGAATCCATGATGATCCCTGCCTATATGAGTTATTATATTGTGGCTGCAGGTTGATGATTTTTTTAAATTGTGCAGTCTATTTTCTATTTATTAGCTCACATTCTGTAAAAGAAGAGCTTTCTCTCTCTCCACCTCCGTTTCTCTCTCTCCCTCTCACTCCCTCCCCATACCCTTCTTTGCATATCATTATAAATTCATGATTTTTGCAGTTTAATTTGTTATAAACAATGACCATCATTTTTTCTAATGCCGAGGTTGTCCTAAATTTCACCAGTGGGAGCCCCTTTATTTGGGCCCCGTAACCATTTATGTGACCCCATGAGTCTTTGATCACCACTTGGTTTTCTAGCACACGTTGTCCCAGACTCATCTCGTGCTTTCTCTGACCAAGATCTGGAATCAGCCGTTTCTCCAGTACACCCTGGTTTCTTGTAATGGGGAGAAGCATTTAGAAACCAAAATCTGGGTGCCATGTGTGCTCATGGCTACTAGCCATTTCACTGAACAAAGCTGGCAGATATATTTTCAAAATAATCATGAGTTCTTAATGAATTTCCCACACAAATGTCATAGTATAAGGCTTTTCCTTATCTTTTATATTTTCATCTCTTTTTTTTCTTACAGAGAAACTTTTGTTTCTTAAGAAGATTAATATATTTACCTTTTGCCTTATCCAGAATGAAAATAAAATTGTTTTAGAATTATAATACTGTATTGGTCAGGGTTCCTCTAGAGAAACAGAACCAGTAGAAGGCATATATATATATATATATCTTTCTCTTTCTCTTTCTCTCTCTCTTTCTCTGTATGAGATTTGCTATAAGGAATTGGCTCACATGATTATGGAAGCAGGGTGAGTTGACAAGCAGGAGACCCACAGACAGCCAGCCTGAGACCCAGGAGGAGCCAGGGCTTCAGTCTGAGCCCACAGGCATGGAAGAAATCATATCCCTGCTTGTAGACCACCAGGCAAGAGGAGTTCCCTCCTACTTGAGAAAGAATTAGGCTTTTTGTTCTATTCAGGCCCTTGATGGGTTGCATGAGACACACCCACATTAGGGAAAGCCATTTGTTTTACTCAGTCTAAGAATCAAACGTTAATCTCATCCAAAAACATTCTCAAAAACTCACCAGTGAAGGTGACACGTAAAATTAATCACAAATACCAGTATTACAACTATCCACAAACCTAGCAAGTTTCAGCTTTCTTTGCCATTCTTTTTGACCTTAGAATGTATTCCGTTGCAGATATTAGAGATAAAAGTGACTTGGATTAGTCAGAATTAGAAGCTCCTTAAAATCAAAAGTTACTTGAAATAGTTATTTTTCCAAGTGTGGCTATTTTATCAACTTGATATATATTTAAGTTTATTCGCTTCTGTTTGTATTCAGTTTGGGAGTTTAAAAGATCCATTTGGATTTAATTTGGGGGTATTTTGAATATATAAAATGTTTATATGGTTCAAAATCAAAAAGATATAAAGACGTCTACTCCAAGATATCTCACTTCCACCCCTACCTCCCTTCCTGTTTCTACCCACTCATCAAATTCATCATTCTTGTGTTTCTTTTTGCAAATACACTACATAATATTGATATTTACTGGGATCCTTTTCTAATAGAGCCATCTCTATTCTCGATCAGTAAAATATCACAGGTCCACTGCAGACATTTCACAAAAGGCAGAGCAGCTCTTAAGTAGCACAAAAACATCTGGACACAGGTTGTTTGATAACTTCTTGTTAATTAACTGACCTTAGTCAGATATTCATATGATTATATTTAGATTTGGTTCACTGGAATTTTCTTCAGTTTTTTTTAAACCCCATACATACCTTGTTATTTTGATTTACATGATTTAATTATTATTTCTATTTTAGCAAACACATTTCCTCTCTAAATTCAGTATTTCCTGACAAGGATGAGACCCTGGAGAATAGAACACAGGAAGTCATGAGGTACTTTCTTTGTCTACTTAACAGAGAAGAGGCTTCAGTTGTACTAGTAACGCCAGGAAAGACCTCCACCTCAGCCCCGCCCTGATTCATGGGAGGAAGGGCTCATCTCCACATGCCAGGATGTAGTCTGACAGCCAACTCCCTAGAGGAGGGAAGGACTGAAAACACCCAGCCTATCAGTAGCATCTCAATGTTGTTCATTTTTCCTATTGGTTCCCCTTATAATGCTTTAGTCTGTTTAACCCCTTATATATTGATTTTATAATGTTCTCACTGTCAATATCTATTACATTCTACTTTTACAACCCATTGTTCCCCTCCCCCTTCTTTTAACTGTCATGCCTGGTCATTATATACTTTTTTTTTTTTTTTCTCATTTTGGGGGCCCCTTTTTGCTAGAAATAGTCGACTTCAGCTGGTATTTTGTCTTTACCCGCTTTAGGCTGCCAGGACAAGATGAGAAACTAGCAAACATGCACTTCTGCCCAAGAGTCCTACTCCCCCCCGACCCCCCATTGTTGTTCATTCTGGCATTGACTTTTGTGACATGGACCTCAATGTCCCTTCAGTCGTGACATGCTCAGGACAAACCTGTGGTGTAGTGGATCCCAAACGCTGGGTGCCTAAGGACCACCTGGCCCTCAGAGGTTCATGTTCTCTGATTGCGTTCCCTTCCCCGCCCACATGTAAATGAATCAGACCGTAGGCCTAGGCAGGCTCCAGGAATCTGGGTTTTAAGCAAGTACCCCAAGTGAGTGTGTTGCAAGCGTTCTGGAGGCCTCACTGTGAGAGTGTACTTCTCTAGAGACTCACATTGCTCTCAGGCCTGAGAATTCACTGCCTTGTGCAGTGACCAAGAGCTGGCAGTGACAGGCACATGGAGTTGCTACTGCATGCTGTTTCTCCCACTTACAAGTTTCATGCCTCTTCTTAGTTGCCTTCATACAGACTGAGGACAAGAATGGTGGTGGCATGCCTGGTAAACCACTGAGTTAGTGTTTTTAAACTCAATGGCTTACTTATCTATGCTATTCTTCGCTAAGTAGAAAAGACGTGATAACAGCTCGTTTATGTCACAAGTAGCTCCTAACCCATACGTAAAGATGGCTTTATACAATTCAAATTGAGTTTTGTGTTTTTCCAGTATAATGAAGAAAAGTGACATGTACATGTCCCTCAGAGATGGCCTCATATGGTGGCCGAGATGCAGGCTCTGCCATGAGAGTCCAGAGTTCAAATCCCCATCTCACTACTTATGAGCTTGGCCAGTCTCTCACTCCAAGCCAGCGTTTCCTCATCTATAAATGAGGAAGAAGGTGGTTCTATCTCCCTCACAGAACTTTTGTTAGGATTAAATGAGATAATACATGTAAAGTGATTGAAACAGTGCCTGGTCCAGAGTAAACCCTTACTGTTATCATCATCCAGAGGAATGGCTATTTAAGTGCAATTCCTAATATTTAGGAAGATTGTTGGCAGTTTTTTATACAGATGGAAAAAGCTTGGATACCTCAAGATTTTATTATCTTGAGGCAAATTCAAGCTCCTTTATCTCATCGTCCATCTGTTCCCTTTCTCCATGCTCCTAGGAACCACTGGATTCAATGGAGCCACTATATTCAAGGAAGGATATCGGGATCAGATGAAAGGAACTGAAGAAAGTTCAAGTATTTTTGTTGGAACTGTTAGCATTCTGTGAAAGCTTTCTCTGGTTTGAGTGCGGGGTGGATGTTCGGTGAATACTGAGGTTTTGCAGAGCAATGTGGGGCTATCCAGGGGACAAACGGGAAGCACGGCCACCTCTCCTGGCTGTTTGACTTTGATTTCAGCATCCAGCTCTGCGCTCCCATTTCTGGTGAGAACAGTAATACCTGTCCCGTATTCTGCTCAAAGATCGTGTTGGAATGAACAGAATGTCTGGAGGGTAGGAACAGATACCATCACTATTATCAGGGCTTTCACAATAGCTTCCCTCCTTTGTTCCAGCTATAAGGCTAGACACTATAGCCAGGGAAGCTGGGGGTCTGGGAGGAGGTTGTCCCCACTCTTGAGGCTACACTGTGAAGCGTGGACAGGACAAGCCACAGTTACTAGTGGCTCCCTTTCCAAGGCTGTTAAGGCTGCACCTGGCTCTCATTTCCATCCCTTTCTGATTTTTTGACCCCTTCACTTCATCAGCTCTCTTCCCATCTTGTTCTTTTTCATAGCTGCTCTCTCTCCAGTGGCTTTCCTCTTGTCTACAAATGGCTCCAGTCTCCCCATCCTCAACGAAACCTTTCCTAAGTCAGCTTCCACTCTCCACACCTGTCCTGTACCTGCCCTTCACTGGCTTCCACAGTCTCACATGCTGCCCTAGATGTTTCTCCAGGTGCACTTTGCTCTGCTCTTTGTCATCTTGTTTCCTTACCTGTCCTTTGACTTCACAGTCAGTTAAGAGTGGCCTCCAGTTACCAAACCCACTGGACGCTTTTCCATACAGTCTCTTCAGCAGCATTTTGACACCCTACCTCCTTTGGTTTCTGCACCTGAGTGCTGTCCTGGTTTTCATTTCTTTTCTTTCTTTTTTTTTTGGGGGGGGGGGTGTACAATTATTCCCCTCTTGTTAAGATGACGTAAATGGAAATGACATTTTTCAAGATTCTCTTTTTGATCTTTTTATCTTGTTACACTCATTTGTCCCTTGGCGATGTCATCCTCTTTCATGACTTCATGTCTGGGACAAATCAGCTAAGGGTGGTCATCTAGGTCCCTGGTACCCACTGCCCACTTCGATGTTGTGTTTGTTTTTTATCCTTCTTTCCATGAATGTGGTGCATCACATTTACTGATTTTTCATATGTCAAAACATACTTGAATCTCAGGGACAAATCTCATTTGATCGTGGTGTATGATCCTTTTAATATGTTGTTGAATTTTGTTTGGGGTATTTTGCTGAGGATTTTTGCATCTGTGCTCATCAGGGATACTGATATGTAATTTTCTTGTCTTCAGTGTCCCTGTCTGGCTTTGGTATCAGGGTAGCAGTGGCCTCATAAGATGAGTTAGGAAGTGTTCCTCCCTCTTCAGTGTTTTGAAAGAGTTTGAGAAGAACTGGTATTAAGTTTTATTTAAATGTTCGGTAAAATTCACTGGCGAAACCATCTGGTCCAAGACTTTTCTTTGTTGGGAGGTTGTTGATGACTCATTCAGTCTCCTTACTCATTATTGTTCTGGTTATATTTTCTATTTCTTCATGATTCATTCCTGTTAAGTTGTACGTTTCTATGCTTTTACCAATTTCTTCTAGGTTATCCAATTTGTTGGCTTAGAACTGTTCATAGTAGTCTCTTGTGATTCTTTGTATGTTTGTGGCATCAGTTGTATTTATTACTTAACTTCTATTCCCATTTCCAAGTTCTACTGTATTGGAGTCAACTTTGGCTGCATAACAAACAACCATAAAGCCTCAGTGTCCTAAAACAACAAGTATTTGTTTCTCACTCATGTGTATGTTGGTGGACCTGGGCAGAGATCTTTCAGGCTGAGGTTCAACAACGTTTCCTTCTTTTGGAGAGGCTGTAGCAGCCTGGAGCATGTTATCCTCATGGTGAAGGTCAGAAACTCCCAGAGGAGTAAGTGGAAGTGTGATGTGTCTTAAGGTCTAAGTTCAGAACTAGCTATTCTGCTCTGATTCCATTGACCAAAGAAGGTCACATGGTCAAGCCCAACGTTAGTGGATGAAGGTTATGGGAAGGCGAAATATAGTCTGTCTCCCCTATACCCTTCAAGGTTGTGCAAAGAACCCTGCTTTCTGACTTACTTTTTAGGAGTTTATGTTGGGGTTATAGAATAGGTCATTTACTTTCTATGGTCTACTGAGAGTTAATGTTGTACCAATTCACAAGCCCACTTTCCAACCCCATCTATTATGCTACAGTTGTTATATGTAATATGTCTGTATATTTTATGCACTCCAAAATACGTTTTTCTTTTTGCTTTGAACAATCATATGCATTTTTATGAAATTAAGAGGGAAAACTAGCCTTATGTTTGTTTAACATATTTTTACCGTTTCCAGTAGATGCAAATTTCCATTTGTCATCATTTCCTTTCATCCTAAAGAACTTACTTTAGCATTTACTGTCGTCCAGGTCTGCTGACAAAAAAATTCTCTCTCACTCTCCTATCTTTTTTTTAATCTGAAGTGTCTTTATTTTGCCTTCACTCTTGAAGGATACTTGAGTTTGATAAAGAATTCAATGTTGACATCTTTTTCTCTTCCAGTCTTTAAAGATTCCACCTCTCCTGGCCTCCTTGTTTTCTAACTGGTCCCTATTGGCCCTCACTCTATGACCGTATTGTCCATGCTGGAAACTTCCTTCTTTTCCAAGAAAGAGGCTTACTCTGTTTACAGATTCATTCTTGAGTTTTATCTCAGGAGAAATTGCCCTAGTCACTTGTGATTGGGGATATACTGGAAGCGGGAGGGGCACGACCGACCCCATGGTTGTGTAGGCAAAAGAAACAACTGTACTTTTATTTCAGATGATACGTCTGTAGATCCAGAAAATTAAAGAAGTCTTAATATTAGAATTGATAAAAGAATTTTATAATATAACCAGATACAATATCAGTTTACAAAATCAAAACCATTTCTTTATGATAACAATAAAAAGTTGGAAGTTAAATTTTTTTATAAGTACCATCCATATATAGAAAAAACTCTAACATATTTAGAAATAAAATTTTAAAAGGCTCAGCATGCTTATGAATATAACTGTTAGATATTATTGAAGAACATGAAACAAAGCCTGAATAAACAGAGAGACAGTTCATATTCTTAGATGGGAAGATATAATTACAAAAATATGATCTGTCATTCCAAGTTATTTTAATGTAATTTCAACAGATTCTCCATTTTTTGGAAATAAATAAAATTATTACATAGTTCATATATAAGAATACATGTCTAAAAATAGTGGAAGAAAATAGAGTTTGATATTGGGTTTATGAATATATGGAAACAATATACACAAAGGTGGGATTCCAAGCCATATTAGAAAGTAAGCCATATTCTTAGTAAGGCAGTAAATACTGAAGCAATGAATGAAAGCAAAAATATATAACATGATAGGACTTCCCTAGTGGCGTAGTGGTTGAGAATCCGCCTGCCAATGCACGGGACACGGGTTCGAGCCCTGGTCTGGGAAGATCCCACATGCCTCGGAGTGGCTGGGCCCGTGAGCCATGGCCGCTGAGCCTGCGCGTCCGGAGCCTGTGCTCCGCAATGGGAGAGGCCACAACAGTGAGAGGCCTGCATAACGCAAAAAAAAAAATAATAAAACAACAAAAAAAATAAAATAAAAATATAACATGATAGAAAATGCCTATAATTATACATACATGAATGTAAATACATATATACTTGACTACAAACAATTTTTTGAGATGTATCTTTTTATTTATTTTAAATTTTTATTGGATTATAGTTGATTTGCAATGTTGTGTTAGTTTCTGCTGTACAGCAAAGTGAATCACTCATACATATACATATATCCACTCTTTTTTAGATTCTATTCCCATGTAGGTCATTGCAGAGTATTGAATAGAGTTCCCTGTATATACAGTAGATTCTAATTAATTATCTATTTTATAGATAGTAGTGTGTATGTGTCAATCCCAGTCTTCCAATTTATCCCTCCCCCCTTCCCCCTTGATAACCATAATTTTGTTTTCTACATCTATCACTCTATTTCTGATTTGTAAATAGGTTCATTTGTACCATTTTTTTAGATTCCACATATAAGTGATATTATATGATATTTGTCTTTCTGTGTCTGACTTACTTCACTCAGTATGACAATCTTTAGGTCCATCCATGTTGCTGCAAATGGCATTATTTCATTCATTTTTTATGGCTGAGTAATATTCTATTGTATATATGTACCACATCTTCTTTATTCCTCTGATTATGGACATTTAGGTTGCTTCCATGTTCTGGCTATTGTAAATAGTGCTACAGTGAACTTTGGGGTGCATGTATCTTTATTTTTTATTTTTTTTTTTGCGGTACGCAGGCCTCTCATTGTTGTGGCCTCTCCCGTTGCGGAGCACAGGCTCTGGACGCGCAGGCTCAGCGGCCATGGCTCACGGGCCCAGCCGCTCCGTGGCACGTGGGATCTTCCCAGACCGGGGCACAAACCCACTTCCCCTGCATCGGCAGGAGGACTCTCAACCACTGCGCCGCCAGGGAAGCCTGCATGTATCTTTTTGAATTATGGTTTTCTCCAGATATATGCCCAGGAGTGAGATTGCTGGATCATATTATAGGCCTATTTTTAGTTTTTAAGGAACCTCCATACTGTTCTCCATAGTGGCTGTACCAATTTACATTCCCACCAACAGTGTAGGAGGGTTCCCTTTTCTCCACACCCTCTCCAGCATTTATTGTTTGTAGATTTTTTGATGATGGCCCTTCTGACCAGTGTGAGGTGATACCTCACTGTAGTTTTGCTTTGCATTTCTCTTACGATTAGTGATGCTGAGCATCTTTTCATGTGTTAGTTGGCCATCTGTGTATCTTCTTTGAAGAAATGTCTGTTTAGGTCTTCTGCCCATTTCTGGATTGGGTTGTTTCTTTTTTTGATATTGAGCTGCATGAGCTGTTTGTATATTTTTTTTAAATAATTATAAAGCAAAATACACACTAAATAGGTTCCAAAGACACACTGAATAGAATCCAAAGAGAATTACTACCATACCAGGGAAAATACAATATACACATATGGTGGATCATGTGCAACATATAAACATATGTACAGTAATCCCTTCTATATAGAGAAATCATACAAATAAAAACCAAAAAGACAAGCAACCCAACAGAGATGGCCACATATTCTCAGGTCATAGTTTAGAGTTGTTTCTGGAAAGCAGTTGTCCAATCAGGAACCAGTTTTCCTAGCCCCTCCCCACTTGCATCTAATGACATCATGTGACTAGTTCCCACTGATGAAAGTGATTGTGTCATTGCTATAGGGTCAAGGACGTTAAGGAAAGGCGTCAATTTTCCATCTCCTCTTCCTCCAGCTCTAAGGTATGGCGGCGCCAGAAGATGGAAGACGTCCACGTCCCTGAATCATCTGGAAAGCTGCCTACCAAACTCACTGGGCAGTTACATGCATGAGAAATAAGTGTACTATCTTATGCTTCTGAAACTCTGAGGTTTCTTTTTGATTAAGGCTAGCATTACCCTAACAAATACAGGATATGAACATAAAATTCACAGGAGGGAATGGCACAATATCCATTGAGCATATGTCTAAAATTTTAACCTCCCTAGCAGTCAAGAAAGTGCAAATTAAACCAAAGATATACCATTTTAAAAATCCATCAGATTTGCAAACACTAAAAAAAGCAATAATATTTAGAGCAGCTAAAATGCAAGGGCAGCCATTGCTGGTGGAAGTGTACAGTGTTACAATCTTTGGGAGATGTAATCTGACGAATTTTATTGAAGTTAAAATATATATTTGTTATACAACATCACATGTGATATACATTTGTTCTTGTTTTTCTTGCCAGAAATGTGTAGCCTGAATCTAGCCAAGCCTCTAGACCTAACCTCCAGTTTCAGAAATGCCAGAAATAGAGGGAAAGTTAAATAATACCGTGGAGGGAAATAATCAGAAATCCAGGATGTGGGACACTCTACAAGATAACTTAGCCAGACACCTTAAGCACCAAATGTCTCAAGAAAAACGTGACAAACTCTTCTTTACTAAAAGAGACCAAAGAGATACAAAAACTAAATGCAGTACATTAGCTCAGATTGACTTCTGGCTAAGAAAGAAAGCAGAAAAGGCATTCTTAGGACAGCTGGGGGGAGATTGGAATGTGGACTGAATATTAGCTGACATTATGAAATTATTCTTAATTATCTTAGGTAGGACAGTGGTTGTGTAGCTATCTAGAAGATGCTCTCTACTCCTAGAGAGGCATGCTAAAATATTTAGGGGTGAATTGTCATGATATTCAGGGGAGAATTGTCAAGTAGTATAGCAAACACAGAAATTATACTTATAAATAGAGATAAAGCGTATGCATACATTTTCACCTAGCAAGTTCATCTTTGCAAACTTATACTACAAAATAAATATATTAACACATAAGAATGAAAGTATAAGGATGTTTATTGTTTCATTGTTTACTGTGACAAAAAATTGGAAATACCAGCAAGAGAATATGATGAAGAAATTATGGCACATCCATGCCACGGACTACCATACAGCAACTACAAAGAATGAGTTAGATCTGTCTGCATTGAATTGAAGGGATATGCATGGTATATTGTTAAGTAAGAAAAAAGTTGTAGAATAAAAGTATAGTATAAATTCACCTTGTATAAGACAACATTTGTATCAAAACAAAATATACCCTCGCTTATCTAAATACCTATCATCTATCTATCTATCTATCATCTATCCTCTATCATCTATCTACATATGTATGTGTGTATGTGTATATATGGAAAAGAGAGTTAGAGCAGGAAAGGTACACATCGGGTTGTAAACGTTGGTTGTCTTAGAGAGGTAGGTGGGAGATTAACTTTTTTCTTTAAATATCTGTGTATCATTTCACTTATTATAATTAGTGTGAATTACAATGGAATTTTTTTTAAAAAAACCTTATGATAAACTCTGGTCTGCCTATGACATCCTTTCTTGTTTCCCAGCATTGTAATGGGTTTATTCTTCTTTAGAAGTGTCATTTCTTATCATTTCAATGGGATTTTGGGAAGAGACAGCAAGTTAATACACACTCGGTCTATGATCTTAAACTTGAAATTCCCTCCACCATTCTTTCCAACTTCTCTGCCTGCACTCATGCAGTTTTCTTCTACCTGGAACACTCTCATCTGAGCTTAGTGTTTCTAACTAAAAATAATGGATGTTAGTTTTGGTTAGGAAAAGACGTGACCTGTGACCAGTGCCTGTCTTAAAAATTCCTCCATTCTCTTAAAGACATAATGTGGTAGAACTAAATTTCCAGCTGGCCTGATAATGTACACGCTCTCTCTAGGGGATCTGGAAGAGATCTTTACTCTTTGTCAGTGGCACAGACTAGGAGCCATCTGAAGCCATTAGCCTATTTTTTAGTTGTCATCTGCTGCCGTGGTGTAAGTTATAAGGACAGCTTTACAGCAAGCAGTTTGGTAGGAGGGCTAAGCCAACCCAAGTCACCAGTCCAATCACCAGTCAAATTCATATTAGCTGTGGTGCTTGCAGCAAAGTGGCCATTGAAGAAACCAGACGGCCACATCTACCTACACAAGAGGACTTACAGAGGGAAAATGACAGGCTCAGACCTTTAAACTTTGAGCTCTAGTGCATGGTAGGAGCACACACAATGTGTAGGGTATAAATGGTCTGCAGAATCCACAGAAGCTACTCCTACTTTTAGGAGGTACAAAATGCAGCAACTTGTCTTTCACTTTGCTCTTGAGTGCTGAACACCCTAGAAACTAAAGAGGAATAGGGTGACATCCTAGAATGGGTGCCAAGTGCGAGGATATTTCTGTCCTATATGAGTTCTCACTAATCCGATGAATACCATGACTCTCTGCGGTGTTGGCCAGCTTTCCCCACAACTAGCAGTACACTGCTGCTCCGTCAGTGGGTCCACGTACAACGTGGCCATAGTGGCAGGGGTGGAAGTCCTGCATCTCCTCCACGACACGGACTTTTCCGCACTGCGGTTGACCTGGTTGCGAGTGCCTGACCTGCCAACAGCAGAAACATGTGGAGCCCTGGACGTGACATCACTCCTGGAGGCCACCTGCAGGCAGAGTGATCCCACTGGGTCCCTTCTATTCTATATTAAGGAGGGAGAAGCCATCTATACTATGGGAATAAGCTTCTGCACCATCACCATCCATGGGCACAGGGACTACGTTACTTACTGTCATGGGGTCCCTCACAACCTCACTTCTGGCCAAAGAACTCATTTCGTAGCCAAAGACGTGCAGCCGTGGGCTTATGCTGGTGGACCGCTTCGTCTTGCCATGCGTCCCGTCACCCAGAAGCATGTGGCTTCAGAGAACCAAAGAGTGGCCCTCAGAGGCATTAGTTATACTGCAAGGTGAGGGACAGCACCTGAGATGCTGGACACCGCTCTGCAGTGTGTGGTAATGGAAACGTGGTGCGGTTTCCCCCATAACCAGAGCTGAAGGGTCTAGAAATCAAGGGATGAAGATGGACTTGGCTCCTATCACTAGTAAATCCCCTGGAGAAACTGCCCTCCCATCTCAGCAACTTTGGCTTTAGAGCTCTTAGTGACAACAGATGCTTGCTTCCAGCAGGGTACACAACGCTTCCATCAAGTTGAAAGTTGGGACTTCTACCTGGACATTTGGGCTTTCACGCCACTGAACCAATAGGCAAAGAAGGGTGTGCCCTCTGGCTGGGATGGTTGATCCTGATTATGTAGCAGAAGATGAGGCTGCCGCTACACAAAAGGGGCTGGGAGGACTGTGTCTGGAGGTTGAGGGATCTCCTGGGGGCAGCTCTTGGTCCCATGAAGTCCTGTAACAAACGTTGATGGAAAATTCTAGTGACCCAAGAACGGCAGGACTGTAAAAGATTCAGTCCCTTAGGAATGAAAGTAGGAGAAGCAAAGTGGGGAGCTCGGACTGACCTAGGGGCTGTCTGTCTGTGAGGAAGGGGAAGAAGGAAGTTACAGAAATCAGCAATGACCTGTGTCTTGTATAGAAATGAAGACTGTAGCAGCGATGCTTTATCCTCTTTGCTTGTCATCACATCGTTTCACATCAGCCTTGCTGCGGATGGGTAGCTTTTTCATTTCATCTCCTGGTTACAAAAGTTCAAGTGGGATTGTGACTGAGCTAGAAGCGGAGTTCATGAAAATCTGAGATAGGGAGAGCACGGGTAAAACCCAACTTTTTTTAAAATTTATTAATGGCTGTGTTGGGTCTTCGTTGCTGCGCGCGGGCTTTCTCTAGTTGCTGCGAGCGGGAGCTGCTCTGCATTGCGGTGCGCGGGCTTCTCCTTGCGGTGGCTTCTCTTGTTGCAGAGCACGGGCTCTAGGCACGTGGGCTTCAGTAGTTGTGGTGCATGGGCTCAGTAGTTGTGGTGCACGGGCTCAGTTGCTCCATGACACGTGGGATCTTCCTGGACCAGGGCTCGAACCCGTGTCCCCCGCATTGGCAGGCGGATTCTTAACCACTGCGCCACCAGGGACGTCCCTAGGACCCGATGTTTCGCCTTCTGGGGGAGAAGGGGAGAGGGTCATCGTTTGTAAGACAGATCGATGCATCTGATAGGACAGAAGCAAGTCATCATTGTTGTTGGAAAACTCCAGTAAGGTAGAGGGTTGTGTATGGCAGCTGCTGGCCAAACAGGTATTGATTTTTACCTATTGTCCATTAGCTCTGAGACCATGCTTCTCTGTGCTGCTCTGGGATTTGGGGGCTGAGACTGTGCCAGCTACATTCCCCAGGCTCCCTCGCCAGCTTCCTACCAGCTGTGTTAGTCGTCAGCACTAGAGGGGATCTGGAAGGTGGAAGAGGGGGCAGAAGAGACTTGTGGTAGCTGCCTGTCTCCACGTGTCTGGACATCAGTGGGACAAGACTTTGCTCTGGAGGCCAACAGCTCCGTGAGGCCCCTCATCCCAGCTCACAGCTGGTGACACCACCTCTTCCATGTTACTTCCCAGGACAGCTTCTGTAATTATTAGTCTCTGGGCTCCTCTAACATCTCATGTTGCAGTTTCAGCTTCCTATCACCTGTGTCACCAATTCCCTGTGTTGTTAAAACATCTCTGGAATATCTGGTGTGATTTCTGTTTT
The DNA here is from genome assembly GCF_000442215.2 of Lipotes vexillifer. Lineage (NCBI taxonomy): Eukaryota > Metazoa > Chordata > Mammalia > Artiodactyla > Lipotidae > Lipotes > Lipotes vexillifer. The sequence continues at coordinate 1,252,556 of NW_006798732.1, read as the reverse complement.
CCTAACTAAACTTACTTTCATAAGTCTCTACCTTACTGTAACAGTCATGCCTGCTCTATCTGCCTATCTATCTACCATCTATCTATCTACCTATCTATCATCTATCTTCCCATCTATCTATCTATCATTTATCTATCTATCTATGTATGTATCTGTCTACCATCTATCTGCTTATCTATCTATCATCTATCTCTCTCTCTTCAACCTACTTATCTACATACCTACCTACCTAAACACATGCACAGACTTTAAATGCCTGTACTTTTGACTTCCTGTAATTAAGGGGTGTGGTTTTTACCTTTAAAAAAAAAAACCCAACAAATATCGTATATTAACGCATATATGTGGAATCTAGAAAAACGGTACAGATGAACTGGTTTGCAGGGCAGAAATAGAGACACAGATGCAGAGAACAAACGTATATGGTCACCAAGCGGGGAAGTGGGGCTGGTGGTGGGATGAACTGGGAGATTGGGATTGACATGTATACACTAATAGGTATAAAATAGATAACTAATAAGGACCTGCTGTATAAGAATAAATGAATTTAATTTAACTTTAAAAAAAAAAAAGGAAAGGAGACACATCAAACAAACGAAACTTCCACGATTTGCATTTTCATCAGAGTGTCCCAGGCCTGGGAGGATTAGAAACAGGGACCCTGACCGGAGCCAGCTTGGCTGGCACTCCCCTCACCTCCGCGCGCCAGGTGGCCCTGGGCCAAGTTTGCTCACCTCTCTCTCCTGGGGCCAGTGCGCCCTGGGCGGGAGACAGGAGAGGGGAGGCGAGAGCGTCACTGAGATCCCCTGTGTGGGTCCCCCTCCCTCCCCCCGGGGCCTCGCCCACCTCGCTGACACTGCCTCTGTGGACACTGGCCAACGTGAGCCGCCCAGTCCCATGTGGTTTTGTTTAACTCTGTAGAACTTTGAACCAACCCCAAGCTGCGCCAGTGGGGAGAACAAAGTCCATAAAATGTATGTATTTTATAAACGGTGAACTTCTGCGAAGAAACCAAACTCATTTAAGCCAAAGCCAAGGGGAGTGTGATGCTTTGACTGATGCATGAAAGAGAGAATGGAGGTTGCTTCCCCTGTGTGTTATTTGGGTTTTTGTTTTTGTTTTTTTTAAAGACTGTTTATTAAAGGCCTCACTTTAAAATAAACACAGAGAACTCTGGTGTTCTTTTTGTAATCGCGTCGGCGTCCTTTGAAGCCAAGGATCCCGAGTGTGACCACGGACAGCTGTTTACCCTCTCCTGGGCTCCGTGTTTAGTTAGCTGGCTCTAGAAAACTTTGAACCTCTTTCACCCTTGAGAGAGGCTTTCGGAGTTGACGCTTACAGCAGGGGGAGGGGAGGACGACCTCGGGACTTAGCATCTATATTCAAGCTTCTCTGCAGACAAGGCCCTCTCCCCGGGGGGCCACACAGCCTGCGCCCACGGCCCTTCCTTCCCTGCGTGAGACCCGCTGGGTCCCTTCCTGACTCCCGCGGCGGGGGCGCGCTTTCCGCGGCGAGCTGCCCCGTGCCGCGCGGCCCCTGCGCTGCGGAGGCCCGAGCATCGCAGCCGCCTCCGCGCTCCGCCGCGTACTTTCTCCTCCTGGGCCTACGAGTCAGCACACAGCTTCATTTCAGTAAATGCCTCCGAAGGGCAGTTCCCCCGCCCCGGGAAACTTCCTCCTCTTGTTTTAACCTCCCTGCCTTGTGCTACAGAGATCCCGGCTTCCACCTTCCCCACCCTACCAGCACGCAGCCGTCACCGGGCTATTCTGGTCACTTCCTCCGGACAGTTCCTTGAATTGTTTCGATGCCATTGTATGAGTCACCGAGGCCAGCTTCCTTTCCCCTCTTAGGCAGCTGGGAAAATCCGGCTCCCTTCGTATTTTCCTTTGTTAACTGCTGTATCCTGAAGTCATGCAGGCCCGGCCAGGCAGGGGCGATGTGAGCCACGGGCCCGGCGGCCAGCTCTCCTGGACATCCCAGCTGTCCCTCGACGGGGGGGAAGGCCATCCTGGGGGGAAGTGGAGGTGTCTGGGGGAGGAGCTTTGCCCCCTGGGGCTCAAGGTCTCAGTGGGTGAGTGTGGGACCCACGTCCTATCATTTGGCTGGCGGTACGACATCTATGGAAGAGGACGACTGCTTTGTCCCAACATATGAAGACAGATTTTGACCTCGTGGTTTAAAAGATGGAAGCTTAAGTAGTGCTTTGCAAAAAGGCTGGAAACGCAACGGCTGATGCATGTAGCTAACGGGGTGTTCACAGCCGGGGAGGCTGTTAAGACTGAGATGCGGCCAGAAGGGCCAGGATGGAAACAACTGTGGACCAGCAGGCTTTGCCTCGTGGAGCGTGATGCTCCCGGGGCCTTGAAAGCATCCCAGGATCGAGCAAAGAAAGGGTCGGAAGAACTGTTCTGAGAAAATGGTCTTAAAACCAAAGATGGCTTAGCTTTACTGGCTATTTGGGTCGATGCCTTGCCCCCAGCCTGGCCCTTCCTCTGCCTTCCACCCCACCACCCTTAGGTCCTGGTAAATGCCCAGGGTTCCGAGGGGCAGGGGAAGGGGCAGATCCTTTGGAAGGGCGGATCCCCACTTAGTTAGAAGTTAGGGGAGAAAATGGAGCCCCGATCGATCAGCGCTGAGAGGGACCACTGAACGCATATCAATGACGTGGCCCCTGCGCAAACCCTGTTCGTACCATCTCAGTTATCTACCCCACTCACCTGGGGAGGTGCGTGTCTTATCATGATCCTTATTTTACAGCCTGGAGATGGAGGCTTAGAGGGAGGTTACGACTGTGGCCAAGGTCACAGCTGAGCAGAGGTCTGAGCCCAGGGGTCACTGACTCCAAAGACTTGCCCCTGCCCACTCTCCCGTCTTGCTTCTCTGGATCCAGCGTGGTGGGCATGGGGTGAGCAAGGACTCCTCGTCTTGTCCTGCCAGAACTTACCAGTAACTGGACAGTATCCCAGCTTCAGTACCGAGCGGGTCGAGCCAGGGAGGGCAGGAGGCCCAGAAGCTTCCCCCGCCCCCTCCCGGGAGCCACCACGGCCTGCAGTTGCCGGTGTGAAGCGGCTGGGAGTGTGCGGGCAGCCCTGGGCTTGGTCCTGTACCTGTCCCCACCTCTCCCGAGTTCCGCCTCCACGCTGGGCTCGTGCTCTGCACCTCGCTGACTCACACCTGCATCCCTCCAATCCATCTAATCCTTCGGACAGATGACCAAGCTGGACGGTCTCCTGGCTTTTCGTGTCACTTTGGCCCCGGCCTCTGAACCTGGGCCCCGCACCCCAGTTTCATGCCCTGCAGCCCACGGGCAAGTCGGACTCTGCTTTTCCACCTGGCTCGTCAGGGCCCCTGCTGGGAGGAGTGGTCTGGAGCAGAGACCTGGACCCCAGCTCCACCTACATCGGCCTGGTGCCTGAGTTTCTCCCCGCCCTGGCTGGAGCGTGAGTTCTCCCAATCACGGTGGCAGCACAAATCCAGCCAGGGCAGGTCCATGGCATTAGCTGTCCAGGGTTCATGAGTGATCATGGTTGGCAATTCCCAGTGTAGGAGGTGAGCCGGGGACCTGGTGTGTACGTGGCCTGGTGTGTACGTGGTGACTTTGGGAAAATCACCTCCCCGTGCTTCCATTTCCTCATCCGCATGCTGGGGACAATAATAGAGCTGACGTCAGGAAGCTGATTTGAGGACTGAGTGAGTGAACACTCGCGAGGCGCTCGGAACAATGTCCGGCGCAGGGCAGGCCCTATCTGTGTGTTATCTGTTCGGACTGTTGTACGGAGGTTACCTCACTTCCTCAGAACTCCTGGCTTGTGGTCATTAAGCAGAGGACGGTCAGAGCCTCAGACCGAAATACAGGCGTCCCTTGTGTTATCGCATTTCGTTCTATTGCGTTTCACAGATACCGTGCTTTTAACAAATTGAAGGTTTGTGACAACCCTGTGTCAAGCAAGTCTGTCGGTGCCGTTGTCCCAACAGTTTGTCACCTTATGGTAATTCTCACAGTATTTCACACTTTTCCTTATTATTATGTTTGTTACGGTGATCTGTGATCAGTGAGCTTTGACCACTGATTGCAGTTACTATTGTAGCTGTTCTGAGGTGCCGCCAACTGCGCCCATAGAACACAGCAAACATAATCCATAAATGCTGTGTGTGTTCGGACCGCCACCCCCCAGTCTCATCCTCTCCTCGGGCCTCCCTCTTCCCTGAGACACAAAAATATTGAAATGAGGCCCGTTAATCATCCTACAATGGCCTCTAAGTGCTCAGGGACACGAAGGGTCAATGGATGCGGACACTTCACTGCTGTCTTATTTTAAGGAATTGTCACGCCACCCAGCCTTCAGTGGCTGCCCCCCTGGCCAGTCAGCAGCCATCAACAACAAGACAAGATCCCCCGACCCGCAAAAAGATTATGACTCACTGAAGCCTCAGATGATGGTTCTAGCATTTTTCAGCAGTAAAGGATTTTTAATTAAGGCACGTACATTGTTTTTTTTTAGACACAGTGCTATTACACACTTAGTGCAAACATAACTTTTATATGCACTGGGAGACCAAAAAATTTGTGTGACTTGCTTTACTGAGACGTTCGCTTTATTGCGGTGGTCTGGAACCGAACCCACAGCATCTCCAAGTTCTGCCTGTAAACTAACTCTGCCCTATTAGTTCCAGCCATGTTAACGACCCATCAGATTCATAGCATGTGGCTCATTTAGCTCCAGATGATTGGTCAGCCCCTTCATTCCAGTTGACCCAGAGTTACTAGACCATGTCCAGGGGTTAGACTAGTTAAATGTACCTCCAAAGATGGGAAGGAATTTTTAGTATAGAGGTAGCCCTGGCCTTTTAAATTCCTAAAATTCCCCATGTAGCTTTGGACACATCACACGATCCTTTCACCCACCCAGATCCTCATATCCAGATGGCTTCAATGAGTGGCCGGCACTTTCAACGCATGTGAATGTCTATTAAAAATGAGAAAGAATAATCCCTGCTTGAAACCTTCTGGTGTGTAGACCACAGAATAACAGAAAACTCCAAAGCGAGCAGTCAGCAGTATAAACTGAAGGATGACCGACGTGTGATGAGTAAATACCTCACTGACTTTATATAACAGACGAGGTGGACCTTTGATGCCCGGGTTGCCACTGGTTGGAGCCCATCCTTCGGTTTGCAGCATCTCTTGTCTTTGTTGGGTTGGATCTGTGTGTGGCAACCGGGGCTCCTGGAACCCTGGCCCTCCTGCCGTGGGATCTGCATAGTGGCTCTGAGCTCAGGAAAGACCTGGTGTGATGGGTCCAGCCCATGCCACCACCCTGCTCTGGTTTGCTTAAGCCCACACTGGGATGCTGTCCATAAGCTGCCCAGAGAGCTGAGTGAATAAACAGCCCGCCCACCAGGACGATGAGAAGTCCCTGTCCCTCTGCAGTGCCGGGGGCGGGGGGGGGGGGG
>NW_006798732.1:1246463-1247018 GCF_000442215.2 Lipotes vexillifer | reverse complement strand
GGGGGGGGGGGGGGGGTAGAAGGGGAGTGGCACCCTTTCTTAGCCTCAGTGCGTTCTCTCAGCTGGAAAAATTAAGGAGAGCTGTACTGTAACGTAACTGCTAAGCTAATGTGTACACGCACACCAAGACAGTGCCCGCTGCAAGCCAACCTTGAACTTTCTGAGGTTACTGTCTGTCCTGTAAGCCAGCGGTCCCCAACCTTTTGGGCACCAGGGACCGGTTTCGTGGAAGACAATTTTTCCACGGATGGGGAGGGAGCGGATCACTTAGGCGGTCACGCGAGCCCTGGGGAGCCATGGGGAGCGGCAGGTGAAGCTTCGTTCGTCTTCCCACCGCTCACCTCCTGCTGTGTGGCCCGCTTCCTAACAGGCCACGGACCGGTACTGGTCCTCGGCCTGGGGGTTGGGGACCCCTGCTCTAAGCCACAGTCTTGTAGACAATAGTCACTGTTGCTCCAGGGCTCTATCTGGGTACTCATTCCCAGGAAGCTGCACTCTGGGGTTTGTTTATTTTAATTGTTTTTTTTTTTTTTTTTTTTTTTTGTGTTTGCGGTA
>NW_006798732.1:1237468-1246017 GCF_000442215.2 Lipotes vexillifer | reverse complement strand
GTTGTGGCCTCTCCCATTGCGGAGCACAGGCTGCGGACGCGCAGGCTCAGCGGCCGTGGCTCCCGGGCCCAGCCGCTCCGCGGCATATGGGATCTTCCCGGAACAGGGCACGAACCCGTGTCTCCTGCATCGGCAGGCGGACTCTCAACCATTGCGCCACCAGGGAAGCCCTATTTTAATTGTTTTTAATTGAAGTTTAGTTGATTTACAATGTAGTGTCAGTTTCAGGTGTACAGCAGGGTGATTCAGTTACACATATGTATATACATTCTTTTTCAGATTCTTTTCCATATAGGTTATTACAGAATGTTGAGTAGAGTTCCCCATGCTATACAGTAGGCCCTTGTTTGTTATCTATTTTATATATAGTAGTGTGTGTATAAGTTACTCCCAAATTCCCAATTTATCCCTCCCCCCCCACCTGCTTTCCCCTTTGGTAACCATAAGTTTGTTTTCTATGTCTGTGAGTCTGTTTCTGTTTTGTAAATAAGTTCATTTGTATCATTATTTTTTAATTCCACACATAAGTGATATCATATGGTATTTGTCTTTCTCTGTCTGACTTACTTCGCTTAGTATGATAATCTCTAGGTCCACCCATGTGGCTTCAAATGGCATGATTTCGTCCTTTTTCACCGCCGAGTAGTATTCCATTGTATTGTGTGTATGTACCACATCTTCTTTATCCATTCCTCTGCTGGTGGACACTTAGATTGCTTCCATGTCTTGGCTGTTCTGAATAGTTCATGCTGGGTTTTGAGACGTGGTGGCAGCCAGGTGTGTGTGCATGTGAGCACGTGTGTCAGCTGTGCACCCATCAGCGATGCTCAGGAAACCGAGACCAGGGCCGGGCTTTGAGGGACCATGTTCTCAGACTGACAGCTGTGCCCCACTTGCTTCCTTTTACCAACCACTGAAAATCACGGTGGACATGTGGACAGATGAGGAGTATGGTATCCAGAAGAGCGGGTTGGGGGTCAAACCTGGCCCCCACGGTCAGCGATCCGGCCCCTCTCAGCAGAGACTCTTCCCTGAGGAGTGCTGCGTGGACGCTGGTCCCTGGGCGTGTCTCTCCCCGAGGGCAGGCAGGTCAGACCTACGCACTCCCCAATCTGAGCCCAGCCCAGCCCAGCCCTTCTCCGCCAGGACCCCTGGGACCATCTAGCTCTGTGTGCTCTGCCCCCACATCGGTACTTAGCACTCATTTTCTTCCCTTTTCCCTCCATTAAGACTTTCCCTCGAGGAAAGTCTGATGAACTAATTTCCCCTAAGATGCCAATTACCGATAAAGCTCGAAGTGCTATTCTCTCGGAGATAATGGTATCTCAGGATGGAAGAAGGGAAGAGGTCTGTAAGCCTGGAATTTCAGGCATCCCTGAGTGGAGGGATGGCGGGGCTCTGAAACACACACGAACACACGCACACAGGATCTCACGCAGGATGTAAATCTATGCCACCCTCTGGCAGGGGCCGTGCTGGCTCTTGTCATGTCAGAGAAAAGACAGAGGACGTTGTCCAGACCCATCTGTCATGACCTCGTTCCTTCCAGATGCTTCCCGAGTGCCTAGCACACGCAGGCACTGTCCTCACTTGCTCAGCTGGAGACATGTTGAGGTTGACGCCTGACACACAGCAGCCCCTCAGCACGTGGGCTGAGGGAAGGAGGGTGAATTCCTCCCGGAAGGCGCCGCAAAGGCCGCTCTGGCGGCCCAAGGGCAGCCGGGCCCCTGTCCGGTGCGTGGGGCCCTAGGGCAGATGGCATTCGGTCTTTGCTAGAGCTGGCCCCCCATGGGGTGCGGGTGTTCCTCTCACCACTCGGCCTGCCAGGGCGGCCCTGCCCGCCCGCATTCCTGAGTCAGAGAGAAACAGGGCGGCGGGCCGGTGTCGGATTGCACGGCGCTGGCTGCAGGGCCGTCCCGTTTGCCGGGCTAAGGCGCCCTCCCCCGCCTGCTGGGCGCGTGGGAACATCCCACCTCTCCCCGTCCCGTGTGTGCAGCCCGCCAGAATCCCTGTGTGAATTCCTCTTCGTTCACAGTGATGTGTTCTCCACCCGGAAGTTGCTAAGAGCTCCTTTCGGTGCATAATGATGGTTTTTGCAGGAGGGACCCGGATGGTTTTTCCGTTTCTGTTTCCATAATACGTACCAAAACCCACACTTCATTGAAAGCAGATGGCCACCGCGCCTCGCGACGGGCAAGGGGAGACGCCGGGCCGGGATGCCTCTGATGTGTCTGCCTGCTGGGCAGCCCTGGCACGGACGGGATGGATGGGGTGAGGGCCTGGAAGCCTGAGCCGCGGAGACAGAGCGGGAAGCGGCGCAGCGACGGGGCGGGTCTCCACGGCTGGAAGGCAGGAAGACAGAATCAGGGGCGTAGGGGCCGCGAGGGAGGGTGGAGGTGGAGAGAGAAGGAAAGAAACAAGCCAGTGAGATAAACTCTGGCCTCCCCTGGCCTCTCATTCCCATGCCCTGAGTCTTACAGTGCCAGATTCTCGGGAAAGTGCGTGAGTCAGGCAGCTGACCCGCGGGAGGAAATTGGTGCTCAAGCCGCAGCCGCTGGGACCCGGGCCTGACCCTCCTCATGTGTCTCCGTGTAGTGTAATGAGAAGCATATTCTCCACTGCATCTTTCCCCAAGGCAGAAACCCCATTTCCCTGTCTCCCAAAAAGGCACAGGGAGGGCCTGCTGCGACCCAACAAAAACTGTCACCAGTGGGGCCCTGCGCAGAACCCCGGCCCTCGGGAAAGCGTTGCGTTGTTCAAAGGCCCCTGCGGTGGCCCAGCCCGTGCGGGTCCAGAGCTCACGTCTCATCTCTGCTCCCACAGCGGGCCCTGCGGTGACCTGACCATCAGAAGCCACTATGGCTGCAGATGCGCTGGGCACTCGGGACAGAGGTGCCAACGCCAGGCCCCGTCTGGCAGCTGGGGCACATGCACGACCTTAGTCCTGACTCCAAACAGCGACACAGCTGTCTACAGTGAGAGAGCCCTGGTCCCCCGACCTGGGCTGGGGTCGTGCACGTCTGCGGGCGCCCGGCTTGAGCTAATGTGTGCGGGGTTTAGACCGTCCAGGGATGACCAGGTAAGGCAGGTCTTCCCCAAACTTATTTTTTAGTGAGCGATCAAGGCACTTCCCAGGGGGAGACTCATCCTGCGGACCAAGGGAGCCTCACATGAGAACAGGGAGCTGGCAACAAAGGCGAAGGGAAGGTGGGCACGTGAGCGGGGAGGGTGTGAGTTCAGCTTGCTGTCTGCAGTCGGGTCTCCTGAGTCCAGCTCCCTGTGGGCTCACGGCCGAGTCTCCCGGGGGCAAGGGCTGTGGGTACATGGACCACGGACCCACCATTTCACAGCAGCTGCCCGACTTGGCCCCCTGGGTGGACTCATTCCGGGGTTGGGATGGGGGGGAGGTGTCCTCCCCACCGAAAGCAGATAGTGCAGCTTCGGCATCTCAAGGGCTCCGATGCGTGGGGGTGCCTGGAGGAAAGTGGGGGGCTGCGGGGTGCAGGTCACCAGTGGGAAGTGGGGAGGAAAGGAAGGGGGCCGGAAACAGGGAAGGCAGCCAACCGTAACCACAAAACTGGGGAACGTGGCGACTCCGTGGGCGGGGAAGCAGCCGTGCTACTAGAAAGGTGAGTGGATTGGGGGCAGGGAGCTGGCTAGTGGAAAACAGGACAATTGCAAGATGGCTCCAAAATGCCAGACAGCAAGGCTGAGTAAGCACAGGTCCCCAGAGCCGCCCGCTGCCTGCCTTGTGGATCGTTTTCTCCTGGAGGGCGAGCAGAGCGGGGCCTCAGCAGCGGGAGGATGTGCACACGCGCGACCTTCCTTCATGTCAGACACTGACCTTCACACTTCCCAGCGCACCTCAGACGGTATTCCCTGCCCGTCCTGTCAAGATCAGGTTAGTATTTTAGATTCCGCACGTGAGTGATGTCAACACAACATTGTAAATCATCTACACTTCAATAGAATTTTAAAAAAAGATCAGGTGATGAATCCAGTTTCATCCCCCCCCCCCCCCCAATTCGGGAAATGCAACTCGAGGGCAGACACTTCACCCTTTAAGGGGTCTTGGGGTGACTGAAAAGCCAGGCACCAGAGAGCAGCGAGCTTCCAGAGGAAACTTGCTGGGAGGCCGCTCAGGACTTGTGAGGGGAAGGGGCTGTTGGTGAGGAAGGTGGGGACCCGCGACCCAACCCCCCAGGATGTTGCGATTGAGAATAAGAAATCCGAATAAGTGTCTGTGCCCATTGTCCCCATTCACGGAGCAGAGCTTAAACCCATGGTATTTCCTAAGTGATGAGAGGCATAAAGGTGCCTTTTGTGATGCTACTGACTTCGGGACCCACCCAAGGACGTGCGCTGGTGGCCCGGGAGCCACCCGCGGGATTAAAGTGCTGGAGCCTTCAGTCTCGCCCCCATCTCTGGGGAGGGTCGAGGTGCTGGAGACTGAGATCAGTCACCAAAGGCCAGAGATGCAATCAGTCGTGTCTCCGTAACAAAGCCTCCATGAAACCGCAAAAGAAGAGGCCTTGGAGAGCTGCAGGGCGGTGGACAGCGGAGGTCTGGGAGGGTGGTGCGCCCCAGGATGGCGTGGAAGCCCGGAGCCCTCAGCCCACACCCCGCCCGCCCTCTGAGCCTCCTCCGTCCGGCCCGTTCTCCTTACACCCTTTTATAATCAAGTGGAGATCTCTGAGCTCTGTACCCAAGGAGGCCGGTCCTGGGAGCCTCCCGTTTACGGCCATTGGTCAGAAGCCCAGGGCACGGTCTGCGCCTGTGACTGGCGTCTGAGGTTGGGGGGCGGTCTTCGGGGCTGAGCCCCTGCGCTGTGGGACCCGACCCTGCCTCCAGGTGGACACCCTGAGAACTGAGTTGAAGTGTAGGACACCCAGCGGGCCTCACGGATGTGCCTGGTGGTGTGAGGACCCCTAACACACACACACTGGAACTGGGCGCAGAGCCCTTGGACACCCGTGTTCTCAAAGGCTGGGACCTCTCTTCCTCCCTCTGGAGGCTTTGCTGATCATTTCCTCTTCTGAAGTCCTCTGTCACTTGTCATTCAGATATGCTTCTTTATACAACCAGTGATGTGGCTACACAGCCGAGCAAGGAGAGGTGTGGCCTGCTCCACTGGCTGGTCTGCGCATTGTCTGAGAGCTGTTGACCCGCCCATAAGGTCCCCAGACATTCAAGGGGATTTGTCTGTGGGTTAAAGGACAGCTGTCTTATTTTATTGTCATCACCCTCCTCCCTGGGGTGTCCGTGGAGGCCCCCCGAGGGGATGGGAGAACACACGTCCACGTCCACGTGCATTGCTTCGGCAAGCTGGGAAAGGCTAGTTCACCTTAAACTTGAAACATGAGACAGATGGACTAGGTCCAGGGCAGTTTTTTTGGTTTTTTTTTTCTTCTCTGAACCAAAGTAGCCTTGTTTTCAGGCCCTGAAAACTTGTGACTTCTCCTAAAAGGATGATAATAATGGTACCAACCACCACACGCTCACTATATATTAGAGGTCACACACACGCACGGGCACACACGCACACAATCCACCGTCTATAACTCTGTAACACGTGTACAAGGGGCAGGCTAGCAGGCGAATCACTCAGTCCACCTCCTGGGAAGGTCGCTGCACTCACATCTGACTCACGCACTGGGCTGCTTGCTTTGCTCCCTCTAGGAAATCCCGTTCTCAGGATTTGCCAGGCAGAGGCTCACTGGTGTGGTACCCAAGCAACAGCCTGGCTAATGTTTTGGTCCAGGAACTACACGCCTTCTTGGGAAATCACTGCTCCTTCCCTGATAAGAATACGGCGTCCAGGACAAAGCCCCGGGCCAGGGGCCAGGAGACGGGGACCTGGACGCTGTCCCATCATGGACTTTCTCTGTCTCATGCCCTTGGGCAGGTCACTTCCCTTTCTGGGCCCCAATTTCTTCTATAAAAGTGAGGGGCTTGTACTACGCAATGGGTAAATTTCCTCACAGCTCTAAATATTTGATGATTTCCTGGCAAAACTCCAGGACCTTTTTATTCCTACCTTTTTTTTCTGTTCAAATGAATCTGGCTGGACGCAACACGGTGAAAGTACCCCTGCAGGGTCAGACTAGTTGGAGGTTATCTTTTCTGTTCATCTTTTGTTATTATAATCTAATGTATGCCGAGTGAGAACCTTTGTTTACTTAAATGAGGTATAATGTAGAATCAAGAAGTTAGAACAGGTAAAATATAATAAAGGGCGGGCGCCCACCCCCCCGCTTCAGAAGGAAGGCACGACCCACCCAGATGAAGCCTCTCTATACCTTTCCCTTAGTTTATTTCCCATCTTTTCCTGGAGGTAATATCTATCCGGAAATTCAGCTGGGTCCTCCTCATGCACTTTACGTATAAATACATAGAATTTTTAATTTTTATTTTTTGCGGTACGTGGACCTCTCACTGTTGTGGCCTCTCCCGTTGCGGAGCACAGGCTCCGGACGCGCAGGCTCAGCGGCTACGGCTCACGGGCCCAGCCGCTCCGCGGCATGTGGGATCTTCCCGGACACGGGCATGAACCCACGTCCCCTGCATCGGCAGGCGGACCCTCAACCACTGCGCCACCAGGGAAGCCCTAGCATTTTTTCATGTGTGTGAACACATGAACAGTATCACAGAGTGTGTATCATCTTCATACTTGCTTCCTTTCCACACTTAATTTGGGGTTTTGATCCTCGTAGATTCATTTCTACTCTGGGATGATTGTCTGTTGTGTCAATGGGATCAATGGGAATTTCTTTAAATGCATTTTCCTTTTGGGGGAAATTTTAGGTTGCTGCCCTTCTTTCTATCTTTCTTCCTTTTTAACTCATTATACACAAGGCTCTTCTGAATGTTCCTGTGTATATTCCCGAACACACGTGAAGGAGGTTTTTCTCGGAGCATCGGTGCTGGCCCCAGCTCTCTGAGATATTTGCAGATTGCTTTCCAAGGAGGTTTCCCGATGGGCCCACCGTATCTTCAATAACGTTAGGTTTGGTACTGTCAGACTTCTTTTTATAAACAAAGTTTTTTGAATAAGTAAAGCCTTCAAATGCCTCAAAATTCAAAACTAGGAAGGGGCAGGATGTGAAGATAATTGCGTTTTTGGTCCCCCGGCATCCGGTGTTCACTTCAGTGTTAACTGTCCCGAATGTGTCCTTACGGGGACATTTTGATGGATACGCAGGCAGGGGTGTACAGGTAGGTGTCTCCTTTTCTTATTTCTCTACTCAGTGACTGCCTCCTAAGCAGGCTATTCTGCCCCTGTTCCGTTCACCTGACGCTATACCTTAGCGATCCTTCTGCGTCAGTACAGAGCATCTGCATTCTTTTTTTTGTTGCTTAAGTCATTCACTGCTACTTGACTCTTTTTTAAATAAAAAAAATATATTTTTTGGTGAAATGTATCATATACATCATAGAATATAAAACATTTATGGGCAATCAGAAGAAGGGGAATAAAATGAACCCTGCCTACTCCTGTCTCAGGCTCCGAAGGAGAATCACGACGACATTTCCAAAACCCTCCCCGCTCCTCTTTTTCGTGACAGCCCCTTCCCTCGACACCCAGCTAATCCCTCTCCAAACTTTGGTGTCAATGATTCCTCTGCTTTTTTAAAAAGATTTCCAGCCCATGTGTATATCCCCAAAGGATCCATTGTTCGGTTTTGACTGGGTAGCAAATGTAAAATTAACTGGAATAAAAAAGTGAAATCAATTTTTAAAAAATGCCCCTAGGTTCCCAGGAGAAGGTAACTTCAACGGAGTTTCTGGGTCGAGATTCCCCAAATGCAAAGAAAGAGGCCCTTCTGGAAACGTTGGGATGCCAGTCCGTGGGGAGCCCCGGGCTCACACCATTGAGGCGCCTGGAACAGGTTGAGGCCGTGGAACAGGTTCTGGGCCCAGGGGCGATGTGATCTGGTCGGCTGCTCAGAACTTCTGGGTCTAAAGTCACCAGAGCCTCCCAGGAGTTGTCAGAGGAGGACATTTCTGTGGGGTGAAATGGGGGGGGTCTCGGCTGATCAGGAGCAGTAGGTCGTGGAGGAGGAGGAGGGGCTTTCTCAGTACATGGACGGGAGAAGCCGGATGAGCTCAGCGGGCTGGGTGCTCAGCTGGGCGCCTGGTTTCAAGAGACAGCAGGGGGTGTTCTGATGACCCGTGGTGTCACTGGACTCCCATCCGATGGGGTTGCCTCTGTCGGGTCATCTCAGGGCCTCCCTTCTCATCCTCGGGATGCCCTTTGTCTCTCTCTGGGGCGGGGGGCAGTTCCCACACACCCCACGCCTCTTCTTTCTTGCCATGCTCTCTCATTTTGGTGGACACTTCTAGTAGCTTCCTGCAAAATGATATGTATGTACGAGATACATTTTTGAGGCTTTGCATGTCTTAGAATGTCTTTATTTTACTCTCATACTCAAGCTCAAGTTTTGCCAGATAGAGAGGAATAGTTCAGATAAATTTTTCTTTAGAATATCTTCTTGCCTTTTGTATATATATATATATATATATATATATATATATATATATATATATAT
>NW_006798732.1:1219289-1237371 GCF_000442215.2 Lipotes vexillifer | reverse complement strand
TCTTTTTGTCTTTTGTATATATATATATATATATATATATATATATATATATATATATATTTGGCTGCGTTGGGTCTTCATGGCTACGCGCGGGCCTTCTCTAGCTGTGGTGAGCGGGGGGCCCTTCGTTGCTGTGCGCAGGCTTCTCTTGTTGCGGAGGACGGGCTCGAGGCACGTGAGCTCAGTAGTTGTGGCTCACGAGCTCAGTGGTTGCGGCACGCGGGCTCAGTAGTTGTGGCTTGCGGGCTCTAGAGCGCAGGCTCAGTAGTTGTGGCGCACGGGCTTAGTTGCTCCACAGCATGTGGGATCTTCCCGGACCAAGGCTCGAACCCGTGTCCCCTGCATCGGCAGGCAGATTCTTAACCACTGTGCCATCAGAGAAGTCCCTAGTACCTTTCCTAAGAAATCTAAAGCCGTGAATACTGACCCTTTGCATGATCTGTGTTTCCTCTCTAGAAACTTGTAGGATCCCCTGACCGTTCCTGGAAGTGGACATTTCACATGTCGAACCTTGATATGAATCTCAATGACTCTCACACTTTGGTCACTCATGTCCTTCAGTTCTGAGAATATTCTAAACCATTTAATTGATGATTTCATATCTCTTTTTTCTAGTATATTTCTGGAACTCCCATTAAACATTAGTGTTGGACCTCTAATTTTATTATTTTCACTCTGTATTTTTCATCTTTTTGTGTTTTTGAGTACTCTCTGGGAGATTTCCCCGTTTCTGCAATCGATTTGAATTTTCAAGAGCTCTTTTTTGAACTTTGAATGTCTGAATGATCCCTTTTCAAAAAACTTCGTTCTTGTATCATGGATGATAAATCTTCTCTTATGTCTCTGAATATATTAACTCTGTGTGTGTGTGTGTGTGTGTGTGTGTGTGTGTGTGTGTGTGTGTGTGTATGTGTGTGTGTGAATCCTGGCTGCAGAGTTAGATCTGAGAAATAAAAGGCTGATTAGAAGCTCTGAGTTCCTGGCTGGGACTTGTTGATTCTCACACTATATTGTGACCATCTGTTGGGGGACCCTAGTGTCAATATCTTAGAATGTTTCCTGTCGGGCTGGTGAGATTCTCCATCGGGAGTCTTTTCATCTCCTGGCTGGAGAGGGAGGGTATGGCCACCAGTGATCTGGGAGTTGAATGGGAGAAAAAGGCTGGAATATCTCTGCAGCAAACGTTCAACAGACATACTTTACCTGGACCCACTACTATGATTGCCATGTCCCAGTCCCCTGACCTGTGGTTCTACCCTCTCCAGGGAGGCAAGGAAGAAGGGGCCCAGGACAAGGGAGGGACAAGGAGACTTAGAGCTCCACTACTTCTGAAACAGCTTTCACCCACCCACTTTCCCTTATCTCATCTTTACTCCCCAGCGCCCTGTTCTGAGGCTCTTAACTTTGGGATAACGGGATTTCCCGTATTTCCCTTTCAGTTCTACTTTCAAACTGGAAATCTTTTGGGAGCTTATCTCTTTCTTGTAGTCCCTTGTCAAATGCAGGCAATAAAAGCAAACTCATGGTACCCATGTTTTGTTTTCCCCAC
The DNA here is from genome assembly GCF_000442215.2 of Lipotes vexillifer. Lineage (NCBI taxonomy): Eukaryota > Metazoa > Chordata > Mammalia > Artiodactyla > Lipotidae > Lipotes > Lipotes vexillifer. The sequence goes on along the minus strand of NW_006798732.1, from coordinate 1,235,822 downwards.
TTCTTAACTAAAGCCACAAGCTCATTTGCTCCATTTTTCTTATTGCAGGCAACATGCTATATATGTCAGGGTCTTTGCTAGATCAGCACTACGGTTCTGGTCCTGATATCTATATCCATCAGCTTGAGCTATGTTATGTTGCAATAATAAACGGCTTCCAAAATCCTAGTGCCTTACAACGTCGGGTATTTATTTCTTGCTCTTGTACGTGTTGGCGGTACATCAACTTTCACCCTGCATTCTTCTGCGATACAGGCTAGGAGGGGCCCCTATCTTAGTCTTGTGGCAGAGGGAACAAAACAATGGCAGAAGCATGCCAGGGCTCTTAAAACATCTGTTCAGACAATTGTATAAATTCCACTTGACAAAGAAAGTCACACAGTGAACCTCAGTGGGCAGCACGTCTGTTCTCTCTCCAGGCAGGATCCTCTAGGGGTGTGCCTAGTAGCAAGGAAAAGCAAATATTTGGAATAAATAGTACAATAATGCCATCTGGCACAGTCTTTTTATAAAATCTTCTTTCAGCCGATTCATCCAAAACTGGGATTTGTCTTTTTCATGCTCTCCTGTTCTAACGAAGTAAGAGGTTGTCACGCGACATCTCTTTCCTTACCATCCCTGTCTCTTCAGTGAGTGCGTGGCCTGGATCCCCAAAAGGCAACTGAACTTCGATGAGCTCCTTCACCACTGCATTCTGTCCCAGATTTTAAAGAAGATTCACCGCTACCCGTCCCAGCAGGGCGCCAGCACTAACTCTCAGGTCCCCGCTTTCCCCTGAGGTTCTTGTACGTAGAACCCCACTTCTGCTGCTGGGTGAGATTCTGAGGATGCTTTGGATGTGGTTTCATGTCCATCAAAGTCTGGGTGTCCACTGGCTTCTAGGCTGAGTTTCCCATGAGATCCCCGTTTCTATTATGTTTTCAAACTCATGTATGTTTTCAAAAGAAGCCCCCATTACTGGAGATTGTATTCTAGGAAGCAGAAAAATCAGACGCAACTCTTGTCTCCAAATATTCTCTATTTGAACACAAGGCAGGTACTGGGTTCTTCCTCTTTCCTAGCTGCTGACTGAGCATAAATTAATTTTGTTTACATTTTTAGGAACAGTCATTAGCTCATGATTCATGCTGAAGAAAATGTTCCTATCTCTTCTGCTCTGTAAGGGTTTATTTTGGTTTCCTCATTGTTTATGTTGAAAGTTCCAAGACCCATGGGCTTCACTAAATCTGCAAAAAATCCATCATCTAAACAAACAGCACCTTTCTCTGGGTCTGTAGGGTACAGACTATTTATTTTTATCTAAGAGTAACCAGCATTCATTTATGCATTGGTTCCAGATGTCGCACCCAGAAAAGCTAACCTAGCCAGGGGGTAACCATGCCCTCTTGGCTCCTGAAGTGTGACGGATACAGCCTCTTCGTTCTGGAACACAGTGGAAGCCGTGGCGCTTTGTGGGTGAGTAGGTGATGCTCTCTGAGGTATCTGTCCTGTACAGATTCTCAAACCGGCCACACAAACCAATCAGCTGGGTCTAGTCGTGTGTCTGTTTTACACTACTTTGCTTTTGACCGGGTTAGGGAAAGTCCTAGAATTGGGGTTAATAGAAAAGCTCCTTCACCTTGACTTGAGCTAGGTGGTCTAGTGACCCTCCTGGGCTGTTCACACATGGCCCCTTCCCCTGCCGGGCACACCTGGAGTTGCACTGCCCACCACCTTGAGCTCAGGTGGGCTGTAGGTGGAGCTTTAGCCCATGAAATGTGAACAAAAGCCTGCCAGTGCTGATGTGCAATTCGCTACAGCTCCTCTGACACAGCGGTAGTGGATGCGTCTGGAGCTTGGGTCCCTGAGTGAAAGTAGGCTGAGCTGGTCTGCCCTGGATGGATGGATGGTGTGAGCAAGAAATTAGCTTTGTGATGCTCAACCATTGAGATTCTGTGGTTATTTAGAACCGTAGTTAAACCCAGGCCATCTTGGGCCGTGAAATAACACGGTGACTCAAAATCCAAGCTCTTTTTAAACTCTGACCCAAAACCCAGGGGCCATAAAAGAGAAAATTTACAGATGACAACATTTTTAAAAGTCAAAATTTCCTAAATGGTGAGAGTCGCCATACAAAAAGCAAAAGGGAAAAATTACACTGAAGGGGAAATATTTGCAACTCCTGGACTAAAGTCTTGTTTCTCTAGTGTACGTGGAGCCGCTGTACTTGCTGTTCCTCTACTCAAAACGCTGTTCCCACAGAGAGGCGCATGACTCCGGCTCTCATCTGCTTTCAGAGTTGGCTCAAATGCCGTCTTCTCAGATGGCCGAAACTTGAAGTTCTCATCACGCAGTTGCTGTCCTTTCCCTGCTTTATTCTCCTGATAATACATGTTCAGTGTTGTGCCCATTTCTTTCTTTCTTTATTTAGGTGGGCCCATCTGCATCCCCTGGGATGTTTGCTTTGCCGGTTTGCTTTACATACTGTTATGTCTCCAGCACCCAGAAAAGCTTTAGGTGCTCAACAAGGATTTGTCAAATGGATTAGCCCTGTCTGTTAAGTGAGAAAAGTACAAAACAGTATGAATTTTATGCTACCATTTGCGTAAAAGGGATTTTTTTCCCCCTTACATAATCTAGACTGTTGGAAATCCTACAGAACAAACAAACAATTTTGTCAACAAATAAACTGCAAGGAGTGTAAAAGAATAAAAGTAGAGGGAGAATCTATAGGTTGAAAGAGACTTAAGGGGAAAGGTGAGGGGAGAGGCATAAATTGGGAGATTGGATTGGCATATACAGACTCTACTATATATAAACGATAGACAACCAACAAGGACCTACTGTACAGCACAGGGAACTCTGCTCAGTACTCTGTAACAACCTAAATGGGAAAAGAATTTTAAAAAGAATAGACACGTGTGTATGTGTAACTGAATCACTTTGCTGTACACCTGAAACTAACGCAATATTGTAAATCAACTCTACTCCAATATAAAATGAAAATTAAAACATAAAAAATAAAATATACATATATATATAAAAGAGACTTAAAAGACGTATCAGCGACTGGTAAAAAAGGTTGACATTTGTGAAGCCATTAGAAATCTGAATATTGCCTGGATTTTTTAGGTTATTAAGGAATTATTGATAATTTTTAGGTTGTGATTATTGTATTTTGATTATGTTTTAAAAGTCTTCATCCTTTAGATAGACACCCAGAAATATTTACAGATGAAATGCTGTGATGTCTGGGAGGGGGCAGGTTGGGTGTGGTTGAAACAGGATTGCTCTTGAGGCGATACTACTTGAAGCAGGGTGATGGGAACATGGGTTTCCATTATAGAATTTTGTCTGGTTTTGTATATGTTCATCGTTTTCCACAGCAAAAAGTTGCAAAAGAATGTCCATATGTGTGTGCGCGCGCGCGCACGCGCACACACCCCCCTATTGACTTGTATATGCATAATGTATCTCTAGAAAGAGCCTCAAGAAACTTATGATTGTCTGTGGGTGGCGCGAGACACTGGGTAGTTATGAGTAGGAGGGTGGGGTTTTCTTTAGTAAATTTATATGTATTTTTCAAATTTTGGACACTATGAATGTATTCTCTATTCAAAAAATTATTTAAGTTTTTTGAGCTGTGCTCAAGCTCCCATATTCTTAGCTGTGTGGCCGCAGGCAAATGTCTAACATCTTAAGCCTAAATCCTTCTCCTATGAATTGGGGGTAGCGGTGTCTCCTCCGGGAGATGAGGAATATAAAACACTTAGTGTAATACCCAGGATATGGTGGATTGTTCATAAGCTGTATTCTTTTCATTTTTACTAACCTTGAGTGAGGGACGTGGGAGCCAGGAGAGGGAACGGGAACGAGAGGTCGCGAGCTTGGGCTAAAAGCTCGGAGACAGAGACACATGTTTGGTTTTGGTGTCCGATGGCCTCGCCTTGATTAATATCAGCTGCGTGAGAGCAGACAGACCGTTATTTATCTTAGAGAAGACGACTTGGGTTGGTTCTCGGTCTGATTTTCATGTGCCTTTATTTTCAAATTGTGGTTTGAGGGCTGCCTCAGGAATTGGAAACAGCTGGGGCCTCTGAACCTCAGAGTGGTCCTGCCAGGGCAATTCTTACCTTTTTAGGTCACAGCACTGTCTTCATCTGTAAATGAGTGAGTGAGGTCAGAGGACCGTCCAGGACCTCCGATTCTAACTCCTTGCTACTTCCCAGAAATATTCAGAAGTCTGTTTCCAATTGGCTCTGGGGGAGACTTTAAATTCATTCATTCATTCATTCATTCATTCATTCATTCAACCGTTTATTCAACAAATGTGTGCCGGGCACTATTCCAGACACTGGAAATACAACAGTGAACAAAACATGTAAGTGGTCTGCGCTCATGGGGCTTAAATTCTAGCAGTGGAAGATAAACAACACACAAGTGAACCAACCACCAATCCACAAATATCTAAATAATTTCTGAGGATCACCAATATTATCAGGAAAATAAAATACGAAAGTGGCACAAAGAACAGCATGGTGGTCAGGAAAATTCTCATTCTAGTGGGGAATAGCTGAGCTGTGACCTTAAAGATAAGACATGAATCATGCAAAGATCTGGGAGAAATGGCCTACAAAAAAATGCAATTTAAGTGCAAAATAATTGACTGTTCTGCTCTACTTGCCTGGTGTATCTACATTTAAGGGAACTCGCTGTACAGGCTCCCATTCACTCCCACAGCCTATGTAGTGGCTACATTAGAGGCTGTTTGTTACTTTAAAAAACAGCTCCTCTAAGGTTCCTCTGTGAACTTCTCTAGTGATTTGAGTTACAGAAGTGTAAACACTATATTTTGACAATAGATCAATTCGGCAAACAAATGCCTTGCTTCATTCTGAAAACTGTCCTAAGAACAAATCCTAAAAATCGTGAAAGACTTGGGGGACAGTATCTAATTCTCAAGAAGAAAAGGAGAGTCTTTGGAATTTGCTTTTCCTTTTGTCTTATCTTCTTTCCTTTTTTCTGTCTTTTAACGCCTCTGCCCTCAGAACCTCCACCCAGAAAAGAATGACAACCTCTCCTCCTGACACCTTACCTTTTCCAGGTCACTTTCCTCCTCTCTGGGTGGTTCCACAGGACAGAAACGTGCTCTCGGTGGAGCAGGACAAAACTCATCTTTCTGAGTAAACTCAGTCCCTCTCTGTCACACGAGCACTGCTTTTGTCAGCTTTACAGTACAGATACGCACATATTTTCTGCTGATTTTTAAGAATAGACTTAGCGAATATAGAGCAATTGAATTCAACCACTGGCGCTTGGCAGTACAAACTCACACCCGGGTCGCATATGGCATTAACTCCGCACCCCAGGTTGGGGTCAGGACCCGGGGACCACGTGGTGACATACGTGAACTGCAACAACCAATTGACAAAAGGGTATCGTGAGGGCCAACGTACCCAGTGGGGACAGTGTCCAGGGCCCATAGTACTTTTGTGTGCCCAGAACCCACAAAAATGTCCTAATTTCATTTAAAACCAGAAGAAAAAAATACACAACTTTAGGCCAAATGAGAAGTTAATAGATATTATCAATATATTCATCTTTATACCCAAACAGTTATAAAATATAATCTTTTTAATGAAGAAAGGTCCTTTGAAGGCCAAAGAGCCCCGGGCCGTCGGTATTGTTCAGGGTTAGTGATGAATAATGCAATAATAAAGTTGCATATTTATTATCTCTGATCAGGAGAGGATTTGCTAGAGGCGGAACATTTTAATAACGTTATTTTTTAAAAAAAGGCACTTGGAGAGAGACGATTGGCCACCCGGGGAGAGGCTTGTTGTGGCCTCTTCACTGAGAGGAGAAGTTTTGTCCCGATCCCCCCCCATCAGTGCCCCCCCCCCCCCCACCGCCCATTTCTGGCATCACTGATAGGACTTCAGGGGTCTCCTGCCTCTCCGTGTCTCTCTCCTTCTCTCTTCCCTTCCTTCCTCCTGTCCTTTCACTTTATTCTCTGCCGCCCTCCTGGTCTCCCTCCTTCCCTACTACTTTGGCATGCTTTTCCCTGTGCCTGAGGTGACACCGAAAGGGAACACGCAGGCCCTGGAATCAGAATGCACACACAGAAGGGCGTTCTTCTGATGTAGCTGAGGTCCCAAAGAATGCATCTCCTATCATTCCTACGTGCAAGGCAGTGCGCGCGTGTCTCTGCGTGTGTGTGCGTGTGTCTGTGCGTCTGTTTCTCTGCGTGTGTGAGCGCATGTGTGTGTTTAGCAGAATCCACCTGCTTCAGTCTCTCAGGAAGCCTTGCTGTAAATTTTTTCTGAGAAGTCCTCACACTGCCTCCCTTCGAAATATCCTAAAAATATACTTCTGTGGTTTGACAGCAAGCTGAGAAACGTGACAGCCGAGGACACGCAATTAATGGAAGTCGTAAAGTTTTACCTCCACGACACGTGCTCTTGAGATCATGAAGCTGTAGTGAACGACAAGCAGCGACTGCCTGCAAGCACGGGGTGAGGAAATTCGTCTCTGCGTTTTGCTCTAATCTTGGCTGCAAAGTGGGCATAGTAAAGCCTTTGTGGCAAAACTTGGAGCTTGTAAATAGACATGATTTAGACTTTAAGAAAATGGGGTCAGGCAAGGGCTGGTTGCTGGGCGAAAAGAAGGTCCTTGCTAAGTTTTTAAGCCCCCGGATCTATGAAAATTCTGAAAGGTGACGACGTGGTCAGGTGGGAAGTTGAATCCATGTATCAACAGTGGCTCTGCACTTGCTACAGTATCGATGGCTTCCTGGGCATGGCCAGGCCCTGACCTCTTGGGGGGTAGTGAAATTTCTGGAATTCAGCTTTCTCAACTCTGAAAGTGCACAGTGACCTGAAAGAAAAAGTTTGCACCTCTAAATTATTGTGACTAATAAGTTACGTGGGTCTAATACAAAATAAACATATTTGATAATAATGTGATTCTAAAACAACCTTTTATTTCTTGTAACTACTTGATGTCAAGCAATTAAAAATTACATGACATGTAACATTATTTGGTATCTAGAATATCTGCTTACTTGCAAATGGGAGGGAAAAGCAAAAATACAGGAGAATGGAACAGGTGAAACACAGGGCATCTTTCAGGACAGTGAAACTATTCTGTAACGGCGGATACATCACGCTATGCATTTGTCGAAACTGTCCTATTCATGGCACAGCGTTAACCTTAGTGTATGCAAATTTAAAAGATCATTTAATAAACAACAAGTTCCCACTGTGTAGCACAGGGAACTATATTCAATATCCCGTGGTAAACCCTAATGGAAAAGGATATGAAAAAGAACGTATGCATATGTATAACTGAATCACTTTGCTGTGCAGCAGAAAGTAACACAACATTGTAAATCAACTAGACTTCAATAAAATAAATTAAAAAAAAATCATTTAGGAGGTCAGAGGGTCCCAGGATGGAAGGCAGGCTGTGACAAAAGAATCTAACTGTACTACAAATGTATGACACACCTTCCGTGGAGGGGGTTGGAGGAACGGTGATCAAGTAACTTTGGGAATGAGTGGAGACTCTAAGACCAAAGGCCAAAGGAGCTGCTCATAAGCACAGGACTCTAGGTGGCAAGTTGTCTCCCATGAGGATGTGGGTTAAGAATTCTGAAGCCACAAGGTGTGTAAACTGGAATTGAATCATGAGGTCAATGTCCAGGAGATGGCGGGAGCCAGGTTTCACACCGTTGGGTTGTAAGGTTACGGACCAGCAAGAAGCAGAGGCGAGAATAATCCATGTAGTGCTGGATCGTAGGTGGAGACATGGGGTAGCTTAATTTAGATACAGACGGTTACCTGGTCAGGTTAGTACGCACACGTAGATTCTTTGGCTCTGTTTGCTGGGAGGTCCCAGAAGAAATGACTCCCCAGGAATAACAAGTCCCCCACCAAGATCTCGTCTTGGTTTCTAATACCATTCTCCGATAGAAGGGAGCAGGGCTTCTTGGAGAAACGGCTGTTTCTAGAAACAGCTGGGGCAGGAAATATACAAGGTGAGCTTAGAGCATTTTGGAGTGCTAACAAGCAAGGATGGGCTAAAGAAACAAAACTCCCCCAAAATAAGCCCCCACACACACCAATGGGGGCTCATCTAAGGGACCCAGGAACTGCTGAAAGAGTTCCCAATGACCAAGGTTGAGTAATTTTAGCAGCAAAATAAATAACGTAATATTGTATACACATATTTGTGCAAAGTAGAGTGTAAATATTCATGAGTCCATCATGACATAAATTAACAATTGAATACATTTTTAAATTGAAGTGTACTTGATTTATAGTGTCATGTTAGTTTCAAGTGTGCAGCACAGCGGTTCGGTTTTATATATATATATATATATTTTTTTTTTTTTTTTTCAAATTCTTTTCCCTTATAGGTAATTACAAAATCTGGAGTAGAGTTCCCTGTGCTACACAGGAAGACCTTGCTGGTTATCTATTTCATATACAGTCGTGTGTATATGTTAATCCCAAACCCCTAATTTACCCCTCTCCCCCGACACTTTTTTTTTTGGTCACCATTTTCTTTTTTTTTTCAATTGGGGCGTAGCTGTTTTACAATGTCGTGTTAGTTTCTACTGTACAGCAAAGTGGAGTTCCCTGCGCTACACAGCAGGTTCTCATTAGTTATCTCTTCTTTACATATTAGTGTATATAAGTCAATCCCAATCTCCCAGTTCATATCCCACCCCTCCTTCCCCCCTTGGTGTCCACACATTTGTTCTCTACATCCGTGTCTCTGTTTCTGCCCTGCAAACCGGTCCATCTGTACTATTTTTCTAGATTCCACATATATGCGTTAATGTGCGATACGTTTCGCTCTTTCTGACTTACTTCGCTCTGTATGACAGTCTCTAGGTCCATCCACGTCTCTACAAATGACGCAGTTTGGTTCCTTTTCGTGACCAGTATTCCGTTGTACATACATATGTGCCACATCTTCGTCCATTCGTCTGTTGATCCCAATACGTTGTTTTAAATGCAGGAGAATGGACATGGTTCCCAGGCGGAAGATTCCGAACGACTCCTGGAGATACTGCCGTGTCAAGGAGGCACATCACTCCCTTCCCTCAAGTGTGGGCTGTGACTTCTTAATGGCTTCCCTCCAAGAGGACGGCGTGGGAAGGGGGGCCTGCAAGAGCGACTTTGCAACGGAGAAATCTGATAGCCACTACCTCGGCCAGGCGCTCAAGGTCAACAGCAGCATAAATCACATTGATAGTACCTGCCCTCGATGTGATGTGATGACTTCCGTGGTTTTCCCTCCCCAGATGCAGAACCCCTGTCTAACCACAAGGAGAACATCCAACAAACCCAAATGGAAGAACATTCCTTAGAATACTGGACCTGTACTCCTCAAAACTGCCGAGATCATCAAAAACGAGGAGACTCCGATGAGTCAAGAGGACTCTAAGGAGACAGGATTAAGTGTGATGTGGCGTCCTGGATGAGATCCTGGAACAGGAGAGTGGGCATTAGGTAAAAACTAAAGACATCTGAATAAAATCTGGACGTCAGTTAGTGATGTCACGATACTGGTTCACTCACTGTGACAAACGTTAATAATTCTGTAAACCGGGTGTGGGCACGTGGGGCTGTGGACTATCTTCGCACCTTTTCTGGAAATTCAAAATGTTCTAAAATGAAAAGCTTATTTAAAAAATAAAAAGCAAGAATACTGCTTATCACTTCTCTTTCCAAAATCTGGAAATTCATCTGCGTCCTCCTTTCCTTGGTTCACAGGCCTCTGAGAGCTCTGGTTGGCTCTGGACACTCCTTTCTTTCCAGAATATCCCCTGCAGCCTTGGACTCTGCAGTAGCTCCTGTTTGACTGTAAATGACCTTTGTTGGGTGGATTTCTGAGATTTTCACAGCACAAAGTGTCTTCTGACTATATGTGATCATCCATGGGCATCCCCACCCCCATCCTGTCTGTATCCCACGGCCAAGGCCGCCATGACCTCACTGACTAGGCGTTCGGGCCCAACAGGCAGAGCACACCACTGCCACGCACCATGCACCACGGCATGTGGTTCCTTGCTCAGTACAGTGGCCTGATTTTGTAACTGCATGACCATAAAGCTATCCTTCAGGGGAAGTTTTATTGTTCAGATGCTTCTAGTGTTTGGGCCTTACTGTGGCTGCACCTGGAGTCATCTCAGATCTAGGGAGCAGAGTTGACCGTGCCCGCCTCGCTGGGTCGTTGAGAGACTACAGATGCTGAGGCAATGCCTGCCCAAAGTACCACGGCTCTTGGCACGTACAGACTCACAGTAGATACTCTGCCCTCTCTTCCCATCCTCCTGAGCACAGAGGCCGATGTGGCCCAGGGCAGGGTTCCCCAAATTGTGTTCTGCCCATCACTTTTAGGACCCAAGATAATGTGTGTAAACACATATGTTTGGGAAATTCCTGCACCATACCCTTCTCTTGGAGTTTGCAATGTACATTTTGGCCTGTTGGAGGCTGGGAGAAGCCCTGTAGTACAGACAGGCTTAATTTTCTTTAACTAAAATTCCCCCAGACCCACTGAACTCTTACTGTGTGTGATGTATCCACCCCTGAACCAGTAGAAATCCTTGATCTAGTCAAGCACAGGAGGCTAGGCAGAAGGTCAGAGGAAATAGGAGTTTGAAGACTAAATATCTGCCGAGCAGACGCAGATGTTGGCCACTAGCTGCTCACAAAGCAATCGTAAGGGTGGCGTGGGACAGCATCTGTGCGAGGCTCCGAACAAGGCCAGCCGCTGCTGGCTGAGACACTTTTGCCCTGGAAGGGCAAGGGCTGGCGATGGGTGAGGGCTCTGGAAAACCATGAAATCCTGTTCTGCAGCTTCACACCGTGAGCTACGTGCCAGCTCCGGGGCAGCAGAAACAGCTCCAGAAGAGCCTTCCCTGCCTAAGGCCACTGCCCACACCATGGCTTCAGGTGACGGGTGACGCAGGCAACCCCAAACCTCTGTGGGAGGCTCCAGCACTGTGCTGTCGACCTGATGGAGAGGCCTGGGATGGCTTCTCTTTCTCCCTTGAGGTTTTCTGATTCTCCTGGGAAGTGATTGGCTGTCTTTCTGGGATCCCTGTGTTTACTGAGATAAATTAATCCTTGCATGATCTGCTTAAGAGGAGGTAACTCCAGAGTGTGTGTCTGCCCAGATCCCAAAGCCTCTGAGAAGAAAAGCAGAGCGTTTCAAAGCAGCCGCAGGGAGACTGAAGTGTAAATGTGGTGGCCCTTCGCCTGCTGGAAGGTTAAGCCCTGTGGTGTTTTATAGGCAGAGTCATAAATAGTCATAATCCCTCTCTTGGGTCGACTTAAAAGCCTCAGGGACAGACAGAACTCAGAATGAAACACAGAATTGGAGGTTCGAACATGTCTAGGGAAATCCTCCTCGTATGACACAATACCTACGGGTCACCCGACATCCTCAATCTCAAATTCTCCTTTCTATAATGTACATGCAACAAATCCACAGACGTGGCATTTCAGTTATTTCCATAACCTGATCCACAGTCACAGAGCTTTTCTGATCTGGGTCTAGTCCAGCTGCTTCACTGACTGACTCTAGATGACAAATATTTACTCTGGTCTTTGCCCTTGTAAAGTGATTTGTTGTTATAAAAGGTATCTTACTGTGGATCCTTAGTTTTGAGGGCAGGAACTAGGGCACATCCTTGAAGCTGTGGGCCCTGCTCTAAACCCCAGTTTCTCATCTGTGAAATACTTGATTTTGGATTTCTGGCCCCCGGGGAACTGTGAGAGAATATTTTCTTTTGTTTTAAACCACCAAGTTGGCGGGAATTTGTCTCAGCAGCCCCAGGATACGAATCCAGCCCTGACGTGGGGGAGATGTGGGTTTGCTCAATTAACCGAGGGAGGATCTGTGAGCAAGGTAGCCTAAGATGAGTGTGGGAGTCGGGGTCCAGGCCACAGGGGGTCTCAGAGACCCTAGGGGGAAGTTTGGGTCGTTTAAGTACAGTGAGAAGCCACGGAAACGTTGGAAGCAGAAACGACAATGACGTGCGTTGTAAAAAGAGACCATTCCAGAGAGAAGAGGGTGGAGACGAAGGGAAGCCGAGGCCAGAGCAGGAGTGAGAGATATTAGCAGCCTGGGCGAGGCTGGCGGAGGGGATGAGGGGAAGCCCTTTAGATCAAGATGTTTGGGGGAGAGAAAGTTGACTTGCTGACGAATTGGATACAGTGGCAGAAAAAAGGAAGAAACCAAGGGTGATTCCTAGGTGTCTGGTTGAAGGAGTGAATTGTGATGAAGCCTAGAGGGAAAACAGGTTTGGAGCAGGGGATGGGATCAAGTGTTCTTGACATACATACACTATTGATACTACGTATGGAATGGATAACAAATGAGAACCTACTGTGTAGCTCAGGGAACTCTGCTTGGCGCTCTGTGGTGACCTAAATGGGAAGGAAATCCAAAAAGGAGGGGGTATGTGTATACGTATGGCCGACCCACTTTGCTGTACAGGAGAAACTAATACAATATTGTAAAGCAATTATACTCCAATATAAATTAAAAAAAAAAATTTCAGCCTGGAACGTGTGAAGTCTGAGATGGCTGTGGATTGTCCAGAGAGACACGTCAGACAAGTATCCGAATACGGCAAGCTGCAGCTCAAGAAAGACAAAGGCTAGAGACATAGTAATTAAGGAATCACTCTAGAGTACATAAAGCTTGGGTCCCCAAGGGGGACACAGAAAAGACAGCTCAGAACTGAACCTGAACCTTGAGAAATACCGAGAATTGTGGATTGGGAAGAGGATGATCCAATAAAGGAGACAGAGGAAGGCCAGTGAGATGGAAGGAAAGCTCGGAAAGGATGCTGTCCCAGAGCCCAAGAGAGGGACGTGTTCACAGTAGGAGGTATGCTCAACTTGTACACACGCTGCTGAGAAGTTACATAAAACAAGGCCACAGAACTGTCTTTTTGATTCAGCAACACAGAGATCCCTAGAGACTTTGCCCAAAGCAATATCAGGTGAGTGGTGAGGGTGGACACCAGACTGGGGGGTGGAAGAACGCATGACTCACAGTAAATTCCAGATGGAATGAAAGGGAAAACATAATAACAAAACTATGAAAATATTGTAAGCAAATATAGGAGAATTTTTTTCATAATCTTGGGGTAGGAAGGCTTTGAAAGAAACAAAATCAAAACACATAAAAATGAATACATTTGACTGCACCATCAATAATTAAAAACTTCTATATGATAAAAAAATACCATACACAAATTTTAGGGGAAAAATGAGCTATGGATTTTGATATGCAAATATTGTATATTTACAACATATAACTGAAATGGGATTTGTATTCAGAATTAATAAAGAATTTCTATGAGTCTATAAAAAAGGATAAATAATCCAATAGCAAAGTTGGCAAAAGAAACAAAAAGGCATTTCACAGAAGAGGAAAACCAAGCGGGCAATAAATATATGAAAAGATGTTCCACTTTGTTAGTGATCAATCAATAAAGTGATTGCAGCTCACTTTATTAGTCCCCATATTCATATTGTACTGGGGACTGGACATTCTCAAACATGGTTGGTCATGGTGGGAGTGTAAATTGGTACAGCCATGGAGGGCGATTTGGCAGCATCCATTTACAAAATCCACTTTGTATAATATGCTCTCAGAAACACTTACATGTGTTTAGAAGGTGGTTTACTGCTGCACTTGTAATAGACAGATGCAGCCAGGGAGTCAGCTTTCCATTCTGGAGCTCTGGGCCCTCTTGCAAACTCACGCAGAATTCAATTCCTTGAGGTTGTAGGACTGAGGTCCCTGTTTTTTGCTGGCTGTCAGCTGGGGGCTGCTGTCAGTCCTGGAAGCTGCCCACAGTCCCTGGCCACATGGCTCCCTGTCAACATGGCGTCTCACCTCTTCAAGGCCAGCAGGAGACTGCCTCTCTTTAGGAGCCCTTGGAGTCTTAAATTACATGGTATATTCAAGGGAGTGACCCTCCCATCAGGCAAGAGTGGACCCCTTCAGGGAAATTATTAATAAAATCATGGAACTTATTCTGGTCTGGTGTGAAGTAAATAAGCGCCTTTGATGATTTTGGTTGTTCATTTTATTTCGTAAGAGATCAGAAGATACTCAGTTGCGTGGTATCAGTACTCGGTGTCTTTTACCTTCAACTTCTAAAAAAGATCAACTTACAGATCCCAATGCTTTACCTTTTGATCAGACCAAGGGGTAATCAAAATGAACTATACTGAGCTATGAGAAAACACAATCCCTGAAACACTAAGCTTTCTGCTAGCTCGCTGCCCTGCGGCCGCTTGTACAAACATTTCCGAAGCTTCCTATCTCCTGCAGAGCCCAGGGAAATGCTGTCAAAAGCAAGTTGTGCAGGGGTTTGCAACCGGGGTTTTGTTTTTCTTCTTTTCCGGTGTGGATAAGCTCATGGATGATGTAGGCCTTGATTAGGACTGAATAGGACCAGCAGTAGGAATGTATATATATAGGCCCTGGATTTCCTGCAGAGTTTGTCCTCTTCGGAACTTTCACAGTGGAAAATAAAGGTATCCCACTTCCCGCTGTTCCCTGTGGTTACAATAACATAAAGCTGTGTTCTTTGGACACTTTTTGCTTCCCCAGCAGTCCATAAGAGATTTCCGCTTTGTCATTAAGCCACCATCACCAGCAAATTGTTTTGTCAGTTGGCCAGAACCTCTAGATATGCCAGCATCACGTTAGCAGGAAACTCCAGCTGTGCGTGTGGAGGTGGGGTGGCCGTGCCTTAAGGAAAGTTTCATTTTTGTTTCAAGTTCTCGTCATCTTTTATTGTGTCCAACAACATCAGATGAAAACATATCCAAGGGTGTTTCTACATCTGGAACTTAGTCATCCTGCTGAGGATAGTCAAGGTGACTCCAGGGAATAACCATGGAAAAGGATCAGGAAATCTTTCTGAGAGCCAGAGAAGGAACTCTTCATTGGACCAAGATGCTCAAAGGATCCTGTGTCAACCCCACACATGCCCTGGGAATAATCAGACTCCATGGTGGGCCCCGTGCTCTTCACCTTTCCCAGCTGTAGTTCATGCACTGTTCATTTCTGTAGACCTGGGCCCCGCCCGGCATCTGCTCTGGCAGGAAGTGTATATGAAGTCTAACCAAGACCTGCTGATCTGCTGTACTCAGATCGTTGGTGCCTGCCTGTGGCTTAATTTACTTAACTCTCTGGACCCCCCTGTGTTCTTGGCCAATGCTCTCCTAGTCTTTGATTTTGCTTCAACTGTCGAAACTCTGGCTCAGCTACACTCAAGATGAGCTATGCTCTGACACTCTGGATCTTGGTTCAATCACCTCTACTCTAGCTTGTTTTTCTTTTTTTTTTGGGGGGGCGGTACGCGGGGCTCTTACAATTGTGGCCTCTCCCGTTGCGGAGCACAGGCTCCGGACGCGCAGGCTCAGCGGCCATGGCTCACGGGCCCAGCCGCTCCGCGGCATGTGGGATCCTCCCGGACCGGGGCACGAACCCGTGTTCCCTGCATCGGTAGGCGGACTCTCAACCACTGCGCCACCAGGGAAGCCCTCTAGCTTGGTTTTGTTTGTTTGTTTGTTTGTTTGTTTTTTAATTTAAGCTTAGGGTCTGAGTTGTGCACTGCTTATGATTGTCTATGGTACTGAGATTGTGATTTCTTTTAAAAAAATTTTTTTTTTTATTTACAAAATTTTTTTATACAGCAGGTTCTTATAGGTCATCAATTTTACACACATCAGTGTATACATGTCAATCCCAATCGCCCAATTCATCACACCACCACCTCACACCCTGCCACTTTCCCTGCTTGGTGTCCATATATTTGTTCTCTACATCTGTGTCTCAATTTCTGCCCTGCAAACCTGTTCATCTGTACCATTTTTCTAGGTTCCACATATATGCATTAATATACAATATTTGTTTTTCTCTTTCTGACTTACTTCACTGTCTATGACAGTCTCTAGATCCAACTACGTATCAACAAATGACCCAGTTTCGTTCCTTTTTATGGCTGAGTAATATTCCATTGTATATATGTACCACAACTTCTTTATCCATTCATCTGTCGATGGGCATTTAGGTTGCTTCCATGACCTGGCTATTGTAAATAGTGCTGCAATGAACATTAAGGTGCATGTGTCTTTTTGAATTATGGTTTTCTCTGGGTATATGCCCAGTAGTGGGATTGCTGGATCATATGGTAATTCTATTTTTAGTTTTTTAAGGAACCTCCATACTGTTATTCACAGTGGCTCTATCAATTTACATTCCCACCAACAGTACAAGAGGGTTCCCTTTTCTCCACACCCTCTCCAGTATTTGTTGTTTGTAGGTTTTCTAATAATGCCCATTCTAACTGGTGTGAGGTGAAACCTCATTGTAGTCTTGATTTGCATTTCTCTAATAATTAGTGATGTTGAGCAGCTTTGCATGTGTTTCTTGGCCACCTGTATGTCATCTTTGGAGAAATGTCCATTTAGGTTTTCTGCCCATTTTTGGATTGGGTTGTTT
>NW_006798732.1:1211000-1219279 GCF_000442215.2 Lipotes vexillifer | reverse complement strand
CCCGTTTCTGGATTGGGTTGTTTGTTTCTTTAATATTGAGCTGCATGAGCTATTTATATGTTTTGGAGATTAATCCTTTGTCCAATGATTCGTTTGCAAATATTTTCTCCCATTCTGAGGGTTGTCTTTTCAGCTTTTTTAGTTTCCTTTGCTGTGCAAAAGCTTTTAAGTTTCTTTAGGTCTCATTTGTTTATTTTTCTTTTTATTGCCATTACTCTAGGAGGTGAATCAAAAAAGATCTTGCTGTGATTTATGTCAAAGAGTGTTCTTCCTATGTTTTCCTCTAAGAGTTTCGTAGTGTCCGGTCTTACATTTAGGTCTCGAATCCATTTTGAGTTTGTTTTTGTGTATGGTGTTAGGGAGTGTTCTAATTTCATTCTTTTACATGTAGCTGTCCAGTTTTCCCAGCACCACTTATTGGAGAAGCTGTCTCTTCTCCATTGTATATCCTTGCCTCCTTTTTCACAGATTAGTTGACCATAGGTGTGTGGGTTTATCTCTGGGCTTTCTATCCTGTTCCATTGATTTATATTTCTGTTTTTGTGCCAGTACCATATTGTCTTGATTACTGTAGCTTTGTAGTATAGTCTGAAGTCAGGGAGTCTGATTCCTCCAGCTCCACTTTTTTCCCTCAAGACTACTTTGGCTATTCGGTGTCTTCTGTGTCTCCATACAAATTTTAAGATTTTTTTGTTCTAGTTCTGTAAAAAATGCCATTGGTAATTTGATAGGGATTGCATTGAATCTGTAGATCGCTTTGGGTAGTAGAGTCATTTTCACAATATTGATTCTTCCAATCCAAGAACATGGTATATCTCTCCATCTGTTGGTATCATCTTTAATTTCTTTCTCAGTGTCTTATAGATTTCTGCATACAGGTCTTTTGTCTCCCTATGTCAGTTTAGTCCTAGGTATTTTATTCTTTTTGTTGCACTGGTAAAAGGGAGTGTTTCCTTAATTTCTGTTTCAGATTTTTCATCATTAGTATATAGGAATGCAAGTGATTCTGTGCATTAATTTTGTATCCAGCTACTTTACCAAATTCATTGACTAGCTCTAGTAGTTTTCTCGTGGCATCTTTAGGATTCTCTATGTATAGCATCATGTCATCTGCAAACAGTGACAGTTTTACTTCTTCTCTTCCAATTTGTATTCCTTTTATTTCTTTTTCTTCTCTGATTGCCGTGGCTGGGACTTCCAAAACTATGTTGAATAATAGTGGTGAGAGTGGACATCCTTGTCTTGTTCCTGATCTTAGAAGAAATGCTTTCAGTTTTTCACCATTGAGATTGATGTTTGCTGTGGGTTTGTCGTATATGGCCTTTATTATGTTGAGGTAGGTTCCCTCTATGCCCACTTTCTGGAGAGTTTTTATCATAAATCGGTGTTGAATTTTGTCAAAAGCTTTTTCTGCATCTATTGAGATGATCATTTGGTTTTTAGTCTTCAATTTGTTAATATGGTATATCACATTGATTGATTGCATATATTGAAAAATCCTTGCAACCCTGGGATAAATCCCACTTGATCATGGTGTATGATACTTTTAATGTGTTGTTGGATTCTGTTTGCTAGTATTTTGTTCAGGATTTTTGCATCTATATTCCAGTGATATTGGTCTGTAATTTTCTTTTTTTGTGGTATCTTTGTCTGGTTTTGGTATCAGGGTGATGGTGGCCTCATAGAATGAGTTTGGGAGTATTCCTTCCTCTGCAAGTTTTTGGAATAGTTTGAGAAGGATGGGTGTTAGCTCTTCTCTAAATGTTTGATAGGCTTCACCTGTGAAGCCATCTGGTCCTGGACTTTTGTTTGTTGGAAGATTTTTAATCACGGTTTCAATTTCATTACTTGTGATTGGTCTGTTCATATTTTCTATTTCTTCCTGGTTCAGTCTTGGAAGGTTATACCTTTCTAAGAATTTGTCCATTTCTTCCAGGTTGTCCATTTTATTGGCATAGAGTTGCTTGTAGTAGTCTCTTAGGATGCTTTGTATTTCTGCGGTGTCTGTTGTAACTTCTCCTTTTTCATTTCTAATTTTATTGATTTGAGTCCTCTCCCTCTTTTTCTTGATGAGTCTGGCTAATGGTTTATCAATTTTGTTTATCTTCTCAAAGAACCAGCTTTTAGTTTTATTGATCTTTGCTATTGTTTTCTTTGTTTCTATTTCATTTATTTCTGCTCTGATCTTTATGATTTCTTTCCTTCTGCTAACTTTGGGTTTTGTTTGTTCTTCTTTCTCTAGTTCCTTTAGGTGTAAGGTTAGATTGTTTATTTGAGATTTTTCTTGTTTCTTGAGGTAGGCTTGTATAGCTATAAACTTCCCTCTTAGAACTGCTTTTGCTGCATCCCATAGGTTTTGGATCGTCGTGTTTTCATTGTCATTTGTCTCTAGGTATTTTTTGATTTCCTCTTTGATTTCTTCAGTGATCTCTTGGTTATTTAGTAACGTATGGTTTAGCCTCCATGTGTTTGTGTTTTTTACATTTTTTCCCTGTAATTGATTTCTAATCTCATAGCACTGTGGTCAGAAAAGATGCTTGGATCACTTTCAATTTTCTTAAATTTACTGATGCTTGATTTGTGACCCAAGATGTGATCTATCCTGGAGAATATTCCATGCACACTTGAGAAGAAAGTGTAATCTGCTGTTTTTGGATGGAATGTCCTATAAATATCAATTAAATCTGTCTGGTCTATTGTGTCATTTAAAGCTTCTGTTTCCTTATTTATTTTCACTTTGGATGATCTGTCCATTGGTGTAAGTGAGGTGTTAAAGTCCCCCACTATTACTGTGTTACTGTCGATTTCCTCTTTTGTAGCTGTTAGCAGTTGCCTTATGTATTGAGGTGCTCCTATGTTGGGTGCATATATATTTATAATTGTTATACCTTGGATTGATCCCTTGATCATTATGTAGTGTCCTTCCTTGTCTCTCGTAGCATTCTTTATTTTAAAATCTATTTTATCTGATATGAGTATTGCTACTCCAGCTTTCTTTTGATTTCCATTTGCATGGAATATCTTTTTCCATCCCCTCACTTTCAGTCTGTATGTGTCCCTAGGTCTGAGGTGGGTCTCTCGTAGACAGAATATATATGGGTCTTGTTTTTGTATCCACTCAGCAAGACTGTGTCTTGGTTGGAGCAGTTAATCCATTCACGTTTAAGGTAATTATTGATATGTATGTTCCTATGACCATTTTCTTAATTGTTTTGAGTTTGTTTTTTTTTTTTAATGACATGTCAGTTTAATTAATTTATTTATTTATTTATTTTTGGCTGCATTGGGTCTTCGTTTCTGTGCGTGGGCTTTCTCTAGTTGCGGCGAGCGGGGGCCCACTCTTCATCGTGGTGCACGGGCCTCTCACTGTCACAGCCTCTCTTGTTGTGGAGCACAAGCTCCAGATGTGCAGGCTCAGTAGTTGTGGCTCACGGGCCCAGCTGCTCCGCGGCATGTGGGATCTTCCCAGACCAGGGCTCGAAGCCGTGTCCCCTGCATTGGCAGGCAGATTCCCAACCACTGCACCACCTGGGAAGCCCTTGGGTTTGTTTTTGTAGGTCCTTTTCTTCTCTTGTGTTTCCCACTTAGAGAAGTTCCTTTAGCTTTTGTTGTAGAGCTGGTTTGGTGGTGTGAATTCTCTTAGCTTTTGCTTGTCTGTAAAGCTTTTGATTTCTCCATCCAATCTGAATGAGATCCTTGCTGGGTAGAGTAATCTTGGTTGTAGGTTCTTCCCTTTCATCACTTTAAGTATATCATGCCACTCCCTTCTGGCTTGTAGAGTTTCTGCTGAGAAATCAGCTGTTAACCTTATGGGAGGTCCCTTGTATGTTATTTGTTGTTTTTCCCTTGCTGCTTTCAATAATTTTTCTTTGCCTTTAATTTTTGTCAGTTTGATTACTATGTGTCTCAGCGTGTTTCTCCTGGGTTTATCCTGTATGGGACCCTCTGTGCTTCCTGGACTTGGATGGCTATTTCCTTTCCCATGTTAGTGAAGTTTTCGACTATAAACTCTTCAAATATTTTCTCGGGTCCTTTCTCTCTCTCTTCTCCTTCTGTTACCCCTGCAATGCAAATGTTTTTGCATTTAATGTTGTCCCAGAGGTCTCTTAGGCTGTCTTCATTTCTTCTTCTTTTTTCTTTTTTAACATCTTTATTGGAGTATAATTGCTTTACAGTGGTGTGTTAGTTTCTGCTTTATAAAAAAGTGAATCAGTTATACATATATATATGTCCCCATATCTCTTCCCTCTTGTGTCTCCCTCCACCCACCCTGCCTATCCCACACCTCTAGGTGGTCACAGACCACTGATCTGATCTCCCTGTGTTATGCAGCTGCTTCCCACTAGCTATCTACCTTACGTTTGGTAGTGTATATATGTCCATGCCTCTCTCTCACTTTGTCCCAGCTTACCCTTCTCCCTCCCCATTTCCTCAAGTCCATTCTCTAGTAGGTCTGTGTCTTTATTCCCATCTTGCCCCTAGGTTCTTCAGAACTTTTTTTTTATTATTATTCCATATATATGTGTTAGCATACGGTATTTGTTTTTCTCTTTCTGACTTACTTCACTCTGTATGACAGACTCTAGGTCCATCCACCTCACTACAAATAACTCAATTTCGTTTCTCTTTATGGCTGAGTAATATTCCATTGTATATATGTGCCACATCTTCTTTATCCATTCATCTGTTGATGGACACTTAAGTTACTTCCGTGTCCTGGCTATTGTAAATAGAGCTGCAATGAACATTTTGGTACATGACTCTTTTTGAATTATGGTTTCCTCAGGTTATATGCTCAGTAGTGGGATTGCTGGGTCATATGGTAGTTCTATTTTTAGTTTTTTAAGGAGCCTGCATACTGTTCTCCATAGTGACTTTATCAATTTACATTCCCACCAACAGTGCAAGAGGGTTCCCTTTTCTCCACACCCTCTCCAGCATTTATTGTTTGTAGATTTTTTGGTGATGGCCATTCTGACGGGTGTGAGATGATATCTCATTGCAGTTTTTTTTTTAACATCTTTATTGGAATATAATTGCTTTACAATGGTGTGTTAGTTTCTGCTTTATAACAAAGTGAATCAGTTATACATATACATATGTTCTCATATCTCTTCCCTCTTGCGTCTCCCTCCCTCCCACCCTCCCTATCCCACCCCTCTAGGTGGTCACAAACCACCTAGCTGATCTCCCTGTGCTATGCGGCTGCTCCCCACTAGCTGTCTATTTTACGTTTGGTAGTGTATATATCTCATTGTAGTTTTGATTTGCATTTCTCTAATGATTAGTGATGTTGAGCATTCTTTCACGTGTTTGTTGGCAATCTGTATATCTTCTTTGGAGAAATGTCTATTTAGGTCTTCTGCCCATTTTTGGATCGGATTGTTTGTTGTTGGTTTTTTTTTATATTGAGCTGCATGAGCTGCTTGTAAATTTTGGAGATTAATCCTCTGTCAGTTGCTTAATGTTGTCCCAGAGGTCTCTTAGGCTGTCTTCATTTCTTTTCATTCTTTTTTCTTTATTCTGTTCCGCAGCAGTCAATTCCACCATTCTGTCTTCCAGGTCACTTATCTGTTCTGCCTCAGTTATTCTGCTATTGATTCCTTCTAGTGTAGTTTTCATTTCGGTTATTGTTTTGTTCATGTCTGTTTGTTTGTTCTTTAATTCTTCTAGGTCTTTGTTAAACATTTCTTGCATATTCTTGATCTTTGTCTCCATTCATTTTCCGAGGTCCTGGATCATCTTCACTATCATTTTTCTGAATTCTTTTTCTGGCAGGTTGCCTATCTCCACTTCATTTAGTTGTTTTTCTGGGGTTTTATCTTGTTCCTTCATCTGGTACATAGCCCTCTGCCTTTCCATCTTGTCTGTCTTTCTGTGAATGTGTACTCCTGCTTGTTTTTTGACCTTTGATTGTCACACTCTTCCTCACCCTAAACTTTCCATTTTAGAGCCAGACTGTGGTCCTCTCCCAGTCCCAGTGCCCACTGACACACAAAGCCCACCTGCTCGTTGCTGTCAGCTTTTCAAATCAAGACACCCTTACCCCATCCTGGACTGTCACCCCACCTTCACCTAGGTGAAACACAAGCTCAGGGAGGGAGCGGGGTGAAGGATCTGGTTAGACTCCAGAAAGGGATGAACAACGGGATGGAGATGCAAGAAGGTGAGTGTCCGTTAGCTACATTTCCTAGTAATGTACAAAGCTGGACGTTTAATGGTGTGATGAGAGCTATGAAGTAAGTATGGATGTCAAAATACACTCATCAAAAAGAGAGAGTCAAAACAAATTTGTGGTTACCAAAGGGGAAAGCTTGGGCGGAGGGATACATTAAAATAGATAACCAACGATGACCTACTGTATTGCACAGGGAACTATACTCAATACTCTGTAATGACCTATATGGGAAAATAATCTGAAAAAGAATAGATATATGTATAACTGATTCACTTTGCTGTACACCTGAAACTAACACAACATTCTAAATCAACTATATTGCAATATAAAATAAAAATTAAACTAAATTTTTAAAAAGACAGAGTCAAGATAGCACCATAAAAACATGTAGTCCTGCTGGCCACATCTTGTGTGACAATAACTGTTACTCTGCAGCATTTCTGAGTTTAAAGAGCACCTTTAAAAAAAATTTTTTTTTGACAGTAATCAGAATTAATTAACTTGTTTATTTATTTTTTGGCTGCATGGCATGTGGGATCTTAGTTCCCTGACCAGGGATCGAACCTGTGCCCCTGCAGTAGAAGTGGGAGTCCTAACCACTGGACCACCAGGGAATTCCCCCTAAAGAGTATCTTCACATCTCATATTTAATTAATTCCAAAATGGTAAGATATATTTTTAACATATATTGTAACACTTCTGAAATCTCTGTGCATCTTGCAGTCAGTATTTTGCAAAAATCACTGTGGGCCAGGTGTCAGTTGTTACCTGTTGTCATTGCTTCAGCTTTGAAAATGCCACATCAAAGTCGACAGCATGGGTGGCAGCAGCCTGGAACAGTCCCAGGGATAGTTCTCTCGTCGTCCCTGGGGGCCAAATTCCTTGGTAAGGGTTGAGGGGAGGGAAAGATGGTGCATCAGATGGGTTTGCCAGTTCTTAAGGGAGAATTCAGAAGAAGGCAAACTCTAAATAATTGTGGAGCCACCTTAGGAAGTCAGTACCACTGGCCTTCAGGTCTTTGATGGATTCTTTTAAGCTGCACTGTAGCATTAAACTCTTCATGGCACAGAGGAGAGTTTATGTAGTGAAACACAGCTTTCAGCAACTCTGAGTTAAAAAGGCATTTGGAAGAGTATGAATGTAAGATGTTTCTAATTTATTTTTCTTGTGTTTTCCTTTTTATAGTTGCATATATATTATAAAACCGGAATCTAAATAAGACTAAAACAGCTCTTTTAAGACATATAAAATAAAGTTTCTACATGAAGGGCTTCCCTGGTTGCACAGTGGTTAAGAATCCGCTTGCCAATGCAGGGGACAGAGGTTCAATCCTTAGTCCGGGAAGATTCCACGTGCCACGGAGCAACTAAGCCCGTGTGCCGAAACTGCTGAGCCTGCGCTCTGGAGCCCACAAGCCACAACTACTGAGCCCACGTGCCACAACAACTGAAGCCCACATGCCTAGAGCCGGTGCTCCACAACAGGAGAGGCCACTGCAATGAGAAGCCTACGCACCGCAACGAAGAGTGGCCCCCGCTTGCTACAACTAGAGAAAGCCCGCACACAGCAATGAAGACCCAACGCAGCCAAAAATAAATAAATAATAAAATAAATAAATTTATTTTTTAAAAAATCTCCATGGTAAGGAAACATTGTCTCAATGTTTGGCAGTGTTTTTTCTTTCTTAGAAAAGGTGTACTTTACAGACAGTGGCTTTCAGAGCATGTGATATGTGTTCCATTTGGTCCCTGAGAAGAAGACACTGTCCTCAAGTATGGCCCCACTGGTCCTCCTTTGGGTGTGACATGGATTCTTAGTTGGTAGGATTTCGCGGTGATGCGTCAGTTTCCTTCTGCCCTGGTGGCTTGATTCAGCTGTAGCCACAGAACATCCTTTATTTTTCCATTTCAAGACACTCACAGGAGCCACCTACATCAAGATCTATGTTGATAAATGCTTTTCAAATCACTGCACCTTGCAAGAAGCAAAGCTCAGAGATGGAATAGTGAAAAAAATGGCAAAGTACAAAACATAGGCCAATGTTCGTAAGGCAGCCTGGGTGATGCAGTGGAGGACCGTCTAATTGCTCGGCCAGCAGCCT
>NW_006798732.1:1210587-1210990 GCF_000442215.2 Lipotes vexillifer | reverse complement strand
AGGGAAAGTATGTGAGGAGGAAGTATTGCAACAAAAGTTCGTGGAAATCAAACTTGGTGAGACCACGAATACCTTCCGTGAGTTCACAACGTTCATGCCAGGATTTATTGAAACCACAACATTCAATACCTACATCTCTCTGGGGGAAGGACTGGTATGTTACTGTTATTGGCTACAATATATCCATTTTCCTTCCCAGCAGCCACTCAAATTGTTTTATTGGGAATTACATCTTCTTGTTGAGCTTTTTCTTGGTTCCTGGTTCCTGCCTCTCTTCACCTCCTCACCATGGACACCAAGGGGGCCAAATACTTCCTCCATCTGCCTCTTGCTATGGTCAGGTTGGGCCAGTGACCTAAGCTTGGATAATCAGATGCTTTCTCTTGAAGACTTTGGGTTCTGT
>NW_006798732.1:1207996-1210577 GCF_000442215.2 Lipotes vexillifer | reverse complement strand
CATAGGGAAAGAGAGGGGTTTCAGAGGTTGGACTCATCACAGTGGTGCCTGTCACTGTCACAGTGATGTCTTGATCATGCTATGTTGCAACAAGACTGTTGCCTTGTTTTATGCATTATGACCCTTCTCTCCAGGTCTTTCGTGGTTCTTGCCACCCCAAAACTATTCTTCCAACTTCACACCAATTCTGAGAGCCTCACATAATTTCCTCTTAATCCCTTAGTGCTTCAAAGACCCAGAGCAAGTTTCTATTACTTGTTACCAGGAACGCTGACTGATCCAGTAGCATCTCGTATGGGATAAGTGGTACCACAATGGAGAGGAACACCTGCAGAATATTTCCCAGAGCATCTTCTTTTGTGTCATCAGAGGGAGGAGATGAAGGCATGGACTCTTTCTCTGGAGCTCTTGAAGAACGTGAGGATGATGCCTCTGACGTAGGGTGCTCCTGCCGAAAGGATAATAGATGTGGCCTTTTATGCTTTCCTCCCCCCAAGATTAGGCACCTGGTGAGTGCTCCAGAAGCTCAGTAGGAGAGCGTAGGCTAAGAACATTGGGGTCCCTGTGCCCAGCAGCCTCCATCCTATCTTTTCCTCCCCGAGGTGCTGAAGTAACCTCAGGAGCACCCAGCAGGTGATGATGATATGGTCCTGGCCAACAGTCAACAAGGACCTACCGTATAGCATGAAGAACTCTACTCAATACTCTGTAGTAACCTATATGGGAAAGAATTTGAAAACGGATAGGTGCTTGTATATGCATAACTGAATTATTTTGCTGTACACCTGAAACTAACACAACATTCTAAATCAACTAGACTCTAATATAAAATAAAAATTAAATTAAAAAAAGTAGACTTTCTTTCAAGGTTCTGCACATATGTTAGCCTTGCCAGGCCAAGACACCCCCCCCCCCCCCCCCGGCAACAAACTCATACAAGTCTGTAAACATTTTTGGGGGGCAGCAATTTTGGTGACACGCAGACATGCATCCTGGAAGAAGATGGTAGGGTGTGCCTAAGCACTTATTTGGCATTCAGAAATGGATCCTTTGGGCTTCCCTGGTGGCGCAGTGGTTAAGAATCCGCCTGCCAGTGCAGGGGACACGGTTTCGAGCCCTGGTCCAGGAAGATCCCACATGCCGTGGAGCAACTAAGCCCGTGTGCCAGAACTACTGAGCCTGCGCTCTAGAGCCCGCGAGCCACAACTACTGAGCCCATGTGCCACATCTACTGAAGCCCGTGCGCTCTAGAGCCCACACACAGCAAACAAA
Source organism: Lipotes vexillifer (assembly GCF_000442215.2). Classification (NCBI taxonomy): domain Eukaryota; kingdom Metazoa; phylum Chordata; class Mammalia; order Artiodactyla; family Lipotidae; genus Lipotes; species Lipotes vexillifer. The sequence goes on along the minus strand of NW_006798732.1, from coordinate 1,209,305 downwards.
GAGTAGCCCCCTCTTGCTGTAACTAGAGAAAGCCCACTCACAGCAACGAAGACTCAACACAGCCAAAAATATCATAAAACAAAAATTTTAAAAATAACAAATTTATTTAAAAAACTGGATCCTTTGTTGATAAAATCATACTGGACCTTTCATGACCTATTTAATGGAAGCAGACAAAATAGAACTGACAATCGGTGGCACATCTTAGAAGGAAGATTAGTAGATGCCAGTCTCCAAAGTTGAATCTTGCTTGGGGAGATAGACTGACAACATCCATCAATGCAGGAAGATTCAGAAGTTCCCGCTCTGAAGGTGGTCTGGAGGCTCTGGGCACTTCTCTCGCTCTTCTTCATGGACTTGTGGGCTGGGATGGGGGAACATTGTCATGGTTTCTTGTGTCCCAATCCATTTGGATCTTTAGGTCAGTGTTGCACTTCCCATGGGAATTAGACTTTTGACTCCCCAACAGGAGAATCCAAAATGTGCATTATTCTTCCAGTAGAGGTATTATATTTGACCGGCTGGATGGATTTTTATGTAGCTGGCCAGTCTTGGCAGTTCTAGCTGGGATACTGAACTAGCCTCAGACGCACTCAGCAGGTGATGATGATGTGGCCCCGGCCAAGAGTATGCAACATGTTGGTCATTCAGCAACTCCTCCTTTTCCTCCATGTTTACAAGAAATGAGTGTAAAGAAATCTTTAACTCCGGGACTTCCCTGGTGGAGAAGTGATTAAGAATCCACCTGCCAGTGCAGGGGACACGGGTTCGAGCCCTGGTCTGGGAAGATCCCACATGCCCAGGAGTAACTGAGCCCGTGCGCCACAACTGCTGAGCCTGCGCTCTAGAGCCCTCGAGCCACAACTACTGAGCCTGCATGCTACAACTACTGAAGCCCACGCTCCACAACAAGAGAAGCCACCGCAATGAGAAGCCCGCACACCGCAACGAAGAGTAGCCCCTGCTCGCCACAACTAGAGAAAGCCTGTGCGAAGCAACGAAGACCCAACACAGCCAAAAATAAATAAATAAACAAATTTAAAAATTAAAAAAAAAATCTTTAACTCCTGCTCTAAAACTGGCAGGAGAAATTAGGGCAACGTGCAAGGTTCACTTGCCCAGTTATGAATATTTGTATTAGTTATACATGAGCTAAAGAGAGGTTAAAGTTGAATACTTCCAAAAAGAGGAAAAAAAAGCATAGAAGAACTAGGACTTCATGGAAAGCATCATAGATAAAGAGCAAGGCTAAGGTAGTCAGTCTCCAGGCAGCACTTGGAAGTTTCACGTCAAGGGATTTCTTTTGAAA
>NW_006798732.1:1156916-1207986 GCF_000442215.2 Lipotes vexillifer | reverse complement strand
TGCTGAACTGGGTTCGGCCACTCCCAACTCAGAGAGGGATCAAAGGGCAGCAGAGTCCAGCTTCTGAGACCCACTCTTGTGACTCCAAGGTGGTAGCCACTTCAGGACCACATCCTACATGATCCCATACCCTTGTCTTCCCCTGACGTGGAGGCTTGGACGCCTCATCTTGACTCCTTGCGCTACAGACCTCCGACTTGCCCTGGATTAGAAGTGTTTCTGTGAAGCATCCCCAGGTCTGGCCTCAAGATGGCCAGAGAGCACGTTTGTGGTGCAGGTGTGGCCATGACGCTTAATGCATTGCAATGAGGGATCACAAGAGACGCTTTTAAAAAATCTCTTCTCCGAGAGTGTCTTGGCACTGTTGATACGCAGAACAAAGGGAAGTTGGGACATCCAGGGGCCCATCAACTCCACCCCAATCCAACCAGAAATGGCCGTGGGGATTCTTTCTGAGGATTAAATTCAGAGTTTGATCCTTTGGGCAGGGACTGAAGTGAGCGGAAGTCAATGGCCAAGGGAAGCTTTTGTAGAAACATCAGAATTATTCATGCCAGAAGCACGGACGCCCCTGTGACTTGTGAAGGAACCCCGGGGATCCCGGAATGCAGCTCCATGGCCGAGGAGACATTGTTTGTCCGCCCCTTCGTCCTTGGAGCCCATCCAAATGTCTAGCACGTAGTAAATGCTCCATAAAGATCTGATGATTGAAAGAATGAATTCATGGATCACCTGGACGAGAGCAAGGGGACCTTGGACAGGAGGGAGAGGGAACTTCTGTCTTTCCAGATCTTTCTCCCATGAGTTTGGATTTTGAGGTCCCTAAACACCATCCATGATGTTTCCAGGCAATGGAGATGGCCCTTTGGGGACAGGTGGGGAGCGGCTCAAAGAAGCAGGCATCCTGGGGAGGAGGAGATGGTGGTGTTTTGATGCCAGATGGTCCGGTTGTATGTTAGTTTCTTTGTTTATTTCTCTTTTGTTGTCCATAAACCTCTAGCTTAACATTCCAGCACTAGCAGCCGTGTTGTACGGAGTCAATGGAGAGAGTTTATGTCCACGTTCGGGTCAGAGCTTTGAAGAACAGTAGGTCCTTGTGGGCTGGCCTAAAACAGCCCTACAAGGAAGCTGATTTCCAGGGAAAGAGGCGTCAGGATTACAGGGGCCCAGCTGTCCTTCCTTGGAGATTCTTACTTCATTGATTTAATTTTTAAGGAAATCAGAGTCTGGTCTCTCCACGATGTATTTGACCCACGCTGCCCTGGTTACCTTCTGCAGCTGAACATGAACTGAGGGCCTGTGTGAAGCAGGGTCTAGAAAACACGCACATGGCATTTGCCTGAGACTACCTCTGGCATCTGATTGTCAGAGCTGTCCCCAGCAGGTCACCAGCCTCCGGATGGGGATGGAGGAGACGGAGCTGCGAGGTGACAGAGCAGATGTGACCACGGCCGCCTTGGAAGCGCGTCACAGGAGTGTGTCCGGTGGGCGTCAGATCGTGGGGTGACCACACCCCAGCACAGAGAATCTAGTAAGGGCAAGATATTTTCGTGGGCAGCTTTCTGATACCCATGGGTTTAAGTTGTTAAGACTTAAGGGCCTTCCCTAATGGTGCAGTGGTGGAAACTCTGTGCTTCCACTGCTGGGGGCACGGTTTCGATCCCTGCTTGTGGAACGAAGATCCCACATTGCCGTGCAGTGTGGCCAAAATTTAAAATTAAAAAAAAAATACTTAAAAACCATGCAGTTCACCTTCCAACAAAAGGCTATTTTTTAGACATATGGCCTCCACTAGGGGAAGGGGAGCCCTCCCTGCTTCCTGAGTGAAGGAGCAGTGAGGACCTCAGGGTGAGTTCAGTTCTGTACTTGGGTTTATACATTTACATACAAAGGCAGCTTGCTGCTATAAAGCTCTGAGAAATTGGTGATTGTGCCTGGCATTTGGAAACATTTTTTGTTTTGCAACTCAATATACGGATTACCTATTTTAAAATTTTGTATCAGATTGAATTGGAAACAAATTTTATACCACGTGCATCGCTCAGACCTCACCCCTTAGACCCCACTGGTCCATACTGCCCGGGATCTTTTTCTCAAGGGCAATTACGTCTCCCAACACAATAGCAGTGTGGTTCAGGGGTGGAGAGCTTGGGCTCTGGAGTCACACACACCTATTCGAGCCCTGCTTTTGCTGTCTGTGGACCTCTGAGGCACCCTTCGCCTCCTTCCTCTGTCACCAAAGTGACGATGGCAGAGCCCACTCACCAAGGGGTCAGAGGATGAGGGGCTTCTCTGCACCGCACCCGCCAAGGGCCTGGCCCATATTGGGGTCCACAAATAACAAAGATGACTTTTGAAATAAATATTCGCCATGTGTGTCCTCCGTCTCCTAGGGTCCTTCCACTTCACAGTGCTCTGTTCCCTTATCAGCCCAGGTGACAGACGTGTGCACAGGGCGCCTGGTCACTGCCCGCTGTCCCCGCCCGCCCCCTGTCCCTTCACACGACTCCGTTCTGGGCCCTGGGAGACCTCCTGTGAAATTGCACCCTCTGCAGGGCCCGTGTGGTTGGTCCCCGGGGCAGGCCCTGCAGGGAGCCAGCCAGGACCGGGGTCTGGCTGTGTGCGTGTCCGTGTGTAGTGTGTGTGTGTCTGTGCACGTTGTGTGTGTGTGATATATGTGTGCCTGTGGTAGAGGGTGTGTGGTGTGGGTGTGTGCAGTGCGTGTGCACGTGTGTGTGCGCTGTGTCCTCGCCTTTGCTGAGCAGGGGCACACTCCCTCAGTCCCTCAGCTCCCCTGGCCCGTCGGCGTCCAGCCGGCCTTGCTGGAGGGCTCCAGCCCCGCACCTGTGCCGCCTGGGTCTCAGACCCACGTCTTGGACAGAAGTCAGCCTTTGCCCCGAGAAGGGAAGGCGCCGGCTGCTTTCCTGGCTTCAAAGAGGAGCGGACTTTCCTGAGCTCCACAAGGAGGCCCCCCTTTTTCCTGGCCCGAGGGCGTCCAGGGGCCTCGGCCGAGCCTCTTTGCAGCAGCCTGGTGCAGAGTGGCATCCAGCTCCGTGGCCCCCAGACGATGGGAGGGTCGCTGGCCGACTGAGGCAGGGGCTGAGGATGAGCTCAGCCCTGTTCCTCTTGTCCCCGGATTCATCCCCCCAGGTCTGCTTAGGATCAGCTGAGCCTTTGGTAAATGGTTTACCCACAGAGTGGCATTCGCACACCGACCGCTGGACTAGTCAGTCACCTTTCCTCTAGTTAGTTTCCTCTTGGGACCCGCTGTGACAATACTGCAGAGTGACTTCGTCAGCATGGGGACAGGGGTCTGTGGTTAGACTCGGGCAGCACTGAGCGGCCTCTCTTCTCCCTCCCTGGCTGGCTTTGTCCCATGGTTATTTTCAAGGCCAGACAATAGAGTGCACAGAGCACAGGCTTAGTTGCTCCGCGGCATGTGGGATCTTCCCAGACCAGGGCTCGAACACGTGTCCCTTGCATTGTCAGGCGGATTCTTAACCACTGTGCCACCTGGGAAGTCCCACGTGGCTGGTTTTGACGGATTCTGTCAAGGACATAGTTTTTAATGGAATGCAATGGGTTGTGCCTGAGGAAAAGGCCTTCACAGCTTAATCTGGAAGCTCCTGGGTGACTGAGGTTTCATGATGGTCCCTCTGGAGCTGCGGCAGTGCATTGTGGGACTCGGGATGCAGCCACCAAGTGCTGGGAGGAACCTCTCTTTCTCATCTCTTCTCCGGCAAACTGCAGCAAGGTTCTAGGGTATTTCTACCGTGTTGGTGTATATTATTGGTCAGACAGCTGGGTTTCGTGTTGTTTGCATAACCTTTCACTTCCCTAAAGCTGCCCCAGGGTTTGAGGTTCCCTTGCACACCCCGTCTTAGGCTCACCTTCTCTGCCACTTCACAGGACAGCAGCGCCGGGAGCCTGGGATGGATGGATGGACTCCTGCCCCAGAGTCAGCCCCATGGCTCCTGTCACCTCTGGGGGCCGCCATGGACGGTGTCTCTTCCTCCCAAGCCCTGACCATGTGTGGATGGCGTGACTTTTGACAGGGAGTGCACCTGGCTAATATATTCTGGGCACTTAGTGTGCTAAGCACTATACCAAGCGTGTGTGTGTGTGTGTGTGTGTGTGTGTGCGTGTGTGTGTGCACGTGCGCTTTCTTATTTAAACTTCAGATGATCCCGCACGGGAGACACGGCTGTAATTCCCATTTTTCAGATGAGGGGACTGAGGGTCAGAGAGGTTAAGTCTCTTGGGTAAAGTCACACAGCTAATTAACTGTGAGCTGGAACCCAAGGTAGTTCTGTTCACCAGAACCAGGGTATTCTATTCCCCCCAGGATGGCAACACTTAAAAGCAACAAGCATCTGGGGAAGGAGGCTGACGGGGCAGCCCCAGCCCTTTGCCTGCCTTCATGGGAACAGTGTGTCTGGCCATACAGGGTAGGGGCAGGGATTCTTCGTGGGGCATTTGTCCACGTCCAAAGCTGGGCTTCAGGGCACCCGTGAAAACCCCTTGAAACTGTATGCAAGGTGTTGGGGGTATGCGTGGTGTGGTGTGTTTTTTTTTTTTTTTGAAGAAAGAATGCAAAATTTCACTGATTCTCAAAACGCTGGTGTCCCCCAAACTGTTAAGAACACTGTGCCAGAGGGTCACATCAATTTACCACACCATGTTCCCCTCTTCTCGGCTTTCTCTTGCCTCCCACTATTTCTGTGGTCCACCCCCTTTTGTTCAATTATTAGGAGTCGATCCCGGGGCTTATGTGATGGTGACACGAGGTGAAAGGCAGTGACGGTCACCGTCCCCGCAGACCTGCCCAGCTGCCACCTTCCTCTGACGTGCCGCCCAGAGTCAGTGGATTCTGGACCGTCTCCGAGCAGGGAGCTGGGGAGGGCCCTTGCTGGCCCACTGTGAGGTGATTTACAACAGGGTGTGAGGGGCTGGATTTACCGGTGTGAAGGGTAGGGGGCCCACGTGTCAGCTGGGCCAAGGGGCTTTGCCGCCAGGGCCGGAGCCTTCATTTGGAATCACAGCTGCTCTTCCTCACCTTTTAGACACAGGGTCTTGAACTTGTGGGGCCTCCAGTGACAAGACTAATACTGCCCCGCTGAGCAGAGATGGGGGATCTGGGCCCTGGTCTCTCTTACTCATTTTGCTGAAGTAAGAGCTGAACGCTGAATTCCCACAAGGAGCAAACCTAATCAGGGTGAAGGTAGAGAGATAAAAACCCCGAACACCACATGTTTCCAAGTGACTAACAATTTTCTTCGGAATAGAGGTTGCGTCAGAAATAAAACCCTCTGAGCTGTGGACAATCCAGCACACTGGACCCAGATTATTGCAGTCCAAGGTAAGAGGAGGCTTGACAAAAATCTGGACGTTCACATCTCAAGATCTCTCTTTCCAGAACTATCCAGAAAGCCATGGAACCTACCGTCAAGTTTTCCATTTATCTTTGGTTGAAGAAAATTGGCCTTGATAGTTGGGGGACAAAGTTCTTTTTCATCATTTCTTCCTTCTTTCCCATCCTGTCTCCAACCTGAAAATAGCCTCCCTTTGGTGGGTTAAGGGCCCACCCTCACACCTCTGAAATAATACCAAAACGAAGGTATTTTGTTCTTTTGCTTAACTTGTCTGGTTATACCTGAAACTGGATGAGGACTGGGTTCTCCGCAGCATCTGGTTCACAATGGGTGAATATACTCAGGAATCCTTTGGTGGCCTCGAGCGGCAGGGGTACTGGTTTGCTTGAGTCTAAGAATTGATTTTAACCTTGTAACCTTGAGCTTCCATAAATAATTTTTGGAATAAGGCACGTGGAGGTAAATTAATAAAGGATTTGGACCCTGGCTCATAACCGGAAGTGGGTTCTGAGCTGAGCCAGGAGGTGACCCAGCCAAGAGTCCTGGGGCTGCCTGTTTACTACGTGCAGAGAAAGAAGCCAGATCTTAGAAGAATTCCTTCCCTCAACCACAAGCTTTAAACTTTGCAGAGGCTAGACTACAGTTCAAATAGAGCGCTTCCCCTTCTTGCCTTCTAGAAGGGCAGTGAGTCAGGGATGGGAAAGGGATGGATCAGAACCACAAGGGAGATGCAGGTCCTCAGGCTGGAGAGGAGTGGGGCGTTCAGAACCCAGGTCCTTTACCACTGTGTCGCCTTGAACCAAGACTGAACCTGTGTCTGCCTCGCTTTCCTTACCTGTAATATGGAGATACAGACGGTCCCCGGCTTGCGATAGCCAGCAGTCTGTTGACCTTACAATGGTGTGGAAGCGACAGGCAGGCAGTGGGAACCATACCTGTAATTTTGAATTCCGCTCTTCTCGCAGGTGAGCGATATGCGGTAGGATACGCCCTCAGGATCAGAGCTCCCAGTCAGCCACGTGACCAGAAGGCGAACCACCCCTACACTTACAGCCATTCTGCTTTTCACGCTCAGTACAGCAGTCAGTCAGTTACACGCGACGTTCAACACTTTACTGTAAAGCAGGCTTTGTGTTAGACGATTTTTCCCAACTTGGCAGGCTCGTGTAAGGGTTCTGAGCACATTTAAGGTAGGTCAGGTGTATTAAATGCATGATCAACTTACAATATCTTCAACTAAAGATGGGTTTGTTCGGATGTAAGCTCATCTTAAATTAAGGAAGTTCTGTAGTCGCTTTGCCCCACTTGTTGTGAGGATTAGAGTTAATATATATCATGGCTAGGGTTGAAATTGGCTCATGGCAAGTACTAGGTAGGTGAAGGCTATAGCTATGATTACTGCTGCTGTTACCGTAAAAAAAAAAAAAACCTTCTTTGTTCTATAGGATGCCAGAGCCCGAACTGCTGGAAATTTACGAGTGCCATCACCCACCGCTTCTTTCCCTTGCCAGAATTCTGTATTCCAGACACAAGTCTGTTTTTCCTCATCTTAAAGAAAGGAGAGCCCACCAATTCTTCCGTTATCTGATCTGTAAGAGTCCTTCACGCCAGAAACTTTTCCTTGTAAGTTCATTAACCTCTCTTCTTGAAATTAAAGCCATTTCCTCTCACTGAAGCCACTTTAAGATAGAGAAGTGCTTTTCTCCTTAAAATAACTCTCTAGTGTTTAAATGCTCTACTAAATCCCTTTTCTGGCTTTGCTTTTCTTGAAGAGAATTAGAATCATTTAACTTTTCTCTAGGGCTCCTTTCAATGACTTACGGGAACTGTTTTTGCTCTCGCCTTCTTGTTTTCTGCACATCACTCTTAGAAACCAAAGCCACCATGAAATGAGCAAGTGACGACAATTCTTGCTGATGCCACAGGTGAGGGAGAGGTTACTTGCTAGCTCCTGTCCATTCTCTGCCTATTCCGTCTTGGTACCATACTCATGCTCGTGGCCACAGTCAAAGATACTCATGAATGACCCCTACCTGTCAACGGAGGGGACCCTTCTGAACTTCAGTGTCTCATCCTTTCCTTCTATCTGTCATTCACCCTTCTGGGCTCTTATGGTCTTTTGGAGTCTGTCCAAGGTGCTATACTCACATGCAAATTTGGACTCCTTCAATCTAATGGACAAGGTGAGCTCCTTGAGGTAAGACATTGAACTCTACCTCCTGTTGCTCAGCGTGATGCCCGGTTCACAGGAGATCTTCTGTGATACACTGGTAGATACATTTCCTGGCAACGTGGGGGTGTTAGGTCCTGTTAGGACCAAGGTAGGCCCTGAGGTGACATTTCCTGAAAGGTTTCCTCTCTCATATTCCCACCCGGACATGGCTGTGAAGTGTGTAGAGAGACGTGACTTCTCTCAAGCACTGCATGCCCAAGTGGAAATGTGCTTCTTAGATTTTGTTTACCCAAGTGTTATTTTATCTTCGAGTTGGAAATTCACAAGAATCATTTGCAAAACCTCCCAAAGGGAAAACTTGATGTGCTTAGGGCCCAGATGCCATTCTGATGAACTCTTCGGAGAGATAGGGAGGGGAAAGTGGGACTTTGTGAAATCAGGCAGACAATTACAATGTCCTCTGACTGTGTCGGGAATTATTGGTTCAAGTCACGGTTTCCACTGGGTCACTGTTTCTGAGTCTGTTCTTCAGAGAGAGTTGCATAACCCCTTGTTAAACATCCATACGTCAGATTTATTTCCATCACTTCCAGTGTGTGTCTCATCCACCCCAGGCAGCTGGTCCCATCCCCTGCCCCCAGTGAATCTTATTTCTGTGGCTTTGCTAACACTGTTTTCTTGCCAGGGATGCCCTGCCTTCTCCAGCCTCGGGCCGTCTTATACAGCGCTTACGTGAACCCCGAGCCTTCCTTCCTCACTGTCATTATTCTCTGCTTGTTCATATCTGCAAGTTTTGTCTTCCCAATAACTCATCATTGAGCAGGACCCAGGGGCAACCAGGAGCTACACGTCTTTTCCAGCCCTCGTTCCCAGCCAGCAGAGCACAGTGCAGAAGAAAGAGATCTAGACCAGTGGACCTAAACATGGCCAGAATTACCTGGAAAGTTTTGCTAAAGACCTGCTGAATCAAAATCTATGGAGATGAGACCCAAGAATCTGCTTTTAAAAAGGTTCAGGACGTGAATCTGATGATCGATCAAGTCTGAGAATTGCCAAAGATGTGAGAGGAAATTATGTCAGGTTCTTGGTGTTTAGAGGGTAGAGCTGCTGAGACTTGGGGTCGGTCCCACGAAACCGAAACAAGCCTCCTAGGAGGCGGTCTGTGTGTCTTGCGTTGGGGTCCAGGGAGCAATGGGCCGCTGAGACACTACACACATTGACCTACTGGCTTTCCATTCCCTGGAGAGATTTATGAAATTAATTATTTTTATATCCTGCATCACATTCACCTTCAAACTAAATACCATGGCTCTTACAAGTTACCCGATTCTGCATTGAGATAAGCAAGGCTTTGCTGGGTAACTATCATTTTCCATCCGTTCTGCTTTGCGAGATGGCTCTTCTTTGGCCAACATACAGGATCCATTCTATTCAGCTTAGTGCTTAGTAATGCTTTTGTTCATGACGTGCTTGTCCATTCTCAGGAGGGACACCCCCAGCCACTCCCACTGCCTTGTTCATCATACTTTTTGAGGCAGTGCCTGTTTAACTGTGGTGTCGGGCTGGTGACCATTCACCCATTCGGGCAGAGCTGAGGTTGCAGGCTCTAACCTTTAGGCTCACACAGCCAGCTTGGCTCAGATGTTTGCCTGCATCCTTGCTAGTCTGTGGCTTGGACTGTCCCATAAACCTCTAGTCTTGAGCCTTGGCTATGCTTTAATATGTTCACATGCGAAATTTTTCTGAGCTTGGAGGCATTAAATTTCACTTTCCATGTAATATCCACTTATTTTATGTTGAATTACCAGGATGACATAATATCAATATTAATAAAACCATTTATTGAGAACCTAATACATGTAGGGCAATGTACGGGGTAGATACTGAGGCTTCAAAGATTAATAGTATAAGGTCCTTGCTCTAGAGAGGACCATACTCTGATGGGAGATAGAGAATGCCATTCATAAGAAAGCAATTTACAAGGCCAGACAGCAGATACCAAACACCAAATGAATGGCTCAGGCACTAATCACCCTCAGGCTTTGGAGAAAGCGTTGACCATGAAAAAATGGAGAATTGGAGAACTTAATCTAACACAGGGCCTGACATGTAGCAAGTACTCAATAAAACCTGTCAAATGGATAAAATGAATAACTGGGTGATGGTAAGGTTTGAGCTATGCCTTGGCATGTAGGTACAGCATGCTCGAGAGAGAAAACACAGACACACACACACACACACACACACACACACGACACACAAGGCTTTTCATCAATGAAATTATGAACCTATTTTATCAGGAAGTTACATGAGTGAGAAATTTAGGAGAACATGCCTTCTTGCTAAGGTTAATCTGTGTATTATTCGTGGCCATCATTTATTAAGCAGTAACTAAATGAATGGCACATACTAAATATTGTTTATTTGCAGTAAACAGATGAAACATTTGCTTTGTAAATTCATTGATTCACAATATAACAAGGAAACAAGAGAGATGCCTATTCTATCAGCTAAGCTACTTACAGTAAATACCTGGTTTCTTTTGTAATCAACTAATTTATATCCAGCACAGATTTGATACCAAACAATGTATAAGACCCCAGATAGGAACAAGATATAAAGAGAGTGAGGAATGGGGCAGAAAAAAACTAAAAGAAGTGAGATTTCTTGCAGTTTGGGCTAAAAAGAAAGCACATGAGTTCCCTAGAACTAGGAATTAAGTAAGTTTGCGGGAGAAGAAAGAAGAAACCTTTCTTCTTGCTCCTAATTCCTGAAGGAAGTTTTTTCATGGGGCTATTTCTAACCCCAAGCCCTTAGTTAATTGCTACCAATCCGAGTTTTACTACTAGGGTGGCCATGACCACCAGCTAGCCAGCTTCTTACGTGCCTGGCACTGCGCTAAATCCCATACACACACTGAAAAAAATGTAATCCTCCAACTGCCCTGTGAGTAGGTCCTATAATTCGCCCCTTCCTGCAGGCTGCCCTTCCTGAAAGCAGCGGGTCTTCTCCAGCCCGGGAATCGACATACAGAGCGTTAGATGCAGTCAACGGGAAGCCTGCACAAGGGGAGATAAGAAGACCCCACTTCAGAGACAGCTTTGATCTAGAGGGAGGGGCAGGCACACGGGGCTGTGAGCGGCCAGAGCAGCCCCAGGGGACTCAGGACCAGGTCTCAGGAATGAACAAGGAAGAACCATCTGCGGTCACTGAGGACCCTGGTTTGTTTGTGTGCTTGTTTTTATAATACATCAGCTTTATTTCGGATGAACAGATTAGGTCGTATGATAATTGGTATTAACTTCAAAGTCATCAGGTAGAAGACGAGGTGAGTATATAGATGAAGTAAAGTTGAATCTGAGTTAAACGTTGTTGAAAGGACCCTGGTTTTGATCAGCCACATGTTAATTGTTTGGGAGCAACCATGGGGCAGAGATCAACGTGCCAGACTCGGAATCAGAGAAGACGTCTCCAGCCGTGTGAATCTGAGCAAGTCCCTTCTCACCTCTCCGCTCCAGCTTCCACATCTTTTAATAGTGGCAGGAAGGGAGCTTCCCCAGCCCCTTTGCCGATGCCATGGGAATGAGGGTGAAAATGAAAGCTGCAGGTTATTATTCAAGCCCAGTCAAATCCTGTGTGTGCCTGTTTCTACAGAGGTCCTAAAGAGCACAAAAATTCAATACTGCTGGTTCCTCAGTACAGAGTATTTTATTCTTTTTAATATTCTCCAATACTTCTATGCCCCTTCAATGTGTCCCAAGTCCTGCCAGTGGCTGCCTCTCGGCCCTACCTGTCCTCTTCCTGTTGTCACTTAGTATCACATGAGCTTAGATAGGAAGGGGAAGAATATTCATTGCTGTACAAACATCTTACTTTTGTTTATTTTTATTTTATTTATTTACTTATTGGCTGAAATTTTTAAAAATTTATTTATGATTTAATTTATTTGTTTATTGAATTTTTAAATCGAAGTCCAGTTGATTTACAATGATTCAGGTGTACAACAAAGTGATTCAGTTATACATACACACACACACACACACACACACACACGTGCACACATATATCTATTCTTTTTCAGATTCTTTTCCATTATAGGTTAACACAAGACATTGAATATAGTTCCCTGTGCTCTACAGTAGGACCTTGTTGTCCAACATCCTTATTTTTTAAGAATGGCGATTTTATAAAGAATAATCCACCCACCGTGGTATCACCTGAGCACATTGACTCCCGCACTTCTAGCTTGTCTCTATGCATTTATGATTTTCCCATGGCTGTGATCACAGAGTAGATACATTATCTGCTTCTGTTAATTCTGCTTATTTAACAGCACTCTAAACATTTCCCGAGTTGCTATATCACCTTCATAATTGTTCTGGCTACTGGTTGAAAACTATTCCATGGGGTAAAATGTCTCATGATGAAACATAATTTTATTACTGTTGGACATTGAGATTGATTTTAATAAATAATGCCAGAATGCATACCTTGGGTTTAGAACCATTTTCCCCCTTATGAATTAGAATCAAAAGTCTTTATACTTTTTTTTTGCTAAAAGCCAGGCACAATTTTCTAAATCCCCTATGTATTTATCAGCCTTCGCTGACCCATCTCTGCTTCATCTTGTTTTATCCTCCTGGGATGTTCTGGTCTGTGAGGCGAGGATTTAGCTGCTGTTTCTGACCATGATTTTTTTCCATCAACAAGTCTCTCCGAAGGCTGTTTCTTATTCTCTGAAAGGCCAGAAGAGTTAGGTATGTGACCTGACAACACTTGTCTCATGGTCATCCACTTTGGAGAAGTGACTTTTTCCAACGCAAGAGGAAAAGTTCTACCCGACAGGGCGAAGGTGCCTCCCGGAGAGTTCCACTCCAGCCCACGGGGTTGGTGGCTCTTTGACCAGAAGTGGAAGTGGCATGGGTAGCTGTATCAATCAGGGTCTGACCAGGAACATGAGATCCACTCTCAGCATTAAAACGGAGGACGTGTAAATGCAGTGAGGTGATGACACGGCCGATGGAAAAGTCGAGAAGCCCAACGGGGATGTGAGGCGATCGGAGGTAGCAGGAGGTCACAGCTTCCCGGGGCTAAATCCCAGAGCCAGAGTCACCTGACGGGAGCTGGACCTGAGGGCCGGTCCCTGCAGAGCTGAAGTCCGAGGGAGAGACGCAGCCCTGCTGGAGAGGCTACCCAAGGTGGAGAGATGGGGAGAAACACCCAGGATGCTCCCTCTCTCCTGCCGCCCAGTCCCCCGCCGGTACCTCTCCTGGGTTGAACCCAGGTGTCACAAGAGCCTGCAACACGCAACTTGCAGGGCTGAACCCGCCCCCACCACACACCGCCTATGATACAAAGTGGAGTAGGAAAAGGATGAGGAATGAGCCCAAAGCAAACAAGCCAAGAATCGGTACAAAGTCACATTCCAAAGACTCAGTCCAAAGAGCACTGAGGCAAGAGAGAAAAACCCTCTGGAGAAGCCAGCCAAGAAAGCAAGCAAAAGGAACCAAGCGGTTTAAAAGAGTTAAGCACCCACATCAGTCACACACAACTGTGTTCTTTGTTGCAATTGGTACCTCTAGCTAGTTTGAGCCAAAAGATGATTTACTGAAAATTATCAGTAGGTCACAGCACCTACAGGAGACCGGGGTCAGGCATAGAAGCTGCACCGCTGGGAGCACAAGTTATGCGGGTGGGGAGCTGGTTGTCCCTGCAGAGACGGGGCTGGGACCCTGGACTCACCCAGCAGAAAATCGGTACCAGACACGTGACCGGCCCTCCCCAGGGCTGCCTCTTAGAGCTGATGTCTCCCTGCCAAGTGGCACTGACCTCCTATAAAGTGGATTCAACCCCTTTCCTGGTTTTTACTGAGTTGAAGGCATCTGACTGCCCAGCCTGTGATATCTGCCTGCACCCCAGCTGCAGAGAAGGCTGGAGGAGAGAGTTAGGCTTCCACTTTGGAGAGGAGCAACTGCTACAAACTGAGTTGTGTTCCCCCCACCAAATTCATATGTTGAAGCCCTAAGGCCCGATATGACTGTACTTGAACAAGGGCGTTTAGGGGGTAATTACGGTTAAGTGAGGTCATAAGGGTGGGGTCTGAATCTGATAGGATCAGTGCCCTTGTAGGGGAGGAAGAGAGAGAGCGATCCGTCCTCACACAAGCAGCAAGGAAAGGGCAGGCGAGGACAAAGCGAGAGGTGACCGGGCAGCCTGCAAGCCAGGAAGAGCCCTCTCACCAGCGCCTGGCCACGCTGGCACCCTGATCTCAGACTTGTGGCCTCCAGAACCGTGAGAAAATACACTTCCGTTGCTTCAGTCCCCCATTCTGTGGTGTTTTGTTACTCAGCCCGAGCACTGAGAAAAGAACTCAATGTGGAGTCTACGATAATCACAGGAATTCTGTTCACAAGATGTGGGGTGGCCACGCATTTAATAAACGTCCTGTACACCCAGGTTGCCACCTTTTGTTCACCACAAAATGTTACCAGGTCTTGCCACACTTGTGACCATTAAAACGGATACAAATGAGGACAGTGGTGGCCCTGCTTGCACCACTGGTACAGTGCCAGTGCCACTTGTCACGTGAGAGGGTTCCGTGAGCTCCAGACCTGACGGGCCATGTCTGCATCCCTTGGCCACGTGACAGATGGGGCCACACCACAGAAGCTGAGCTATCACCTTACCATGAGGAGGGACACTTTCCACGCTGTGCTGGACCCTACCAATCCTTCTGACAGCCTTAGCTGTCACAAAGGCCGTCTTTTTCTAGCTGCTGCTGGTATCTATTCCTGCAATGCGGATCTTCCCGCACAGATTCAAAATGAGATGGTCGACTAACAAAGAACGTGCAAAAGTCGGCCCCACGGAGGCGCCAGGGTTAGAAGGGTGAGGCCAAGGTCATCCCCGAGGAAGACTATGTTAAGAAAGCCGAGCCCTCGGAGAGTATCAGACACCCTTGCGTTCGCTTCCTTTAAGATTCTGCCCGGGTGGGGTAAGACAGATTGAGCCCTTTCTGTAATAAGAACACCTATTACTAGGGTGTTCCCTTGTGTGTCTCTTATTGTGTTGGATTCTGGGGATAAAACGCTGAATAAGATATTTCTCTTGCTCTCAGAAAACCCATAGTCCAGAGATCATTAAATATACATGTATATATAATGCCGTATCATACATGTATATGTAATGCCGTATGATACATGTATATGTAATGCCGTATGATACATGTATATGTAATGCCATATGATACATGTATATGTAATGCCGTATGAAGAGTATTAGTCTTTATTCTGTAGGTCATCCAGAGCCATTGAGTGCGAACGGGCGTGTGATAGTCATTTATAGTTTTTATTGAGTTCAGAAAGAGATCATTGGGATATAACGACAAGAACTACCAGAGAGAAGAATGAACAAACTATGATGAGAGCCCAGAGGAGGGAGTCACCAGAAAGGGTCGCAAAGACAAGGACGTGAGGGCCCCTGAGGACCCTCCCAGCGCGTCTATTTAAGAGAGCGACTGGATGCAGCCACTGTCATTTCTTGGGGATGAAGCTGGTGAGCTGGGGCGTGGGGCTGAGCAGGCTGGGAGGGGACATGGTGAAGAGGTTCTCTGATGAAGGGTTACTAAGAGTGGAGGCTCAGGGCCCTAATACAGGGTGAGTGATATGAGTCAGTGTTTCTTCTACTGGGGAGCCTGAGAGATAACTGCGAGAGCCTCCTTGTTCCTTTCTTCTACTTTCAAAAAATTAAACAATGCAAAACGAAACAATAGTCGACATACAGTCTCTGCCACCTTCACGCCACCCCTCCGTCGTGGAACAAAAGGCAGCCCCTGCATGCACGAGCGTGGCTATGACCAATACAACTTAATTAAAGACAACAGGCAGTGGCCTGGGTTTGCCAACCCCTGGTCTACAAGATCCCGTTGGAAGACGCAGTCACTGTTTTCCTCCTAGTTTATGATTTCGAGGTCCCTTAGGAGGTTGTGTGTGTAGGTAGGATGGGAAGAGACACAGGGGGAGTCAAGAAGGAACGCGCACATGGGAGGGGCTCCTTCTAGCTCCAGGGAGGAAAGGGTAACATTAGCATCACAGGTCCCCCTTGTTCTTTCCTACAGGCCCTCCTGGCCCCATCCTGCTGTCCACCTGCGGCTCCAAACTGGCCGTGTCCTGGCCCGTGGCTGCTGGGCCATATCTTTTGTCCCCGAGATGACTGTGCACAGGATAATTTATATTTTGGTGTAAACACACCTCAAGCTCCTTTGAGATGAAAGACTGTATATAAAAGTGAGTTACGACCCTGGTGAAGGAAAGCACTGCTGAGCTTTTCCAAAAGTGGAGTTAACCCCCTCTGGCCTCTGCGAAGGGCTGGCAGTACAGGACCGCTGGCCATTTCAGGGGCCCTGGTTTTAGCTGCTGATTCTGTGATGCGATAAATCCTCCTCCAAGTGCGAAGGTGGCATTTGCCTTTTGCCAAAATGCTGAGGGCGAGGGGGGTCTCTAACCGAGGCCCGCGCTGAGGCGGGATCTTTGCTTTCTAAGTTGTTTGGGAAGTGAGGGACACACACACGCGCACGCTCACACGTCCATCTTCCCTAATAACAGCCCACACGAGCTCCTCCCTTACGCTATAACCTCCTACGGGTTCTCAGGACGCTGGCTTTGCTTCTACACGGAAGGTCGCACTTGGTCCCGCTCCCCGGCCCCTCTGTCCCTTAGACCCCAGGAGGCTCCCTGCTGCGTGGAGCGTGGCTGTCTGCAGGTGTGACTTTGCTCCTGTCCAGGCCTCGGGCTCCCCGGGCCAGCTCTGAGCGGGGCTTCCCTGCACACGGTATCAGACAGGGCGGACCAATGTGTCTTTTTTTAGAAAAGACCGTAAGTGTCTTATCTTACTCCTCTGGAATGTTCCAGTTACTTCACCTCTCGCTTGGGAAACATTGGTTTGAGGGTTCTTCGAACGTCCCCGAGCTGTTCCATCAGCTCTGCGAGCTCGTTTCATTTGAGGTGGCCGTGCCTCTGCTTTTGCCAAGCTCATTTCCATCTTTCCTCCTCCCGGCTAGAAACCTTGTGGTTAAAATAACACACAGCGTCTATTCAAAGCTCAAACTCAGAGCTGCCCTCAGAGGCAGATTTGGGATTTAAACCACTCTGGGAAGAGGCATCGGGCTGCTTTGTAATTATTCCATTTTAGACTTTCACGAGGAAAGCGGGAACCTCAGGTAAATATTTTCTTTCCTTTGTCATTGATTTGCTGAAAAGATGATTGGGAAAACTGGGCCAGTGGGCGCTGGGAGAAGCCAGCTGCTTCCTAGCTTTTAACTGTTACCCAGGGCTTGTGTCTTTCTCTGAAAGAGGATGAAGTGGGGAAACAAGGATCTTAGGGAGAGAAAATTGCAGGGGCGATTCTCTCTGTGCAGAAAGGGCTGGAGGTTTGAGGAATACTTGTGCCTCGGTGGAGCCACCCAAATGCCTTTGGGTGCGTGCGGGTCAGAAAGGTGGGAAACAAGGGTCCGTTGGTCTTATTCGTCCTCTGGTGCAGCTGCTTGGTCATGTGACCGGCTCACACAGGCACGGGTGCAAGCCCTCTCTTGACATCTTCTCTTCTTATCAAATGAAACTGAACCGGTTGTCTTTCACTAACTCCCTCCACCTCAAGCAGGTGGGTACCATTACGTCCATCGACCTACTGAATATCTATCTATGTGTCTATCTATGATCTATCTATCTATCTATGATCTATCTATCTTTCTATCTATTTATCTATCTCTCCAACCATCTATATCCTATTTCTAAATTGTTGTGAAATGTTAGCCTACTATCTCATATTTTCATATTTTCTAATTTATACCTTTCTCTGGTGATAGGACATTAAAGATTTGCCTTCCATTTCTTTATAAAACATGATAACAATTTCTTTGAACACCGATAACTACAGTGTCTGGAGACAAGACGAATTTATGTGCAGAAGCCAGTTTTGGGCAAAACTTACCACAACCCCTCCAGATCTTTCTTTGCACAACTTGTTTTATTTTTTATTTTTGCAAACATTTGTGCCTATGAAGTCTTTCAATATAGCTCCCCTTGGCAGGACCAGGTGTTTATTTGCCAATTCTCCATCTCTCTCTCTCTCTTTCTCTCTACCCTCCCTCCCTCCACCTCTCTCTGTTTCTCTCTTTCTCTCTCTTTCTCTGTTGCCCCTCCTCCCAGAGGTCATTGTTTCCTTTAAAGTTTTAGTTTGAAAAAAATTCCACTCCTTTTTGATGACAGAGGCAAAACAATCAATCAAT
This sequence comes from Lipotes vexillifer, assembly GCF_000442215.2. Lineage (NCBI taxonomy): Eukaryota > Metazoa > Chordata > Mammalia > Artiodactyla > Lipotidae > Lipotes > Lipotes vexillifer. The sequence continues at coordinate 1,190,156 of NW_006798732.1, read as the reverse complement.
AGTCAGTCAATCACTGGTCAGTCGAACACAAATAGACAAATGGCACATGAAGTTCCTTCCAACTCTAATCCCGTCAATCTGAGTTATTGGCCTTGCTATCCTTATAAAGCACCTTTAAACACTAGAGCAAAAGAACAGCCAGGGCTCTGCCACCTTGAGCCATGGGAAGTGGGCTGGGTGGGAGGTGAGACTCCCAGAGTAGTCTGAGGGTAAGGCATCAGCTCACCCTCTGCCCGCAGTGGCCTTCCTCGGGCAAAGGCCACCGTGAGTCTGCTTGTTATTTCAGTGCTGCTTTCAAAGACAGAATGTTGCAGATTTTCTCGTCTTCGTGGCAACACTTGGCATGTATGTTAGTACCTCGGCCACAGAAGACACCCCATAAAAGTCTCTTGAGCGAATAGGTGAATAATCTTCCCTTTCATTAAAAAAAATAATAATGACAAGATTTTTAATACATTTATGGCAGGACTCTGTGCTTAAAAAACAGTCACGACTTCCATCAAGAATAAAGAAGACTCTCCTTACTTGCTGCATGTGACAAATCCTTTCTTCTCTGAAAAAAAAAAAAAAAGAATAATGAACCTTCCTCTATACATTATATATACATTAGCTCACATGTGATTATCTCACAACAGTCTTGTAGGCTAGGAGTTATAAATTCAGATTCTTTTGTCATAGCTAGCATTTATTATATGGCATTATTTGTAGAGTTTACCACTATCTAAGATTATATATGTCATTATGCTTATTATATCTCTCCCTGTAAAATGTAATCTCCACAAGGATAAGGATTTTTCTTTCATCATATATTCATTACTGTTTCCTTAGTACAGTGCCTGGTACATAATAGTGGATCAAAATACTTGCTGAAGAGAATTGAAATTTATATCAAGAATATGGCACTAAATAAGGTCTACTAGAAAGGGAAAATCATTTAAGCAAAGAAGAAAGTGTATTCTACAAAAGAGAATGAAGCCTGAGGCATAACTGAGGTTTAGGGAGGGGGGCATAGGGTTAATGGGAGTTTTTTACTCCTGATTTGTTTAGAAAAAAATGGAATCAGACAGAAAATGAGAAGGTGGGAACCTCTAAAGGTTTTAGAAATTTTGTAATGTTTTATGTTTCAGAGGTAAGAAGAGTTGGGAATAAGTGTAGGTTTCATTTCCCCCGCTTTTGAATACTTTTCTTTAAAAGGGAAAGCATAAGGAATAGAAAGATTGCAAATTTAGAGGAAGTCCATGGAAGAGATGATAGAAAAAGATTTCATGGAACATAAATTAAAAATCTCAAAAGACAATGCAGCTATCCTGCCGGAGAGAAGGTAAGCTAGGAGTTCAAAGGCCTTCAGGGAAATCAAGTGAAAGAAACAGTGGGGAAAAAAAAAATCAAGAAAATTGCATTGCTGAGGAGAGAGCCACAGATGGCAAGAACCGTCCAGCTTGCCAACAGGAGAATGAATGGTTTAAAGGAAACAGGAAGTTTGGGGGTGACTGTAGTCAGTGGAGCAAATAAGGGTGAAGTGGGTGGAATTTTAAGGCTGAAGATTTCATGACAAAAAGTTATGGGATGGTATGAACTTTGAAATGGCTCTTACAGAGGAGATGAGTCATCCCAGAGACTGAGAGACTTTATAAAAAGATGTGAAAGTGTTAGGAATTGGAGGACACTTGGCTCCTGAAAATTGTCTTAGAAACACACCAGAACTCATTCATTCTCTCACTTAGCATTTCTCGAATGTGAAGCAGGCACTGAAGACACAAAGGCGAAAGAATCAGGCCAAACACAAAGCCTGCTTTCTTGGAGTTTACAGATGAATAAAGCAGATAATCTCACTGAGGAATATATGTATATATGTATATTCAAGTAGGTGTTGGCCCAAGGAGTTCATGGGGAAGAGTGAATAACAAAGGAACCAGGTCCAGATGGGGTGAGAAGGAGTGGCCGTGTAAGCAGGCTTTCCACGCAGGGGCATTTGAGCTGGGATCCGAAGGGGGAGAGGGGTGAGGCCGGGTGGAAGGATCCTTCTAGAGAGAGGGGACAGAGCACACAAAGTCCTCTGGAGGAAGGATCATGGCACCTTCTAGAAACAGAAGGAAGCTCAGCATGGCTGGAGAGCAGAGAGTGAGGAGAAATGGGGTCAACTGAGGCAGGGGTGGGGGGCAAAAGCTCCATCAGGCAGGCCAGAGGGTTGTGGTAGGGTTATTTGGTTTCATCCCAAGAGCAGTAGGACATCACAGGACATCTCTTGCTTGTAGGAGGGACGGGATGCGACCAAGGGCTGGACTCTCCAGATAACCAGTACTGTACTCACCAATTTATGTGCCAAAACCATTTATATGCTCACCACCTTTGATGGACAAAGGTCTGGATGAGGGTTGCTCTTATTCTCTCTTGTCCTTTATTATGTTCCTGAACTCTTAACATTTTCTCGATGGTCCAAGGCACCAAATACCATACTCTTGAGGTATAAAGCCTGCTTGTCCTATGTTCAGTGATCCTAGACTATTTTTCTCTTTTCTCTTTTGAAAAGGATTTCAACTTTTCCTTTCCATCATGTCTGCCTCTCTCTCTCATTTGATGCTTCCAATCTGTTGCGGGATAAGAAACCAGAGAACCCAATCGAGAGGCTTCAGCTCAGCTGAAGTTCATGGGCTTTGTGGCTCCGCGGGTGCCCTCTGGGTTTCCTCCTCTGCCCCAGTGGTGCACTAAATGGCAGGGCGGCTACTGGGAGCTCCAACTGGTGCCTTCGAGCTGCACTGTCCAATATGGTGGCCACTGGTCACGAGTGCTATTTAAATCTCAATTCGTTTAAATGAAATAAAGTTAAAAAATCAGGCCTTAGTCACACTGGCCACATTTCAAGGGCCTGATGGCCACGTGTGGCCAGTGGCCACTATATGAGACAGCACAGATCTGAACGCTGGTATTATCCCAGGAAGTTCAATTGCACAGCACCATCCCAGAGTGCTGGTGGAGACCACGAGCCAGATGGTGTACACTATTGTCATTCATATTTTTTAAACGTCTCTCTGACAGTAACTCCAGACATGTACCAGCCTTTCTCGTTCCTCTAAGCGTACAAAAATACATTGTGTAAATTATTCCTTTCGGAATTGTTATAATTACCGGAAGGCTATTGAAAAAGTACTCAGGGATCTGCTATTTCCAGCAGAGAAATGGACTCAAAGCTAATTAAAATTCGACAGTTGCTTCCTGGAAAATCTGAGCTTGATTCACCTTCCCACAGTGACTCCAAATAGATACCTGCCGCATACGTGTCACGCAGCCTTAATAATCTAGTTGAGAAATTCCAAGACACCACCTGAGCCTTCCTCAGTCCATACCTCAACCTCAGAAAACCAGGTATTTCAGGAACCTGAGACCTTGGCACAAGCAGATGTTCATTTTCTGAGAAAAAAAAAAAATCAGCTTATTGGACTGGTGAGCTAGTTATCCTGTGTTCTGGGCTCAGAACCACAAATGAAACAAGAAACAGATCGAAGATATTCCGGCTGAACGTTATATGAAAATCATGTCAAGGTGTGATGAATAATGCATGAGCGATTCCCTGATTTTCATGATGTGCCAGCTTGAGAATGTCGTCTGAGCCTAGAGGTTTCCATAATCATCACAATAATAATAGCACTTAGACATCACTCATCCTTGTAACGACTCTGTAAGGTGGGTGGCATCTCCCACATCTTTCAGATAAAGAAACTGAGGCTCAGGTGGTGGGGCGCAGCAGGAGTACAGCTCTATGTCCTGTGACGTGGCATCCCCCAGGGCCGGACCCAGCCCTCTGCTCTCAGATGCACAGACCTCTGTCTCCTGGCACTTCTGGAGGTGAGGAAGCCTGGGGAGATGGGTCAGGAAGACACAGCAAAGCAGAGTGATGGGGAGAGGAGGCTTTTACGGTCCAAGCTGATTGCATCTTTCGGGAAGCTTCTATGCCCTCTCATTCTTCTGGTGATGGTATGGTTTGTGTGCTTTGAACCTTGGCTTTTACTGACAATGAAAAAAAAAGTGGAACGCAGCAAATTTTCTTCTGACTGTTGTGGTCAGCTGACTCAACATGACCTGAGTTTCAGAGAGAATCCACTCTGTTTAAAAAGGAACAAATAAGCAAATAGAAATAGGCAAACAGAACTACAGAAAGTCTCTGGGGTGAATGGGAACAGCCTGTCTCTTGCTAATTCAGTCATTTGTTCTTTTTAAAAATTCTTTTCCGTTATGGTTTATCACAGGATATTGAATATAGTTCCCTGTGCTACACAGTAGGACTTTGTTGTTTATCCATCCTATATATAATACTTTGCATCTGCTAATCCCAAACTCCAGTCCATCCCTGCACCAACCCTCCTGTCCCTTGGCCACCACAAGTCTATTCTCTATGTCTGTAAGTCTGTTTTTTTTTCAGTTACATTCATCTGTGTATATTAGATTCCACATATAAATGATATCATATGGTATTTGTCTTTCTCTTTCTGACTTATTTCACTTAGTATGATAATCTCTAGGTCCATCCATATTGCAGCAAATGGCATTATTTCCTTCTTTTTTATGGCTGAGTAATATTCCATTGTATATATATACATGACATCTTCATCAGTCAATGGACATTTAGGTTGTTTCCATGTCTTGGCTCTTGTGAATAGTGCTGCTATGGATATAGGGGTCACATGTATCTTTTTGAATTGTATTTTTGTCCAGATATATGCCCAGGTGTGGGATTGCTGGGTCATATGGTAGCTCTACTTTTAGTTTTTTAGGAAGCTCCATACTGTTTTCCATAGTGGCTGCACCAATCTACATTCCCACCAACAGTGTAAGAGGGTTCCCTTTTCTCCACACCCTCTCCAGCATTTGTTATCGTTCATTTTTTCTTACCACTGCTTCCAGGATAAAGTGCTGTCTGCAGCGTGGCTGAGGTTGGAGGATTCTTAAGGTCTCTCCCCTTGAGAACCTCAGCTGCTAACCCCAGTGGTTTGTAAGTATTTTCTGAGCACCTGTCTTGTCATCCAGAGATGAGTGAGATGAAGTCCTTGCCCAAGAGGAGCTTGTAGTCTGGCCTAGGAGACCAACGGGTAAGCAAATACAGGCATACGTTGTTGTATTGTGCTTCACAGATATTGCATGTTTTACAAATGGGAGGTTTGTGGCAACCCTGCATTGAGCAAGTCTATCGGCGCCATTTTTCTAACAGCATTTGCTCACTTCATGTCTCTGTGTCACATTTTGATAATCATCACAGTATTTCAAACCCTCCACCAACAAAAAGATGCCAAGTCACTGAAAGCTCAGATGATGGTTAGCATTTTTTAGCAATATTTTTAAATTAAGTAAGTACGTTGTTTTCTTAAAGACATAATGCTATTGCACACTTAATAGACTGCAGTGTAGTGTAAACATAACTTTTTTTTTTTTTTTTTTTTTTTTTTTGCGGTACGCGGGCCTCTCACCGCTGTGGCCTCTCCCATTGCGGAGCACAGGTTCCGGACGCGCAGGCCCAGCAGCCATGGCTCACGGGCCCAGCCACTCCGTGGCACGTGGGATCCTCCCGGACTGGGGCACGAACCCGTGTCCCCTGCATCGGCAGGCGGACGCTCAACCACTGCGCCACCAGGGAAGCCCTAAACATAACTTTTATATGCACTGGGAAACCAAAAAATTCCCGAGACTTGCTTTAGTATGATATTCACTTTATTGTGGTGGTCTGGAACCGAACCCACAATATCTCCGAGGTCTGCCTGTACTTAAAACACAGCAGGATAAATGCTGTAAAACCAGGACAGGTGAAGTGTAAATGAGTGGAGAACTAAATGCACACTTCCAAGCAAAAATTCTAAGTTATGGTGGGTGAGACGAGGATGTAAGCTTAGAAATGGGGTAAAATGTGTGTGGGGGGGGCAGGCTATAGGCTCTGGTTAGAGGTGAGGCAATGCAGACAAGGCACCCAGGACACTGGCATCCATTATTGAGGTCACGGGGCCACTGGGAAGGCTGGCCCAGGACTTAATTTACAGCAATAGTCATGATTCACCCAGGAATAGGATCAGCTTTAATCACTGACTAGTGAGTATCTATCAGCCATACTAGAAGTAAAGAAATTAGTCAGGCATCAGAAACCAACTTCAAGAGATGAGAGCCATGGATTATCCCTCAGGCGCAAAACTGGGAACTGCAAGTTCAAGGCAGGAGAGAAAAAATGGGAGCGTGTACCACGGCAAGAGCCAGAGTTCCAGGGCACGGAGGATGGACGTAAAGTTCGGCCCTGGGCCACAGGCCATGCTAGGGAAAAGGATACAGGGATGAAAAGGACTGAGCCAGACCAGCCTGAACCCAACCCAGACTGAGATCTGCATCCCTGGGTCAAACATCCTACTCAGACCATTTGAATGTAACTAATTTCTGGTGAGAACAGGATGTTCTTTTTTGCTCTGTGGAACGCGGGTACTCAGTATGCTTGTTGCAGAGAGAGTGTGGGAGGAGGAAAAGATGGGAAACGATGCCACACCTCAGGGAGATCGGTGGCGGGGGGCGGGGGGAGAGAAAGCCAGGCAGGAGGCGGGGTGATCGGGATGACAGAGAACTGGCGGGCTGAGTCTGTGAGGTACGTGGGCAAGAAGAAAAACGGTGGGAGCGGGTGGTTGCCCTTTATAAAGGCAGGTGCGGTGCTTGTTAATTCTGAGTAGTAGGAGAAGAGATTTCTTTCCATTAGAACACCACCCACCTCCCCGAGGGCTACACAGGGGAGCGCAGGCAGTGGTAAAAGTCCTCTGTCTTCGATGTGAAGGTGACCCTGCTACATGGCCCCTCACACGGTGACAGTGACCCCACGGCCATATTTCACAGTCGTCCCCAGGACACAGTTCCTGAAACTTCATCTTGACTTCAGTACAAGAAATGACAAAGCAGGGAGGCAGGTTCCCTATGACTTCCTAGAGCATTCCCGAAAGAAATATCACACTCCTTCCTTTCGCGTGGCAGAAACCATCACACACTCAGCAAGTCCTCAGGGGCCTAGCAAAGTGCTGGGCAAGAAAGACAGAACCCTACGGAGTCCCCAGCTCTTTCTAACAAGATGCCCAAGCTCTCAGGTGACGGCTTCATTACTGTAAGCGATATCAAATAAACCAATATTCTACAAAACCAAAGAGTTTAGAGTTTACTTTGGAGATGCCTACTAATGAAACTTGACCTCCAGAAACCTGCTGAATCTCTAAGCTACACTCTGTCCCTGGGGTTCCCTTGACTTGGGTGCTGCCAACTAGAGTTAGGGCGCTGTCCTGATAATACAAGGGTCTGGAGTTCAGGACACATTTGCAGTGGCTCAGGGACACAAGCACCAAGCCATCCTATAAGCAGGTCCTCATGGTTGGCTCAGAAAACCCTCAGTCTCTCTCTGTTTGTTCTGCCGTCCTCAAGGGGGCCAGCTCGGGGCCTCTGCCTCACCCACCTCTCCAAGGCAGTTTGAATGCACCACCAATTTCACTGACATGCCAGTTCCAAATTATCCAAACTGACATGGGTGCCCAGATGTGGGAAGCAATGAGCTTGTAAACGACTCTCAATACGTGGACACCAGAAACTTGTCACAGAAAGAGTATGCCGTTGGGATCCACATGGGAAAACTAGAAGACTGGTTTTTATCAAAAGTTAAACCACGCCCAGCTTGAGTGATACTTAGTTTTGGCTGAAGGTAGATTCCTTTCATTACTTGATCTCAGGATCTACATGGAGAGCACAGCTCCTTCACATCTCGATATCGGAAATGACGGTAGACTCAACATCCAGGACCCTGACACATCTGTAGATTTTGAATTCCGTCTATAGTATATCCTTTCCTCTATTTTCTAATTTATCCAAAATTTCTATTTTCTGGCTAAAACCCATGGATTATTTGGAGCATTTTGCATCCGTTTCTCTTTCAAAATCCATGTATGTAGTTATCTCTCTTTATGAACACTTTCCCACAACAGAACATTTTCGGTTTCTAGCAACCCACAGAGGTGCTAAGCAGAGAAACAGCAAAACCTGCATTGAGATATAGACGCTAAGCCATAAGCTGAGCTCATTTCACCAGCCACATGGCTCACTCTCGCCCCAAACCCGGCTCTCAGGCTAATTTCACTCTGCGCCTTAGCGCGAGAATAAGTGATCACGTGTCACAGGCTTTGGGGGTTGTTCACAAATAGTCAAACCAGGAACATTCAAGCAGCAAATGCCTGGCAGCCAACATCCTGGCTCAGGTGCTACTATTAATGCTGCCCAAGGAAGGGAAATTCTTCTTTCTCGAAGCTTCTAAGCCGCTTCGGGGACCGTGTGGCATATAGCGCTGGGCTGCGTGCTCGGAGGGGCGGCTTCTGCCTGGGATGTTGTCCACGAGCGCAGGCATCCCTGCAAGCCCTCAGGGGCTTCTTGCCCCAGGTGCGGTAAGCTGGGACCTTTCGGCCTGCTGGCTCTTGTTTGGATGGATGGGGGAGGGTCCGGTGGCTGGGATGCCTTTGACAGCTATGGAAGGCCCCAGCCGCCCTGCTTGGCCTGCCACTGTGTGCTAGGAGCTGCAGCTGGGCCCTGCCACGTAAATGCTTGCCGCGCCCCGCCCCCCCACTGCCCCGGGCCTACTTGGATCCCCACAGACAACAGCCCAGGGCACACCTCCTCCCCTCACCCTCCCCCCCATTCCCATGCTCCACTCTTTCTTTTTCTAGGCGATCCCTATGTGTCAGAGACTAAAGTAGACTGACGTTAAAGAACTTGAAGAGAGTTTAAAATATAGTAACGGCCACCCCGAGGAAATTCAATAGCTGCTAAAGTCATCTTTTCACGTCTTTCCCCTCCCTAAATCCTACGCCCCTCCGAGTTCTGACATCAGTCACCACGTGTGCGTGCTGCCAGCTTTAACCATCCTCGAAGCCCTGCTCTGACAGGAGCTCCCTTTAAAGATAAATTTAAACAGAAAGCCCATTATGCCATTAGAATCTCATCCAGAATCACACCTATTTTTAAGACTTTTTTCTTAGCTTTTTTTAGTGATCCTTTAATTATGCCAAACAACTGTTGGAAATCATATTGCAGACAGAGCTTCTCACAAATGGACCACTCAGTTGCCTTTAAGTCACCCTACTGTTCATCCTCCAGGGCTTTAAGGGGTTTGTTTAGCCGTGAGGATGGAGAGATGCCTCTGCCCCTGTGGTCCAGGGAAGTCAGACCCAGAAGGAGAATAGTGAGCGGGACCCTGGCCTGGCTGTGAGGCCAGTGCTCAGGTTTTCTGAGGCTGGGTCTGCAGCAGGCCGTTGCTAATCTTGCGGTGAGCTCGTCTCCCATTCCCTCCCTCGACCTCGATAAATCAATAGCATGAGAATTAGAGCAGACCATCTTCTGCCCTGGGAGGACAGCCCTGCCTGGAGGCCGGGATGCACCACCTTCCCTGCAATGCCTCGACCTTGACTTTCAGTTTCTGGCTTCCTGCTGCTCGTGGTTTGATGTTACCTTTGGCTGAGTATGGAAAGGGGTTTAGGAGTGGGTAAGGGAAAAATCTAGAAGGTTCACATCTTTCTTCTCTTAACCACCTCTTTTATCCACCCCCCCCCACCCCCCACCTCCCGTGGCTGCCTGTCACTTTGGCAAATATTTCTCCTAAAAGTGACTCAAGCAATCAGCAAGGAAGTAGGTAGTGCCCACGATGAGCTTGGAACCTTGAAGTATTTGGAGTATTTTTAGTTAAATTACTGGCACACAGAGGAATATACAGAACACCTTTATCCCATGGCTGGGCTCTCCAGCTTTTGGGGTGATACCCCCTCAATGGAGGAGGATAAACACTTAGTTAGATAAAAGCACTCATTAGGTTGAGAAGGTGAGAATAACCAGGTTATAGAGCATTGATGTTCGCTAGTGGGACACAGACATTCTTTGGACCATTTTCATAAACATAATTGGGAACAAAACGCATTTTGAATTTATTCTGACACAATCACATTTTTATGAATTGTGAGTAGCTTTTATACAGCAGAGTTGATGAGATGTGTGTGAGTGTGTGTGTGTACTTTGAAAGCCTCAAAATACAGAAGAGCCTTGCTGTTCGCTAGACAGCTGGCATCTGCTGTTCTCTTCCGAGTGATGAACTCACCTACAGAGACTCTTCACTCCCTTGGATAAATCAAACGGCATCACTGGCTACAGAAATGGCGGTGGCCATCCCGTATCCTAGGAAACAACTGTCCAGTGAACGCTGGATAGTTTTATGTATTTCTGAAGGGACTGCCAAAAGGATCCCCCAACATTTCTGTCCCTGGACAGCCATTAGCAGCAACTAAACTAATATGGAAGGAGCATCCTCATTTCACAGCCCTCATCCCTGATGTTCCACGAAAGTTCCCCAGCCAGATGAGGCGGGAGCAGAGAGGTGCCTACCATTCAAGTTTCTAGGAGACAGATGCTCGCCGTCTCTGAGCCCCTCTCTCTCTCAGGTAGCCATGCTCTGACCAACACCTCCGCAGTTCGGTTCCACGGCCAGGTAGAGGTCCACCCTTACCATCAACGGCTTCTCAAAATTTTCCCCAAAGAGCAAAAATAAAAGTCTATATTTTGGTTAATGAGCCGTATTTTTTGTACATCGCCTTCCTTCTTGGGATAGAGAGTAATTGTCTGTGCCGTGTCTTTTCTTCCCACATCAAGGCCTGGAAACCAGATGGACTTCATCCAGCCCCTGCTTTGGGGTCACTGTGTTTCTGAACCTTATTATTTTTAAAAGAGAAAGAAACTGAAATGGAATCAGGCCCTTTATCTTGCTATCTCCCAAACTCTTTGATTTAAAACCTGAACACTGAGCTGGCAGACCTCTCCGCTTGTTCTAAGTCAACAAATGCACCGGGGATGGGGCTAGGGGTGGAGGCTGCTTTGAGGATTCCTCCAGCATTGGCTGAGACCCACAGACTCAGACCAGTGGTGTGTTCTGGAACTCCTAAGGATGAACATTCTCTCCTGAACTTCCCACAGGGAGAAAGACTGCTGTTTTCTATTTGAATGTTAATGATCGATCTTGGGGAGTTGGAAGCCACATCAGCTGCTTCCAGCACCCATTTATAATCTTCACATTCAACCTATTTGGCTTTTTTCTACTAGATCCACTCTCTCTACTTTCATTACTTTTAAGCAAAAATTGACTGAAGTCCAGTGAGGTTCCAGGGACCATGCTAGGTCTTTTTGAATAAGGGTAGAGAAATAACCTCCTCCCCTTTTTCCCATCCCACACTGGGAACCAGTTAAGTCCGGCAACTGTATTACTGATAAAATGATGTCGGAGAATGCTCCTCCCTAACTTGACAATTGGATACTACTTGGCCTCCCACCTGGGGTAGAGAGTATGCAGGAGTGGAGAGGCGGGCTGTGGCTACATCACTGGTGGGTAACAGCACCATCTCCATCATGCAGGTGCCCCTAACTCAGAAGAGCCAGGATTCCCACCCAAGGCTCCAGCCCCCAAGTCTGGGGTTCATCCCCCCATACCTATCCTGCTGATCTGACAGGTAACAGCAGGAGTTCTTTAGCAAGAAATGAAAATCTACCAAAACTAAGAAATGTATTCCATACTTGCAAAACAGAGAGAAATCTATCAGTATGCCTTTTAGAAAACTATTTCTGACTATCAGGAAGATCTAACTTCTTTGTTTACAAGACGTAGGTGAACATTTTCAAAGCATATGCCTCAGATTGCAAAGAGTTCAGATCTACTGGTTGGAAAAAGCCAGGTGGACATTTCCCCATCTCTTGATCTGTGGGAAAGACCAGGGTGACAAAAGTGAGGATGCCTTGTGTCAGTTGGAACAAAACACTGAATGACTTTTTTTTTTTTCTAATAGTGGGATTGCATTTCCACCCAACCTAGGTAGTAATTAATGATCTGGATTTGTGACGTGGCCCTCAGCATGCAGAATTCACTGTTGAAAGTCCAAAGCTAAGGCAACTGGTGAGGTCCAAACACAGACAGAACGTCCTACCTTAGGCCCCCGACATCATCTGTAGGCAAACAAAAAGAAGTGAGCTCTCCATTGGGTTGTAGAACGCGGCTCATTTCAAATTCGGTGGTAGACCCTATTTTCTGCCCTGTCAGTAAAATGCACAACTGACCTGTCTGTCAAAGGGACAAACCAGTTCTCTGTGGAGAAAAGAAGTTCAATATCCAAGAAGAGGCAGACAATAAGTAAGCTTTGTTTCGAACTGTTTTTCTGGGCAGTTAATCTTTAGTGCGCTTTGTACATGTTCATTTTTCCTTGAGAAAAATCCCTTTTTATAAAATTCAATGTACAGTTTTAATTTTGGTGACAGTTTAATGCTTAAAAAATTCTAAATTGCCCATTTCCAAAAGAGTTAGTAGAGATACAGAGTTTTGCAAATTTTGTCTATAAAATCCCATCCGATTTGTCATGGAATTTCAATTCTGAACGTTTTAAATGAGTTCATTTAAATAAATAGACTTTCCAGAGGGAGCACTGGATTGGTGTTAGAATTTGACTAAACAAAAGTCTATTTGATGCCATAGATTCTCGCTGTGCCAATGAGAAGTTAGAATCTCATGGATTGGACATCACCTTAAGTCCATGGGCACTCTTAGATAGAACAGGTAAACCGAGTCATAGGTGATGCTGGAGATTAGGGCTCTTGGCCTAGCTGCAAAGTGACCAAAGAGCATCTTCGGGGTCAGCACATTGTTCCTCACTCACACACCACACTTTCCAACACACATCTTTGGTTCTTGAAACCAGTTCTCCCAACTTTGGCTTGTAACTCGTATTGTCCATTACTTGGAAGCCCTTCCTTCTTACCATCCTGTAAGGGCATCTCATCCCCTTCAAGTACCCTTTTGCGATTGCACAGCTCTGACTGGCCTCTGTTTTCTCAGATTTTTACAAAATCTGTGTCCCATATTGCAGTCCAGCACATCTTTGCTCTAACCTGACAGTAAATTTATTGAAAGCAAGAACTATGACTGTGATTTATTACAGAAATCTTGAGCTAGAGGGAATCTTATGGTAAAGACTAAAGGACAAATGTTGAGATACTATTGAAATGTAAAGACCAATACAAGGTCACATAAAAAGAATGGCAAATAAGCACCATTTACAACAGCCAAGACATAGAAACAACCTAAATGTCCATCAACAGAGGAATGGATAATGAAGATGCGGTACAGAAATACAATGGAATATTCCTCAGCCATAAAAAAGAACAAAATAATGCCATTTGCAGCAACATGGATGGACCTACAGATTGTCATACTGAGTGAAGTAAGTCAGACACAGAAAGACAAATATATGATGTCGTTTATATGTGGAATCTAAAACAAAAAATAGGGTACAAATGAACTTATTTACCAGACAGAAGTAGAGGTGCGGATGAGAAAACAAACTGATGGTTACCAGGGGATAAGGGGGGAGGGACAAATTGGGAGATCGAGATTGCCATGTGCACACTACTATATATAAAATAGATAACTCATAAAAACCTACTGTCTAACGCAGGGAATTCTACTCAATGCTCTGTAATGGCCTGAATGGGAAAAGAATCTTAAAGAAAAGAGTGGGTATATGTATAACTGATTCACTTTGCTGTACATCTGAAACTAACACAACATTGTAAATCAACTATACTCCAATAAAAATTTAAATTAAAAAAGACCAATACAAGGTCACATGAAAAGAGTGGCAAATAAGCACAATTTACAATAACCAAGATGTGGAAACAACCTAAATGTCCATCAACAGTTGAATGGATAAAGAAGACGTGGTATCTATGTACAATAGAATATTACTCAGCCATTTAAAAGAATGAAATAATGCCATTTGCAGCAACATGGTTGGACCCAGAGATTATCATACGAAGCAAAATTAAGTCAGAAGGAGAAAGACAAATACCATATGATATCACTTATATGTGGAATCTAATGTACACAGATGAATGTATCTATGAAACAAAATTAGACTTACAGACATAGAGAACAGACTTGTGGTTGCCAAGCGTAGGGGGTGGAGGAGGGATGGACTAGGAGTTTGGGATTAGCAGATGCAAACTATCATATATAGGATGGATAAACAATAAGGTCCTACTGTATAGCACAGGGAACTATGTTCAATATCCTGTGATAAACCATAATGGAAAGGAATATGAAAAAGAATATAACTTTGCTGTTCAGCAGAAATTAAACACAATATTATAAATTTTCTTTAAAATGAGTTTCAAATAAAGCAGATGGTTCACACAGAACAGGGCCTCGAAATGTGCTTATGGTGGATCATTTTAGTTCAGCCTTGCTTTTCTCCTCAATTTTACAATTTGAGGGACTCCCTCTTTAACACCAAGTATGTAAGCCATACCAAAAAGACATTACTCCTCTGAAAGAGTAAACACATAAAAACTGAACTTGAGTTCATAAAGAAACCAAAAGATTAAAAAGAAAAAAATTATGTAACGGGAAGAAAAGACACCAGTGATAGCAGAATACCCGCTAGTATTTTAGAATCAGGATTCTAGTATTCCACTAGGTCTAATATCAGGATTGTTACTTTATTTTGTGGGAAGGATATGAGGACAAACTAATCTGAAAACTGTATAAAAGTAGAGAACAGAACAAACTTGGATTGGGTAACTGTGATGATTTCCGGAGTGCAAATAATGGCGATTTTTATTAAATTAATTTAACTTACTGTCCCTCCTCATGAATAATAGACATTTTCAGATTCTTTAAATCTGCTCTGCTCATTCACATGTTTTCTTTTTCTTATGATTTCGATGCCCGTATTTCTGTTCTGATTCTTGACTGACCTGTATTAGGGCTAATAGACAGACAGTTCAGTTCATCCTCATGTAAAATCAAGGATTCAGTTATTTAAACACAGATTTGATGGCTTAGTAAATAGGCATTTAAGCTTTAGCTATTAAATTAAACTTCTCCCAGTTATCTGTAGACCCCATATTCTGGGCTGTACAAAGAACCCTGCTATATCTATCGAGTACAGCAGGACACCCCTAAATATATTTATCTTGAAAACTGCTTGTGGTCATGTAAAATGTTCTCTAAAAATCTTTTATCGAATCATTTAGTAGATCCACATGAATATACATATAAGAAAATCTGATATGAGTGACTATTTATAGAAACAGTCCTTTAGGAAGTAACTCCTTAGCAGTGAAGGGAGGTAGTGGAAAGATGC
Source organism: Lipotes vexillifer (assembly GCF_000442215.2). NCBI lineage: Eukaryota > Metazoa > Chordata > Mammalia > Artiodactyla > Lipotidae > Lipotes > Lipotes vexillifer. The sequence continues at coordinate 1,174,944 of NW_006798732.1, read as the reverse complement.
TGGAGAGGGAGCTTGTTTTCTGGTGCCTGTTCTGACTCTGAACTGCTGTCTGACCTCAGACAAGTCATTTGCTTCATCTGTAATGACTTCTAAGGTTTCTTCAGTTCTAGAAAACTCTGCTATTTTTTACTGGTATTTTTCTTTTCTTTTTTTAATTGAAGTATAGTTGATGCACAATATTATATAAGTTACAAGTGTACAATACAGTGATTTGCAATTTTTAAAGATTATACTCCATTTATAGTTATTGTAAAATATTGGCTATATTCGTGTGTTGTACAATATATCCTTGTAGCTTATTTTATACCTAATAGTTTGTACCTCTTAATCCCCTTCCCTATCTCCACTAGTAACCACTAGTTTGTTCTCTGTATCTGTGAAGAAAACTCTACTTTTGTAAAATAGGAGAGTAGCTCTTCCTCCTTCTTATGGTTAACAAGAAGATAAAGAGATAAAATGTTTCTGCAAACGGGGACAGGAATATAATGCATATTTGGAAAACCTTAGAAATTTGCACCATTTGGTCTGGAATCAGTGGCATCAGTTTGAATTAAGTTTTATATCATTTGATAAGCGAAGCCTTTTTTTTTTCTTCCAGTTTGTGACCTTCAATAACAGTGAGCTGTCATAGTTCTTCCCATGGCAAAATTTTTACAAAAGAATTCATATCTTAAGGTATTAGAATAAGTGGGAGCTTTTCTTAGCACTACCTGAGAACTGACTCTGTTTCTCATCCTACGGGTAGCTGGATTTGACAGCTAATTGGTCTGTTTTGTTCTAAAACTACCATCTGTTCCAAGGCACTTTTAAAGATTTTCATCATCATCATTATGTGTGAGATGTAAAATATATATTCATAGTTATTCATTTCTAAGAAAAAGGTAAAAAACAATTACACTTAGGCTTCAAAGATATAACATTTATACAAATGCAGCTGTTTAAATTGCAGCAAATAAAGAAATTTGATATACCTGTAGACCTTCTAGTTATGTACACATTTGATTGATATCTCTAAAAACTAAAAGAACAACTTTTTGCACCAGAATTGCAGTCAGTGCTAGAGGTAATAGTACTACATACAACTTCTAAATGGGTGTCTCCTAATTCCAGGAGCTGCTCTGCAGCAGCTGTGTGCTGTCCTCATGGGTGTGCCTCAGTGACACTGATTTCTCTCCTCGTCAGAGCCCTGCTAGGACCATGGTTCTACCTGCTGCCATTTGAATTCCAGGTTCTGATTCAACTCCATGCCTTTACTTACCCGATTTGTTTGTTCAAACCTTTCTTCAATTCCATGATCCAATTAAAGCTCCCTGTATGACCAAGCTAGTTCTAACTGGGTTTTTGTCATTTTACACCACCCCCCCACTAAAAAAAACCACCAAGAAAAAAAGAAAATCCTGACTGATATATCAAATATCAAACTATAGTGGCCCTTTGTTCTAGTCTTTTATTCCTTATTCTCTAGCTAATCTTGTTAACTAGTCCATGGTATGAGTTCACTATGTGCCAATAATATCTTATCCCTCCCAGGTAACATAGATGCCTCTTAAACTTGACCTCTGGGGGAATTTGTCTTCATCTGGGGCATGACAGATGGTCAGCAGTAAGGAGATTTGGGCCAGAGTAAGGATGTGTCCCGTTCTTCAGTGAGTTTAGAATGCAAACATCACCTGGTATAACTCTACAATAGAGCTGCCCTGGGGAAAAGAGAATCGGCTTTCCTCTTTCTGGAAGCCAAGAGCAAGTCTTGGTAGACTCCCATGTGGGAGAGGAGCTTAATGGAACCAACAGCACAGCAGGCATCACGGATAAGAAGACGCAAACTGAGCTGTAAGGAGGACAATTAAATGAAGGCATGGGTGTATCGGGTCTGTGGTACAAGCTGGGGGCTTGCTGTTGGACTTGGGATTGCACGGGGCCCTGGGGGTGATGATGCGGGGGAGCGTTCCAGAGAGGCGATGGCCTGTAGAAAGGATGAGAAGGGGAGGGCTCAGAGGTGGGGCCATCCTACAGAATGGGGGTGGAATTGAGATAGTCTGGGACCTGGGACCCTTTGCTGTAATGATGGCACCTGGACAAACATCTCCTTGAGCAACAAATACAAAGGAACTATAAGGGACTAAAAATAACTGCATGCATGCACATTTGGGGCAAATTATGGACAAGAAGACATAAAAAGACCAAAAAGACCAAGTGCCATTTCTGAAGAGCCGGGAGCAGAAGCAGGGTGTCGGGAGCGAAAGCAGGGTACTGTGCATGCCCCCTGCACACAACACCACCAAAGGGGTGGGCAAACCACCTATGTCACCCCTTCGGTTGTTGATTAAGGAGGCCAAGAACTCTGGTCGGTAACAGGTTGACAATCCATGAAGCACGTGATTAGGAACTTTAATGTAGAAAGTGTGCAAAGTAGCATTTGAATTTGACACGGCCTGTACCATAGGTTTGCAAAGAGGGGAGTGGACTGATTCAAGTGAGATTTAAGCTTTGTGTAGAAAGTCTGAGGGAGTAGAGGAAGCCCAAAGGCAGAGCCCCAGATGGGACACTTGCCAAATCTGCAGGAATATCTTGGAAGGGATAGGTTGAAGGATATGAAGACAGGACTCCCTGATGACTTCTGTTGGGGAAAGAGAGCAGAGAAGGGAAGGGCTAAGCTGACTCAAAGCTGTGAGCCCTGTGAACCACGAGGAAGGTGCCATCAGTGTAGCTCTTTGAAGGTGGGGAGGAGAGAGGAGGGGCAAAGGAAAAGCAACTGAATCTTGAAAAAGGAAGATGCAAGTGAGGCTTCAAAGCTTGGTGGTTCTTCTAAGATGAGACTTTCAAAAGGAGAGAAGATGTTTTTCTTTCACTCAATCACTGTTAAATCAAACTACTGGACAGTAGGAGAATTAATTCCATCTGGACTTACTCTGGGAAACATCTAAACTACTCAACTCAGACAACTCATTAAGGAAACCCTCTTACAGATTTTGTTTTCTGCCAAGAGATTTATATGAATATTCATTTTTATTCCTGTTCGCTCTTTGCGAGGGAGGGGTTGTTTGAAAAATTAAATAAGTGATGAATAATGATAGGAATAATTGTGCAAGTAAGACTTGAGCTATATATTTTTTATAACTTATTCTCATAATCTGCAGAAACTGTTCTAAGCAGGGGAGAGAACTGTGAAAACCTAGTGTCTGATTTCTGTAAGTGCAGACTCAGGTGTGAATGTATTAGACCCACCAACCATGGATGCAATTCAAGGTCCCCAACTCCTGAACTCTCTTGCCCACTGCCCTTCAGTATCTGAATGGGAGCAGCCATGTGGTGTGTCAAGTGACCCAGGCCCCCAGACACAGCTGATTGGAGCCTGGTCAAGAAACTGACACAAGGTCAGCCGATCCATGGCCAGAAATCCTAGCAGAGGTTTTGTGAGGGGGGTGGGGGGAAGCTTTGCTCAGAGATAATGGTGATTCAACGCACTAATCAATTTCTGCCTCTTGGAAATTTTGCTCCTTAGAAACTCAAAAAGCCCATCTAAAGTAGTAATATCTCCATCACTAAGAAGTTCAATTGTACCTTTCTGCACTCTGCTGCCATAGGCCAGAAGCTCCTATAATCACTACTCTCCTTGGCCTACAAATAAACAAAGTCACATCCCTGGAACAGCAACTGTAGTGGAGGTGAGTTTCATTGGCGTTGATTGGAATAGCCTCACCAGTGTCTGACAACTGGAGCCCAGAAGCAGATTTGTAGAGCCCTTCCCTCCATCTCCACAGCATCAGATAAACTTTCCTGCTTCTAGGGCACACAAAAGAGGATGACTATGACCTCTGACCATCCATTACCAAGGTGTGTTTAAGAGTACTGTCTGCACCCCTTCCCTCCTGAATGCCGCCAACATCCCTATTCCAGCGGCACCATCCTCCTAAGTGTCATCAAGGAGAAATGCCTGGGGCAGCTCCGATACCTCTAATTCTGAAGAGCAATGCATTATTGTCCTGTGGACTTTCCAAGTAGTAGTATAAAAGGGCCTGCTGCCATCAGCCAATCACTAAAGAGATTTCTCTGATCTATTCTTCCAGATCCAACTCTTTCCAATCATCACAGGTATAACTTACGGATCTTGCTGTTGCATTAGAGTAATCGGCTCTTTCCTCCAAAAGAGCAAGCCTTGCACCGCTCACCATTGTCTAGCCTGTCCGCCATTAGAGCAGCTATTTCAACCATCTTCACAGGCTTGATGGGTGAAGTGCCTGGTTTGCACTGAATGGCAGATCTCTGATGCTGTTACATTAAAAGGAAAAGGGAGGAAGGAAGGAAGGAAGGAAGGGAGGGAGGGGGGGAAGGAAGGGAAGAAAGGAAGGAAGGAAGAGAGGGAAGGAGGGAGGGAGGGAAGGAAGAAAGAGAGAGAGAGAGAGAAAGAAAGAAAAAGAAAGAAAGAAGGAAAGAAAGAAAGAAAGAAAGAAAGAAAGGAAGGAAGGAAGGAAGAAAGAAAGAAAAAAGAAAGAAAGAAAGAAAGAGAAAGAAAGAAAGAAAGAAAGAAAGAAAGAAAGAAAGAAAGAAAGAAAAAGAAAGAAAGAAAGAGAAAGACCGCCATCTGGCCCAGGAGCACAGAGTGCCTTTCCTGATCCAGTCTGCCTTCCTACAATTGCCATCAGTCTCTGTGTGCTATGCAGTTGTGAGGGTTACAAGGTGAAACCCCTCCAGAGCAGCTCTGAGACTTGTCAGGAAATAGGCTTCACACACACCCTGTTTGGTTGACCAGGGTGAGCTACTGGAATTTCAAAGGATAAGCCATACTGGTCCTTAGTGACTAAATTATTAAGAACATGGAATGCAAATCAAAACTACAATGAGATACCACATCACACCCCCATTAGGATGGTTATTTTTTTAAAAGAAAATAAAAAATTACATGGGCTTCCCTGGTGGCACAGTGGTCAAGAATCCGCCTGCCAATGCGGGGGACACGGGTTCGAGCCCTGGTCCGGGAAAAACCCACATGCCGCAGAGCAACTAAGCTTGGGTGCCACAGCTACTGAGCTTGCGCTCTAGAGCCCACGAGCCACAACTCCTGAGGCTGTGTGCCACAACTACTGAAGCCCGCACACCTAGAGCCTGTGCTCTGCAACAAGAGAGGCTGTGACAATGAGAAGCCCGCGCACCGCAACCAAAAGTAGTCCCCGCTTGCCTCAACTAAAGAAAGCCCACGCGCAGCAATGAAGACCCAACACAGCCAAAAATAAATAAATAAAATTTATTTTTAAAAAAGACCAATCATAAAAAAAATAACAAGTGTTGGCAAGGATGTGTAGAAATTAGAACCTTCATCTATTGCTAGTGGGATGTAAAATGGCGCAGCTAGTGTAAAAAATAGCTTGGCGGTTCCTCGAAAAGTTAAACATAGAGTTACTGTATGATCTTTAATTCCACTCCTAGGTACATACTCAAAAGAATTGAAAGCAGGGTCTCAAACAGATATTTCTTCACCAGTGTTCACAGCAGCATTATTCACAATTGCTAAAAGGTGGAAACAACACAAGCATCCATTGATCAACAGACAAATGGATAAACAAGATGTGATATATACGTACAATGGAATATTATTCAGCCATAGAAAGGAAGGACATTCTGACTCATGCCGCAACATGGATTAACCTTGAGGACATTATGCTAAGTGAAATAAGCCAGACACAAAATGAGAAATAGTATATGATTCCACTTCTATGAGGTACGAAGAATAGGGAAATTTACAGACAGAAAATAGAAGAGAGGTTACCAGGGGCTGAAGGGAGGAGGAATGAGGACTTACTGTTTAATAGGGAGAATTTCTATTAGCATTGATGAAAAAGTTCTGGAAATGGATAGTGGTGATGGTTGTACAACATGGTGAGTGTATTGATACTTAGTGCCACTGAATTGTATACTTAAAAATGGTAAAAAAAAAAAAAAAAAAAAGTATGGAAAAGTACATTTCTTTGTTCAATTCCTTGCCAAGGGTGTAGACACCTCAGTTCCAGGTACCACCTTCTGCCCACACCTGTGTGTCACCTTGCTGCAGAGAACCACCGGGAGTTCTCTGAAGGCAGGTGGAGCCGGACCAGTCCGGGTGCCTTGCAGCAGCGTGGTTAATATTCTGCAATTCCAAATGTCTTCTTCCATTTTCCAAAATTCAATCACATACGTGTCCATTTTTCTGCCCGCCATTCTGGGCAAGTGAATTCTGCTGGGGAATGTCCCTTCTTCTCGCCCCAAGAAACCCTTCTCCAATGAATAAAACATGGGCCCGAGCAATTCAGCCTTCGCAGCTGGTCTCGCCAGCTTATAGTGCATCTTTTGTTTCCTTCCATCCTCGACAAGCATGATGGCTTTGCTCTCAGGCTAACTTTGATTCCTGGGAAGTTGAGGCTGGCAGGCGCCTGTCGGTGCCATCACACCCGAGTTCAATTTAGACTAATGATTAGCAAGGCCACGCTCCCCAGGGTTACATGTGTGTCCTTCTGTTGTCCTAACCCCCCAGAGATGGCCCTTCACAGTCCCACTGCATAATTAGAGAAGGGATGACCGGGCAGTGCTGGGATGCTGTCCCTTGCTGAAACAGGCAGCCCTGCTTCTCCGTCTGGCAGAGTGAGCTCCACAGTCTTGGAGGACCTGACTTTGAAACTCAGCCCCAGCTGTGGTTTCGGCCATCAAGGACCGCCTGGGCAGTGTAGCTATTCTGATAAAATGCAAACACAGGCATGCGAACTCTAGAAGGAAATCACTCTGTCAGATTTCTGGGTGGGTACCAAATGCTCAAAAAGTGCCTGCGTGAACCATATTGCTAAATTAGAAGTGAAAACACATTTGCCCCAGGAAAAATCAGGCTAACTCCAATTGTCATCTCAGTGGAGAAAATTCAGAACAAATGACAGCTCTGGGAAGCGCGTGTTCACATGAAATGAGGCTGCATGAGTCGCAGGCTGGGCAAACGGAGGCGTGACAGCTCTTTGCTTTTTCCTCTAATTCTTCCAAGGGATGTCTTCCCCCTTTAGCAGATACTAGAGAAACAAAGACAAACTGCCCTCATTTCGAGTGCACTTTTCGCTTCCCACTCGCTCTGGCTTTTTCCACTGCTGCTCCATAATCTGATGGCATGGTTCTGGCAGATTGGCATCTGCCAGTGTTTGGCGTTTCTGATGTGACATTGGCTTCACTGGATGCAAGAATTTTTCTCTGGAATAAATGTAAGTTTCTAGAGTGGGTTAAGGGGACAGCTTTGCTTCGAAATCCACCAAAGTCAGAGCAAACCTTGGGCACCTTCTCTCCTTAGTCACTTATTATATAACAATTGCCCAGTGTCACTGCTGCTGACAGGAAGATTAGATCAATGAGGCCATTCCCTGGAGCTGGGATAAAACTGTGTGAAATGTCACCAGGCTAATGGGTTTAATGAGGAGAGGACATTATTCCTAAGGAAGCCTACTAAAAGCAGATTGAAAGCAGCATATAACAGTCTGTTTTGTGGGCTTTTTCTTGGTATCGGCGGGAACTATGTTTGCACTGGATCCTCCATTCCCAAAGCCCATTTATTTCCTTCAGAGAGGAGGGCCACGCCGACCCAGTCCACTCTGGATTCCAGGGCCTTTTGCCCCAAGGAAGAAAATGGCTTCTAGAAGTCTATAGAGATTTTCTGCTTGTGAAATCCAGATTTAAATAAAATAAGTAAAGCCTTTAAAAATTAGCTGGATGTGGGAAATGGAAAAAAGGGAGTCAGCCTCCTAAGACTCAGCAGGTATTGAAAGCATGGTGTGTTGGGATGGGATGGATACAGGACAGGGACCGGGGGGGTTGACAGAGCTACCAGCTGCCCTGTCACCTTCCACCACAACCCTGTTCTGAGGATTGCAAGGATTGTCATGACTGCTGCCCTTTCTGGATTCCTGTCCCCTGTGGGGATCAGGGCAGCTGCAGATCTCGGGAAATCGCTGCCGTTGTGTGTCCGAGTGCACGCAGAGCTGTGCCCATCAGCACTACCCCTGCTATGACGCACTCACACGTGAGGTGAGACACGATCCACCTGGGAACATTTAAAAGCCAGGCCACGTAGCCAGCCTGGCTCTTCTGAATGTCCAGGCCAGAAAATCTGGCTCAAGACACACAAAGAGGACTTGAACTTGAAATTGCCGAAACTTTCAGTGAGTTTTTTCTTTTCCTTGTTTTTGGCCGCCCTGAGCGGCTCCTTGGACCTTAGTTCCCCGACCAGGGATTGAACCCGGGCCCTTGGCAGTGACAGAGTGGAGTCCTAACCACTGGACAGCCAGGGAATTCCCTCAGTGAGTTTATAATATGGTCACATTACGTTCATCTTGGCCCGTTGCCTGCTTGGTGCCCTCCCACTGAACTTGGAAGAAAAGGGTGAAAGGTCAGTGCAGTAATGTCCTAGCCACAGGTACACTATGTGGTAATATCCAAAAGAAGAGTCATGCAAATTGACCCCCATCAGGGATGCTTCAGAGTACACTTGATTCAGATAGCTATTTTGTCCACAGTATTTTTGTCAAGATTTCTAACACGTTTCTCCATTCTGTCGTCATTGGGTTAAAACTACTTTTCTAAATCCTGAAAGCTAGCTCTTTTACTGGCCTCTTCTCTCTCTCTCTCTCTCTCTCTCTCTCTCTCTCTCTCTCTCTGTCTCTGTCTCTGTCTCTCTCTCTCTCTCTCTCTCTCACACACACACACACACACACACACACACGGAGCCATATGCTCAGATTAAGCCTTCCTTTACATTTTACAGTAGGTAACAGTCCTCTCATTAAAGTGTTCTCTTGGGATCTTGTGGTATCTGGGATCCCTGGCAGAATCAAGGTAGCTCTAAGTATCCTGCCTTGCACAGTCTTTTAACTAAATTCATTATGATATTTCAGTAGCTTTAGTTAAAACCTTTGTTTTAACTTAAAAATGCAATGCTCTTTGAGATACCATTCTCTTGTCTGCAGAGCAGGAAGGAAGGAAGGAAATCACAGACTTGCCTTTCAATTAAGAGGCTAAGTGGAACAGTCCCTACAATCTGTTAATCACCTAATATCTCTGTAACGTTTTTCCTACCACAAGCAAATGAATACCGGCAGGCCTCAGAGATCTTGTGGGTTCAGTTCCAGACCACCTCAGTAAACTGAAGATAGAAACAAAGCAAGTCACACAAATTTTTTTGTTTCGTAATGCATATATGTCATGTTTACACGTCTCTTAAGAGTGCAATAGCATTATGTCTAAAGCAAGTACATACATTAATTAAACATTTTATTATTAAAAATACTAACCATCATCTGAGCCTCCAGTGAGTTGTAATAACAAAGATCACTGACCACAGATCGCCATAACAAATATAATAATGAAAAATTTAGAAATATTGTGAGAATGATCAAAATGTGACACAGAGACATGAAGTCAGCAAATGCTGTTGGGAAAATGGCACCGATAGACTTGCTCAACGCAGGGGTGCCACAAACCTTCCATTTGTAAAAAACACAATACTTGGGAAGCACATTAAAGCAAAATGCACTAAAATGACGTCTGCCTGAAGAGAAAGAAGTTTCTCCCTTGGTTCTCAACAAATGAGGGGCTGCGCTCAGCAGTTACATTTAGTCCCCAGAACTTGAAGACACTGGGAGCTCTCGTTGAGGGTGTGTGATGGCCAGGAGTTTCCATCTCTCTCGTTCATTCTCACGTGAGCCCCAGGAAAGGCGCAACCTTCAACATTTATAACAGCTAACATTTACGGAATGTTGACTCTGTTCTGAATGGTTTCATAAAAGATCTCATCTGATCCTTGTAACCACAATGTGGTTTGTTATCCTGTAAGGAAACTGAGGCTCATAGAACAAAGTGATTTCCCTAAAGACACACAATCAATAAATGGCAGCCTGAAGACCCAACACAAACCCTCAGGTTATGTCACCACCTGACAAGCAGGGGAATTGGGACGCATGTCACTGGGAACGCATTCACTCCCCACACCGGGCAGCCGGTGGCTTTGTAGGTAACGAGATCTACCGGGCAAGTGAAGAGAAGCATTACTAAGAGGACCTGTGTCAGTAGCAAGTTAATTCCAGGATATGTTGCAAACCGTGGTTCTTAAACTTTGCTGCTCATTTGAACCAAGGAACTTCTGTAAAATGCAGGTTTCTGAGCCCCAACTCTGGATTCCTAGCCAATGACAGCTACCCACTTCTTTTTTTTCAAACGGCCCATTACTTTAATAAAATCAGATGGTGACATTTTCAGCCTTAATGGTTTCTGTTGTGAATGGTAGTTGTCATTGGGTATCTTGTCATTTAGAAGCCTACAATCTGGTGTGAGGAAGGAGGCCTTTGTGTGTGTAGGTTCTGCAGGAAGCATGCGCTTATTCTGAGATATTAGTAAAAATAGTGTCTCTACTATAGCATGGAATACAAAGTGTAGCACACAAGCTAGAAAATGGGAATGCTCAATAAATATACTTTACTAAGTAGCAGTGGGAGTTAACTGTGCACTAAAGATGTTTCATGGCCTTTAATTTAAATGTCATGTAAGTTTTTATGATACTAACCTGTGGTCAGCCAACTTTATTAGAAAGAAGAGAGCATTTTGTTTTCCCAAAGCAACAATGTACTGGCATCTGTGGGGCTCCTTCTTATTTTCTTTATATTAAAGTTTCAAACCTACATCTAAGAAAACCTATCTGTCTTTTAACTTTTAAATATATTCCCTTAAACATAGGTATTAAGACCTTAAAATCTAGAGATTATCATACTAAGTGAAGTTAGCCAGGCAAAGGCAAATATCATATGATAACGCCTATATGTGGACGCTTACAAAAAAACAAAAGCAATACAAGTGAACTTATTTACAAAACAGAAATAGACCCACGGACATAGAAAACAAACTTGCAGTTATCAAAGGGTAAAGAGGGGGGATAAACTAAGAGTTTAGGATTAACATATACACACTACTATATATAAAATAGATAAACAACAAGGACCTAGTATATAGCACAGGGAACTTCATTCAATATCTTATGATAACCTATAATGGAAAAGAATCTGAAAAAGAATATATATATATATATATATATTACACACACACACACACATATATATATATATATGTATTACATAACTGAATCACTTTGTTGTACACCTGAAACTAACACAACATTGTAAATCAACTATACTCCAATTTATAAAAAGACCTTAACATTTTACATCAAATGGCTGAAAGTCAGATTTACCCTCCAGCAATTGCTTCAACATTAGAATATTTAGTCTTCATATTCCTTATTCTGTCACCATCTCTGTTTCCATGTGCTGGTGCCCTGTTCATACCACAGTTCATTAGGAAAGCTGGGGAAAGTAAAAATAAAAATAAATTAATAATTATAATGGAACAATTTATTGTGAGTTAGCAGCAGAGAATTAGTAACTAGGAAATGTTCTACATTTTAAATTAACCTTTCCACATATAAAATCCATCATAACCTCATATGTAGATTTGCCCACTGATAAGCAGGTGGGCCCTGACCACAAATCAGGCAGTGTTCTCTGGAAAAGATATTAGTTTTGCTTATGAATAGCATCTGTTCCAAGAATGTATAATATTATGGCTCCAGCGTATGCTGTGTAGAGAGGGAAAAAAATAGGGGTGGATTTAATACTACATCTGGGACTAGTTAGTTATGGTAACCTTCAGGTATTTGGTGGTTTCAGCAAAAGTTCTAATACACATTCCAGGCATCAAGAACTATAGTGAAGACTGTAAAAATATTAAGACAAAGAATTAATGCATATTCACTAGTTTGAGAAAACTAGAAAGTACATACAGCTCCCTGCTGACTTGAAAACTGCGCTCAATTCATCCTCTCCAAGGGAGGTTTGCTGTGGGTTCCCACGCGGGGACAGAGGCTCTGGCCCAGGCAGATGCTGAGATGGGGGCGACTTATCAGTGGTGACCCCGAACAATGGACTAAGTTTCCATTTATCCAGGGGACAGTGGGTGACAAAAGGAACACTGCAGGAGTTAAGGTGTTACCCAGGAGCTCACTAACAGTGGTCCCAGCCAAATGAGACACTGGGTTTGGACTTTTATTGTTATTTTTTAACCACTGCTGATGAAAAGCTGACTTTCACTAATGATTTATTTTCTTTTCTCAGACTTACACTTCATGTCTATTAGATGCTTTCCTACAAACCACTAATTATTCTCCTTGACTCTCTTATTTGCATGTTTTACATTATTTGCTTTGAGAAAATTTAATTTTTGTGGGATTACACCAAAGAGCATGCAATGTGATCTATCTATATCTATATCTATTGATATAGTGGATCAATCAATCACCTGGGTACTTAAGAGACTAATAAACAAAGGAACAGTAGGCTGGGTTTAAGACGGAACACGGAAATAGCAGAAGTAAAACTCAGAACAAACTGAAAACCAATAGATCAAAAACTTGAGAAAACCTAGGCACTTTCTGAAAGTGTTGGTCATTTTTCCTTCAGTGGGCTCAGCCCACTGCTCACTGATTTCACCCTGTTCATATGGTGAGGAATTATAACTCAGGATTTGCACAATGTGAGTTTAGGTGGCCATTTTCCACTTCAGAGATATTCAACAATTCAGTTCAACCCTATGGTGCTGGGTGTGGTAAACAGAGGGATTGATTTGGGTCTTAATTTATGAAGGTGAGTGAGTGACAACTTAGAGAGGTCAATGCCTTTGACAGAAAAGTTTAACGTCCCTCACAGATCCCCTAGAAAGGAGAGGCATGCCACGGCCATGCAGGGCCACGGGGGTCCAGAAAGGAGTGATGGGAAAGCACAGGCCACAGCTTTTACTGGGGTCTCTGTGGGTAAGGCAAGACAGGGCTAGGAAACAGCTTGGGATTGGCTGGTTTGAATGACTCTGCTGGGCTCTGGGACATCAGGGCTGTCCCTTGCTGTCTGGGTTGATTTAGGGCATGGAAAACATTGGCTTGGCGTGTGAGGGTTAGATAAGGAGGCTGTTTACAGCATGGACTCCAGGTCCCAGAAGAGTTATAAACAACGGAGGCCACTGCTTTGGCCCTGTGATTAATGGATGACAAACAGATAAATATGGGACCTAAGAAAACACAGTTAGGACAGGGTTGAGCCAATCCCTTCCATCAGGAACTCAGAATCCAGTAGCTGAACTAAATATGTAGGCTGACACAGCAAATCCAGGTATATCATGATAAACGCTATCCTAGCAGCTTAAGCCAAATGCTGTGGGAGTTTTATGAAGGCAAACAAGCAAAGATGTGGAAAGCTTTCTTATACGGGGGATTTATAGTCTCTTCAGCACTCGACTTGAATCACTCCTTCAGAATCATCCAACCCTGGTAATGAATCCATGGAAGAGCTTAAGTCGAGGCCTAGTCAAGTGCCTGACACACAACGAACACGAAACGAAAGGAAGGTCTTGCCTCTCCCCACCTTGGTGTCCTTTTTGTATGCTAGCCATCACCTACTCAATAAAAGCCTGATATCTTATTCTCTCCCCTGATGGAAGCTTATTTTTTTTTTGCAACTAATGTTGATAACCAACTTGTTTCATAGTTGTTCACGTATCTCCTTTTTTTTTTTTTTTAACTTTATTTTATTATTTTGGCTGTGCCACTCGGCTTACGGGATCTTAGTTCCCTGACCAGGGAGCAAACCCGTGCCCCCTGCAGTGGAAGCACAGAGTCTTAACCACTGGACCGCCGGGGAAGTCCCTCCCAGTTTTTAAATTAAAAGTCACACAGGGTTAAAGAAAATACTCAGTTTTGGTTGCTTCTCGATCAGCTGGTGTGAGATGTCGGGAGAGGGGGCCAGAGTGCCTGTGCCTGTGCCTGTGTCTGGACACTGCGGTGCTGCCCTACATCACTGTCCTCCTAAAGCCACATCTGTATCTCCAGTGTCCCAGGTGCTCCCAGCCAGCCACTGTCATTCCCCGGAGGACAGGAAAATTGCGTTTTCCTTATGAATCTGGCAAAGACTTGTAGACCGCAGGCAGGGGGATGCTTGGAATGAACTGCACCTCTGCTCCAGGGGCAGGTGGCAGGGCTCGGGAGGGAGGCCGAGAGGCTTTCCCACAAGTGCGTGGCCTGATGGAGGAGAAAGTGGACAAAGAGAAAACAATGAAAAATCATTTTTTTCATGCAATAACCATGCAGATTCAATCTCCTTAGAGTGAAGGTATAGGACTGAAATACATTTGGCATCCTTTTTCTTAATCCCCAGGGTTGTAAAATTTCTGTTGGGGGTGGTGCCCAGTCTTCTAAGTCTGCAGTTAACAGACACCTAATGCACTTTATTCCCCCAGGGCATCCGCCAGCATCATGTAATGATGACGATGGCTGCTGTTCTGTGAATGTTTATTATGTGCCAATCATTCCGTTAGGCCCTCGACACACTAGTTCTCTTTCTTGTGCTCCCTCCCTGCTTCTCAAACTTTCCAGTGTATGTGAATTATCTGGACATTCACTGAAAGTCCAGGTTCCAGGATTTCAACTGTAGCAACTGGAAATTCTGATTGTGTCCAATGAGGCCCAGGAATCTGGCTTTCAGGCAAACCCCCTGGTTGATCTGGAAGAGGTCCAGGGAGTACATTTGGGAAAACAGATTTCTAGTTCTTGGTTAAAACTAATAATGTAGTTCTTGGTTAAAACTAATAATGCAGCATAGCATCTGAATTAATAGAAAGTATGTCGAGGTCTAAAAACAAGTTTTCTTAGCACCTGTTGCTATAAAACCCTTTCTAGTTTTTGTATAACTATTATTGTCTGACTTTCTAGAACAAGCCAACAAGAGGGACTTCAAGATCTTATCGAAAACATTAATCTTTTTAGAAAACGAGAACTGGTAGTGTTTTTACAGACTGAGAAAAACATCAAAAAATAGTAAGTTAAAAGAAACCTTGTGGTAGGGTCATCACCGAGGCCCTAAAGCAAGGACGGGGTGGGGGGGGGCAGGTTTTAGGTCCTTATAAATGCAGCAAGTCAAAGGAACAAGGGTTTTGTCCTTTTTATTATTTTTTTCCTTAAGAAGGCCGTTAAGCATTCTCTCTCTGGTCATCGCACATCTGCCCTGATGACTCAATAATCCAGTTCCTTCCTGAGTCTGTGAAATCCCTTCTCCAGGACTCGGAGAGAGGCGGAGATGCGCGGGCATCTGGGGCTGGATCCTGGCACAGGGTCCCGCTCAGGGTTGCTTTAAACCACATTTTTTGTTTTCTCACAATTGCATAAGCAGTAGATAGATATTTTTTTTCTCCTGTGTTTAAATCTCCCAAAATCAAGTAGATGAGAGAGAGGGAGTGAAGTTACACCAAACTGAGAGTGGGAGTTGATGGGGGGAAGGAAAGGGGTTCTCTTTGCGGTCAAAACAAAACCTATGCAGGTGCTTTCTGAGTTACAGAGACCTGCCTTTTTTTTCTAAAAACAATAACAAACATACGTAGACACGTATACGTGCGTGTATATATAAAAGGCAGAAGACCACATATACGCACATGGATACACAGCTGGTTCGCACATCTGTCCACCACCCCTGGTCTATGTACTGGTGACCAGTGTGGGAAATGGGCGCAATGGATTTTCCTCCCCAGCTTTTACCTTCATCTGGGGAAACACCATGCTCCCGTTCACCTCTGTCTTCTTCCGTTTATAGTTCAGACACCCACCCCTCATGCTCATGTGCCTTTTCTATCTCGCCCTCTCCTCTCTTCACGGCGGTATATCCCCAAATCTGCAGAAAAGTCTCCTACCTTCTTCCTTGCTTCCCACTCTGCCCCATCCTCATTTTTTCATTCTGCTTGTTCTTCTGAAACGGCCTTAGTCATGGCCGTGATTAGAGCAGGGCCAGTGATGTGTCTGTGCTGAAGAAAGAGGGAAGGCAAACACTCTGAACGAGGTTGTCATGATAAAGAGGCAGTGTCAGGAAACCACAAGAATCTTGGAGATCGTGAAGTCAGCTTCTCCGGCACCTCCAACATCGCAGTCTCGGTACCTCCCTCTAATGAAAGCTGCCTTCCCCCTACCTTTCTGCTCCCACCGTTTCTTTCTGAGGAAGGTTTATGTGGCTTGGTTGAGTTTGTTTCTCCCACTGCTTCAGTGTTGTCTTCTGCTGCAACTACACAGCATTTCAGCTACGTTAGGAAGTTTCCGTGGGGCTGACCCAGAAACCCGACAATATGATGTTCTATGGGGAACCGTGTCCTGATCTCAATGCGCTGGTTGATAAATGATCTTGCGAGAACATTTGGCTTCGTGTGTGCGCATATGTGTACTGCTGGGCACATGTAGATGTTCCACACCCCAAAAATGTGTGCATTTCATTGTGTTGACAAATTGAGGACAAACGGGAGTGGTGTGTCATTGAAGCCGTCTATCCCTGAGAGATGCTTTTATAACAAGAAGTAATGTCACCACTGTATATAACTGCGATTTCCCAGAAAAGCCTCTGCATTTTATTTTCTTTGCTTTTTTCTCATCTTATTTTCCCAGTCCGGAGATGATCGCCTTCCTCTTTGCCTAAGTGCAACCTACCAGGCCTTCAGGGCGCTCCCCGCAAAGCCTTCCCACAGACCACTATTAGGACAGGTGTTAGCGGTAGGAGCTAACATTTCTGCGTTCTCACCATGTTCCAGCAGTACGCTGAGTGCTAAAAAGGCATTATCTCACTTAACTCTCAAGGCTTCCCTATGAGGTGAGCACTGTCGTCGTCCCCATCTCAACAGACAAGAAACTGAGGCTCACGGAAGTGAAGTGACACATCTAGAAAGTGGCAGAAGCGCCCAAGATAGGACCCAAGCCGTCTGCCCCTTGAGCTCCTGGTCATGCAGTCTGCTCCCATCTCCCGGTCCTGGTTTCCTCAGATGCACTATGGATAATGCATGACACAGCCCTTGATCATATTCTCTTTCTTTCCCAGCACTGGTGTGTTTGACTTTTTTTTTTTTTTTTCCTCTCGTAGACTGCACACTCCTTGTGATTAGGGTTCAGAATGAGAGTCTTGGGCCAGATTCTGAGATTTGCTAACTGTGGTGCCTACCCAAGACCCATCATCTCAAAGGACGGTGGTGAGGATTAAAAGAAAATAATGCATTTGAAGGGCTCAGCCTGGGGCTGCCCGCGGTGAGAGTACAAAAGACTTTAGATATTATTGGTATGATGGCAAGGAGCACAGCCCAAAATCCATAGTGGGGCTGAAGATTTTTCTAAAAATTCCTTCTGCAGGGGTCCCAGGCTGCTCCGCCCACCCATCCTTGCCTCAGTGAAATTGACTTAGCCAATACCCTCTCCCTCTCTGTGACTCATCAGCAAAGTTGAACGCTTTGTCTTTTCTCTGCCCTCCAAAGTACAAGGACTTTTGCCGCCACAGGACTGGCAGCAGCCTGATCAACTGTTTCAAGAGAGGTGGAGGGGGCTGGAAGCAGGTAAATGCTCATCCCGCTGAGCTCCACCTTCTCCTGGCTTCGGTTTCCTCATCGGTCAGAGACAGGAGACAGGACGGAGCCCCTGACCTGCAAGGGCTCTGGCAGCCTCCAGCGAAGACTCTCAGGGGTCTGCTTTTAAAGAAGGAGATCCCAAGCACTAAGCTGTTGTCAACTGTCTTCTGCTCTTCACGCCTTTCCCGCCTGCCTGTTTTTGTGAAAGTGTGTGTGTATGAGTGTGTTTGTGTGAATCTGTGTGTGGCTGTATATGAGCGTAAATGTGTGCACCTGTGTGTGGCTGTATGTGTGTGTGTGTGTGTGCATCTGTGTGTGAATATGTGTGTGTGCATCTCTGTGAGTGGATACGTATTTGTGTGTGTGTGTGTGTGTGTGTGTGTGTGTGTGTGTGGACATTCGCACAGGGTTGAAGCAGCCCAAACCAAAGGGACAGGAAAGAGAGGGAAGGGTGGCCCGCTCACCTGTGCCTTCGGCGGGGCGGGAGGAGGCCTGAGTCCTCGGCTCTGCGTCCGCAGCTCGGGTGCCGCCCTCCGGCCGGAGACCAGAGCCCGTAGGCCGCCTGGCGGGCGGG
>NW_006798732.1:1144155-1153264 GCF_000442215.2 Lipotes vexillifer | reverse complement strand
GATCTGCGGCGGCGGCGCGGGGCAGCATGAGGGAGCCGCTCGGTAAGTCCCGGCATCCCTCGCCCCTCCTGACTCCCACCGCCCATCCGGTCTGCTCCCACGGCGCCTCGCCCCCAGCTTCCCGCGCTCGCCCCCCAACTTCTCCAGCCTGGACGCGGCTCGGGTCGGCGCCCTCCCTAGCCCGCCGCGCGGCCTCGGGCGGGGGGCGCCGCTCTGCTGGGAGCGCGAGTCCCCGCCCTCAGGTGCCCAGTCCCGGGCGCGCGCTGCCCGGCCGGCGCCGAGGGCCGCGGCTGGCGTCGGCGCGCGTGTCGCCCCTCGGCGCGGGGGGGCCCGGAGGGCGGGGGTCGCTGCCGGGTCCGGCGCCTTCGCGGGCGTGTCCACCCTTTGAGCTGACAGCCGCTGCGCGGGGTCCCTGAGGTCCCGGTTCCCACGGCCCCCCCGCGCCGCGCCATCTCCGCCCGGCCGCGCGCGCCCGCCGCCGGGGGCTCAGGGCCGCGGGTGTTAGGGCGCAGATCGCCGCCAGTGCCCGCGGCGGCTCGGCCCCCGGCTGCCGGCGGTGAAGCGGAGGAGGGAAAGGGAAACCAGGGGGGAGAAGGGCAGGGCCCCGCCCGAGAGCGCCGTGCGTCTGGCTGACCAGCTCCCTGTGCGGTCTGCAGCGCGCCCGCCCGCCGGGCCCGGGTCTCCGCGCGCACCCTCCGCGCCCCGCACCCGCGGTCGCCAGCGGCTCGCCCCCGAGGGCCAGGGGTTTCCTGCACGCCCGATCTACGGCTCAGGGCGCCGCTCTCGCCCCCGAAACGGGCCAGAGCAGCCGAGCGCCTGGGATTCTCCTAGGGGTTTGGAAAAGCAGCTGTGATTTCACTACCGAAGGAAAAAATGGAAACGGGAACTTGACGCCCGCGCAACCTGGCCGCGCCCCAGCCCTCGCTCGTACGCGCTCTCCGGGGGCAGAAGGCTTCGGGGAGCTAGCTTAGGCGGGTTCCTACCCCCGCCCGTCCCCTGCCGCCCTGGCCACCCCGTGCTGCGTCTCCCGCCCCGGCTCTAGACGCCTGGCCTGCTGGGGAGAGAGCGGAGCCGTGCGGACCACACAACTCGGAGGTCTTCCTTTCGTCTTTTCAGTTTCGCAAGTGTGTATCCCGGGGATCTGAGATGCGGGTTGGACGATGGGAGGGGATTCTTGGGAGGGGGAGTGGGCCAGGGATTCAGGCGGCCAGAAACGCTTGGGTGAAAATCGCAGACGCAGTCGTCTGAGTGGGCAAAACTAAAGGGAAGCGTTGCCGTATGTCAGGTAGTTTTAGAATTTAAGACGAATGCATTAAGACCGTCCAGCAGGGCAGGCGAGTGTAAGTTTGTTTGGAAGTTCCACGCAGATTCTATTTCGAGGAACTCGTTTTGGTTTTGTGTAAAGTGGGGACTTTGGTAAATTCGTTCGGTTTTCCGTAATGCTCTGTGGGTTTGGACTTTATATTCACCTTGATAGTAGGTGTCTAATTCTTGGCCACCAGCTGAACAAGCTTCCTGAAGGGCTCCAAGTGTTACTCAGGGCAGGCAGCGTGCAGCAAACGGTTTCCCTCCCGCTAGAGGGGTGAGCAAATATTTGTTGAACACAGGCCTTCATCTGCTGGGCCTTCCTCCAGACTTCACCCACTGTTGCAGAGATGGGAAGGTCAGGCCTTTGGCAGGCCCAAGAGATTTAGGGGAATTGGGTGGGTGGAGGAATCCCGTGCCAGAAAGGAAAAAAAAAAAAAGAATTTTTGTCTTTCCACCTCCTTGGAACATAACTTAAAATGCCCGAGTGTCCACATGCTCTGGAGGGTTTGACAGGCTAATCAGAGTTATCCAGTAACGCATCTGAGTAAGTCACAGATTCCAGAGACATTGGGCCGTAAAATTTTAGCTATAAAAGGTAACTGACGACTGGAGGTACACAAGGAGAATAAATAAGGACCAATTTTTCAGTTTTTTTTTTTTTTTAAAAAAAAAACCTTTGAAAAGATCCTTGGAGTCTAATCTTTAAAATGCAGTTTAAAACTAAATCTTAGAAATGTTATGAGTAAAGAAAGCCCGGCAGTCTGCAGCCCCAGCAGGTTCTCAGTGTCCTTGCTGGAGAGCCCTTGAGTTTGGGAGGACAGCAAACACGGGCCGGGCTGTTCAGAGTCCAGGGTTTCTCTGTTAATGAGCTTGGCGGGTCTTCTCGCTAATTAATCTAAAGAGAGTTTAGAATGTAGAGCGTTGGATTGAAACAATTGTTCTGTTGTGGTTTTTATTTTGAGAAGCAAGGACTAAGTCTCTGACATCCTCTAGGCCAGTGGCTGAACCCATTACTGCAGTTTACTTGGTTTTTCAGCAGATGTTGTTGTTCACCTTTTGGATGGGAAGTGTTATCTCAGTCGTTGAAACCTTGCTATTGTGCTTTGTTTCGAGGGCGGGCTGACTTAAGGAATGCAGCACGCACTAAAGGGGCACTCACTTGCTAAAGCCAGCAGCCCAGAGGGGCTAGAACAGTCTCCAATACTTTGATATAGTCTTTAAACTTTACGTTATTGAAAAATACAGGAACAGTCCGGATGCTAAAACCTCAATTATCTTGTTTTGAATTTGTGATATTTTGTTTAGTTTGGCTTATTACCTTAACTTTCTTTAACTAAATGTATTTTCCAGAAACTTTCTAAAGGTAATATATTGACAGTTGGGAACAGCCTGACCCAACTGACAGAGCCTTTTATTATCAGACCACTAAATATCCTTGTAGTTTGCTGCTTTTTGGTTATCTCTCTAGAGCTTTCTCATTCAGCTTGTTTCTTCTGTATGTAAGTCTAAGAATTTAGATACTATTATACCAAGATACATATTTCAAGGAGGGAATGAGAAGGGAGAGAGGGAAAGCAACTGTGTATAGGAAGACTAATTGGAGAAACAGAAACCAGATGGTTTTATCTCTTGACACAGTGGGGTTTGGGGAGACTTTTACTTTTTACTTAAACGTTGAATTTTTCAGTGTTTATTTCTAGAATAACATTATATGACTTTCGTAATTAGAAAATAAATAATGTAAGAATTATATGAAATAATTTAAACTTTAACATTTTTAAATGTTAAATGTTGGCTCTTTTATTCGAAACAAAACGAGAGTGTTATACGTTTAATAGACTACTTTAGGAATCTTTGTATGTGGAGTTTGATGTCTATGATGATAGTGGAATTTAATTCTAACCTATTATAAGATTTACAGTTGTTTTTTGCAAATAGCCAACAATTCCAGAAGATTTTAAAAATCTTATCCAATTTCAGTCCTTTTCTTAATGACTGCTAATCTTTTGGCAATGTTAATGAGGTACTTAGGGTCTCTTGCAAATGGGTGAGGTCTCCAAAGCAATAATTGTGTGACAGAATTTGGAGGTGAAAGAGAAGACCTGTGTGTGTGTGTGTGTGTGTGTGTGTGTGTGTGTGAGAATGGGTATGTATGTGTGTTCATACAAGTTGTGGTGAAGAGACAAAGAAGTTAGAAGAGATAATATTTATGGAAAAAATAAAGTCTGTGATATTTGGTACTTTATTTTCTTCTCTTTTTGAATCAATGCCTTAATACCAACCCAACCCAGCAAGATTAGTGTTCCAGGAACCTTTTGATCTCAGACCCAAGTTTTCCATCTCGTTGTTGTTGTTTTTTTTCTCTTTTTTTTTTTTTTTTTTTTTTTTTTTTTTTTTTTTTTGTCACCTTAAAGAAACTTAACTCCGTGATGGTTGCCCTACTATAAAAATTATTACTTCCCAGGTTCAATATGCTTTTTATGTCTAAAGAGGTTTTCACCACGTGAGGGCCCTGGCAGAGCTGGTCATCCCTCTGTGGTGTGGTGACGACAGTGTGTGAGAACTTACTGTCCCAGGACTTAAACTGTTGAGCTCTTTGTTTAATTATTAAGACTGGAAAGGGAAATGGCAATCCTCTTGCTCATAATAAAGTACATGGCTCTACCATCGAAAAAAACACCAAAAAGGAAAAGCTGTAGAAAGCAATAAAAATCCATGCATCAGTTAGCAGCATGCCTCAATCTGGTTTGTTTTGTGTCTTGGCTATTCACCTCTTGTTTAAAGAAAGTACTTTGTTATATATTAATCATAACATTTGACCAAAAAATTGTCAGTTGAAGAAATATTTACAGTCAACTGCCAACAATTTGAGGGACTAATTGCATCTTAAGGATGGAATGTCAGCAAATGCAACTGAGAACGTTTTCTAGAAGAGTAACAATGTCTCATCGAGACCTTTAGAATGCTGCTTGTAATCTTACATACAATTCTATCAGCAGAACGTGATTTTGAGCCTCCTATAATCAGGTTAAGTATATCTGTAGCAGATGAGACGCAAATACCATATACTAGACCCTTTGAGGCTTACGTAATTTACTATTCATTTATTCTTTTCTTCTGTGTCACTTTTATTCTCATTGAGTCTTCCAAATATGCAGTACGTTTTCAGTGGTATATTTTCCTAATCCTACCTATGTAGCTTTTTGTTTTTAAGGGGGTTTTTTTTCCCCTGATGATGAAATAATAATAAATTAAAGTATAAGAAAGTGCCAATATTTGACTATTTTTTACCCGTAAAACTTCATATGGTTCGATCTAATACA
The DNA here is from genome assembly GCF_000442215.2 of Lipotes vexillifer. Classification (NCBI taxonomy): domain Eukaryota; kingdom Metazoa; phylum Chordata; class Mammalia; order Artiodactyla; family Lipotidae; genus Lipotes; species Lipotes vexillifer. Next base: position 1,148,633 of record NW_006798732.1, on the reverse strand, counting down.
TTTCATGACAGAACATCATAAAATACAGTAAAGTATAAATAAGGACATTTTTTTAAAAACTCAGAATCCAATACCACTGTTGATATTTTGGTATGTTTCCTCTTCCCCACACTGTGTGTGTGTGTGTATGTATATAAATGAAATTGTATTATATGCACTGAATCTAGGCTTTTGTAAACTGTCTATTTAACACGGTACCAGGAACATTTTCTCCTGTGCCATTATATATCTGAAAACATTATTTTATACACCTGTGTGCATATTATAGTCTACCACGTGGATGCACCAGAATTTTAACCATCCCTTAAATGAACATTTAGTTTAGCTTTTTTTTTATTATCATAATTAAAACTTGGATAAGTATCCTTATATAAAACTTTGTGTGTATCTTGGATGATTTCATTAGGATGGATCCCAAGAAGTGAGATTATTAGTCTATAGGGTTTCAGATGTTTAAAGATTTTATAACATTAGTCACTTTTAGGAAAGGAAATAGCATTTACCTACAGATCCCTGCACACATTCATACACAAATAGGAGAACCCTTACAGCTCACTCACCGTGCCCTCACCAACAACAGCTATGGCTTTCTAGAAGCTTCAATAATTTGAGGAGTGAATCGTGGCATTTGGGTTTAATTTGCATATCCTTGATCACAGGTGAGGGTGAACATTTGGTTCATATTTTTAATTGGGTATTTGTCTCTTTCTTAGTTTTCAGTGCTAGGCAATTGTTAGAAAGGCAGAAAAGTGCTGGTTGATTTCATGAGTTTATTAATATTTTGTTTCATTTCACTGTCTAGCGGAGCCTGCTAACCGTCAATACGAAAAGACGGAACATTTTTATAAATGGGAAGGGAAGAGGCAGTGGAGACTGTTTAGATACCATTCGTTTGCAAGGCTCCGCCTCTAGTGATGAGAATGCCCGAGTCATGCCTCCCAGCCTGGGAGGTCCACAGGTGGGGGCGTTGGCGGGGCTTGTGTGTCTTTGTGTTCTCAGAGCGCAGGGCCTGCACACCCAGTGCAAAGCAAGTTGCAGTCAGTGGGCATCACTGCGCTCAGGGTCTTCTGGGAGGGAGGGTGCTGGGTGGTAGACTCCCTGGCCTTACCTGCGCCCTCCTCTCAGCGTGTGGGCCCTCCTCTCAGCGTGTGCCCGCTTAGCTCTGCTCTCTGGGCTGGCCTCTGTATGGGTGCTACTTACGAGGCCAAGGTCAGAGGGTCTCTCTTCCTGTGACCCAGTTAGCTTTGTTCTGTGTCAGAGCCACAAGCTGTATTCTCTTCACCGGGGCCGGCTGACTTAGGAATGCACGCTGCTCATCACAGCGGAGAGGAGGCTAGAGAGAGGGGCGATTTCTAGAGCTAGAAGGACCCCGAAGAACCTCTAGTTCAGTCTTCTTAATTTACTTTTTAGGGAGACTTGAAACCCATAGGTTCTCTCCTTTTCTCCTATGCATCGTCTCAGGCCTCGTTCCACACAGAATATGTGTACTGAGCAACGTGGGGGAATGGAAATTCGTCCCTACAGCGAGGGGGTGGACAGCTCAAGTTCATGCTCAAATGCTGATGGGTTGTTAGCAGTGCTTTCCTAACCTCACCGTCCCTTCAGCCTGAATATAAAGGATACAGCTGATATTTACAGAACTTAGAAGCCCACCGCAGACTAAGATGGCTTTAAGTGGTCTCATTCGGGTTCTTTGGAAAGGACAAAAACTCTGATGAAAAGCCATTCAAGAATGATTTGGGCACAAAGAAATTTTTCAGGAATAAGTTGGTTAAATTAAAATCGAATGACCTGTCATCTTCTCCAACTGGGAGTTATTTCCGACCTCTGTGTTCCTCCTAATGAAAGGACCATTACCTTAGTCACCAAGACCAAAATCCATTGTATTTCTTCCCTTGAAAGTTACTCTCATTAATTCCCTTTATTCCTTATCCTCTCTGCTACCACCCCTGCACATTACAAAAGAGGGGGCTTGTGACTACTTGTCCACACGTCTGTCCTTGTTCTGACCATGTTAGTCCTTCACTTTCCTGCCACAGTCAGTGTAAAGCGCCTTTCCTTTATCTGCCCAAGCCCTTCTGTGGTTTCACACTGTGTGCTCATTTAAGTCCAGATGCTATTATCGTTGCAGATAAGGGTGGCTGTTTCTTTTTTATCTTTTTTGTAAATTTATTTATTTATTTATATTTGGCTGTGTTGGCTGCATTGGGATGCGCGTGGGCTTTCTGTTGTTGCGGCGAGGGGGAGCTACTCCTCGTTGCGGTGTGCGGCCTTCTCACTGCGGTGGCTTCTCCTGTTGCAGAGCACGGGCTCTAGGCACTCAGGCGTCAGCAGTTGTGGCACAAGGCCTCAGTGGTTGTGGTTCACAGGCTCTAGAGCTCAGGCCCAGTAGTTGCGGCACGCGGGCTCAGTAGTTATGGCTCATGGCCTCTAGAGCGCAGGCTCAGCAGTTGTGGCACACGGGCTTAGTTGCTCCGCGGCATGTGGGATCTTCCCAGAACAGGGCTCGAACACGTGTCCCCTGCACTGGCAGGTGGATTCTTCACCTCTGCGCCACCAGGGAAGTCCCAAGGGTGGCTATTTCTATGTAGATAATTTTTTTCTCATAGAATTTAGTTTTTTCTGAAAGTTACAAGCTCCCCTCCCATCTCTCATACGTGCAGTTTGTCCGCTTTTCAGCTTCACACGGCAGCTTTTATGAGAACTCCAGGTCCCCAACCAAGAGCCTGGAACTCAAAATAATTGAAGAGGTCTGCTGAAGGTCGGAGAGCATCGTGTGGTGTATTTGTGAATGAATCGTGTTGCTGAGTATTTGAGTGTTTAGAAGTCAGTGCTAGCATGGCCATCAAGACGTTGCCATCAGCAAGGCATGAGCCCTCGTGTGTGTGCGTGTACATGCGCGTGTGTGTGGTGTGTGTGCTCAGTGTACAAGGGAAGCATCACCTCGAAGAGCCATCTTAGTCCAAGAGAATAAAGAATTCTTTCCTTTTAAATATAGTTTCCATCTTCACGCCACCATGCCTTCTCTCCTTTCTTGTTTATATTTATGCATTATTTGGTAAATTAGGAAACTTCTGTTGCTTATCAAGGAAGGAAATTTAGAGTGGACTCTCAGCCTTGGTTTTCTTGTCTATAAAATGGAGACATTCATATCCACAGCAGGACATTTACTGGGAGTAGCAAACAAAGTGTGCCAGGCAGCTAGCAGAGTAGCCGGCAGATTGCAGATGCTCCGGGGATGGATGATGTTATCATCTTTCATGTGCTGCTAATTCTGAGCTCATAGCACAGGCTCTCCCTTCTGCTTTGTCCAGAGAGAGTTAATTGCAGCGGTGGCAGGGGGATAAGTTAACCACAGATTGGAAGATGTTCTTGGTGAATTCGTCATGCATCTCCTGGAGGGTATTGGAGCATCTTACCACCTAGCCCAAGCATCCTCAAGGGGAAGAAAAGTAATAGAATATAAACCTAGTGATGTCATGAATCAATCAAAAAACCCAACCCGGGAAACTGAGCTGTTCAGCATTGTTATTCCTCTCCCTCCCACCCTACCCCTCTAAACCACCTAAATCAGAGCTTGTGTGCCGTAAGCGTTTCTCTTTGGGCCTCATCTCATGAATTTAATCTAATCTAAACCGGTCCTGTCGAGGTGAGCAAGAGAACTGTGGACTGAACCCAGTCTTCTCACCCAGCTCACTGTTCCTTGTTTTTTATTTCCTTCACTGTTTCTTCGATTATTTTTGGAGTCTTGATGCTTATAAGTATGCATTTTAATAACAGAACAGAGGGGGAAAAAGCAATAGTTTGCATTTAGTGTAACTATTTATTGGTGTGTTGTCGCACACAGCACAAAAGTTTTCTTCTGTAAAAAGAGACTTGTTATAAATCCGGTTTTCCTTCTTTGTATATACTGTCCTACAGAGTTTGCTTTAATCAAATGGCTTCTGTCGCTCAACTCAAGTTGTATGAACGGGTTAGAAGTTCTCTGAGCCGGGTGGCCAGGTTGGGCCCTGATTTCTCTTTGGTAACATTGAGCAACGCCACAAAGTCCAGTAGAAATTGCTCTCCTGACATCCTAGTAGCTACTAGAAGCCACACGCTTTTCTTTGGAATAAGTGGCCGATGCATCAATTTTACAGATTAGAAAACTGAGGCTTGGAAGTTAAGTCACTTGGTAAAGGCCATCCACCAAGCAGAAGCCAGGGTGGAAAGCTAGGCCTTTCTGCCAAGAAAGCTCTTTGACCTGCTCCGTTTTCGCTCTGATCAGGTGGAAGTCTGCAGGCAGCTTCCACCTGAGATGAGAAGAAACAGCTGAACATACGCCACCCAGAGAAGGAGACCCACCAGGATACATGGTCCTTTTGCCAGGCCATCAGGTTTTTATTGGGGTGGTAGAGTTTTTAAACTGCTTTCTCAATTTTGTCTTTGAAATGATGGACTTAACTCTAGCAATTTATGGGGCAGAGAATAGTAGGGAA
>NW_006798732.1:1140255-1144019 GCF_000442215.2 Lipotes vexillifer | reverse complement strand
GGGAAAGATGAAAAGAGCCATAGTGAACTCAAAAGAGACAAAATGCTGCTTCCTGGCTCTCTCCGACCAAAAAGAATAAAAGCGGCAGCATTGCAGGTCCAATTCATGCTGAGGGCTCCTTGGTGGCCCTCTTAGCTCCTGCTACACTGGGTTTTATCTGTCAGCCAGTGATGCTGTGTTCCAAGGCCTCAGGTCTCAAGCCGCAGGTAGATCACAGGCAGAGGAAGGAAGCAGGAGACTGTACTTTCCCTTAAGGAGATTTATTTCTTTTCATCTTATGCTCTTAAGAATAGGAAAGTAGCTTCACTTAGTTGCTGTGACTTTTCTTGAAAGGAAATTTTTGATAGGATAGAAGAGGTGTATTTGCTGTTGAGAACAGAGCAAGGAACTTGTTAGACTAAGGAACTTCTCATAGCTTGATGGGGTCATTGAACTTAACAAAATTTCAGGGGTCATCTAGTCCAGCATCCTGACCAGCGCAGGATTGATTTCTACATTAGTGCTTTCCAAACTGTAGGTTGTGACCGATTAGTGTGGCACTGAATTTAGTGGGTAGTGGCCAGCATTTTTCAAAAGTGAAAATAGAATAGAAAATATGACAGCACCCATCAGGATGTGAGGGTAAATACTTTTCCTTTCAAGTTTTGACTAATGTGTGTACACACACCTTCAGTGGATCGCTGTAAAAACAACAGAGTTTACAAATCCGTTGCCTTGACAGCCACTGAAGACTCTCCCAGCCACGAACTCCCCACTTTCAGAGGCAGCCAGGCCCTGATGGACTGTCCTGTTAACACGTGTGTCCTTATCTTAAATGTCTTCTCTGCATTAATGGTATTCAGATAGTCATAGAATGAAAAAATACTGAAAGTGGGCTCCTTTGACTCTGTCCTTGTGTCCTGGGATTCCTTCCCTAAGAGTGTATCTAGGTACCTGCGCTGACTGGACCGCTCTTTATTAGATGTTCCACTATGAGTATTTGATACAAGGTGACAAAGTAGCAAAGAAAAACATTTCTTACATGGACTGGCTGGAAAATCATACTAACAGGGTGATCTCACAGTGCAGCTCTACCTTGAGGGATTTGTTTGGCTTAGAAGCGATCTTCCAGAGGTCTTCCTGACCGCTTGAGAGCCTGGGTGAGGGTCCCGTCTCTCCTCCTGTCCTTGTCTCCGTCGCAGTGCTATGACACTGTGGGGAGGGGCAAGCTCCCGTCGGTGTACATGCATGTGCCATGCTTCAACGACCTGTTTTCCCGCTGTTGCTCCAGCAAGCCAGTGAGCTGCTCCTCGAGAGCAAAGAACGTGTCTCGTTCATTGTTATAGTTTCAGTGTCCAGTGCATCCTAGGCCCTCAGGAACTGTGTTTCCACGTTTGGGACTCTGTAAAATAACATTTGCTGTTTTCAGTGACTTGGATGGCGATGGAAGTGTCCCTTCCTGGAAGATAGCTGTCTGGGTGATAGAAAGCGGGAGTGACTTTGGAAATCAAGAGTGACATCCCAAGTGATACGAAGGGAATCAGGAAGGGTCTAGTGGTCACAACGAATAACGAAGGTGAGAGCTTTTCATCGGGCAGGTAACCCTTCAGAGACAAAGGAGCCGTCGCTGCATGATAAACGCAGTCTCACATTTGTGCGCGAGTTACGCTTTTCCCTGTACTTATGTGGCCCTCAGAACGGTCTGGTGAGCCAAGAAGAGAGTGGCCTTGCCATTTTGCAGATCAGAAAACTGAGGTTTGGTGTGGTTCATGACTTGCCCCCGGGATCATGGCTGGGGCTGGGTGTCAGCACCACCATGGGGATGAAAAGGCTCATGCCCGGGGACTGCTGGTGCCCTTGAACAACACAGGTTTGACCTTCACGGGGCCGCAGATACACAGATTCTTTTCAGTAAGCGCCTCCTTACGGGGTGTGAGCCTGCACAGCCAGGCTCGGTTGAATCCGCGGATAGGGAACCGAGGATACAGAGGGACCCTGTGTACAGCGGCCCTGTGTAGAGGGACCCTGTGTACAGCGGTACAGGTAAAGTTACCCCCAGATTTTTGATGACCCGGGTGTCAGTGCCCCAAGGGTCCACTGTACACACACATCTCTCCAAGTTGTAAACCCTCATGTTATAATAACTTGCATTTATGTCCAGCTTTGCTGTGTGCTTGTCTGAATAGCAGCCCTTTGGGCTGGTGGGCAAGGGTGGCCTCGGGTACCATCCGTTTAGAAGGCCGCTGACTCAGGGCTGGGCAGAAAGTTTGAAAGGGCGCATCTCCTCAGCACCTTGGCGTCCCCCTCCTGGTGGCCGGGGGGATTGATGCGTTAGGGACAGGCCAGTCCTTCTGCAGTAGGTAAGGGTGCTACGGGAAGGACACTGAATCCGAGAGGGGTTGGAACCGCCGTGTGGCTGTTGAGAACTCTGTCTGAGGGGAGGGCTGATGTTTGGCCTGGGCTGGAAAGGAGGTAGAAGACCAGGCTCTGAGCTGGGTCGGGAAGTGGTGAGTGTCAGCCAGAGGGAGAGGGGTCCTCTGGGGATTGGGTGGGCGCTGGGCATCCCACCGGGGCGGCAGGGCCTGTGGGTCGCCCCCTCCCATGGGGCCCCGCGGCCTGTGTGCCAAAGCTTCTGTGCTTCATTCTCCTGCTCCCCCAGGCTGCTGGCCTCTGAGGCCGAGCAGGTTACGAGTCCCCCCAGATCAATACACTTCTGACCTCAAACCTCTAAGGTCAAGTACGGCTTGTTTGAGTTTGGGTCTTTGTTGAAAGGTATTCATGGCCTGGTCTGATCTGGCATGCCACTTAAGCGTTTGCTAACTACACTCACACACAGACAGAGCCAGGATGGAGCGGCTCACCTAATTCTGGAAGGACAGTGACCCACGGGCCTTTTCCTTGAGGGTCATTGCTTCTTACCACTCTCACAGTGGATTCTGTGGTGGACGCCGGCCTGCTCCTCTGCGTACTGGGTGGCCAGTTGGGGTGCAGCACACTTGGCTTTGCTTTTAAAGAGCCTGACGTAGTAACGGAGAGAGAAACTGAGTGTCCTGGGACCTAAACTCTAACTTTAGCCGTGGTGCCGACTGGCTGTGTGACCTTGAGCCAGTGAGTCTGGGGACCCTAGTCTAGGCTACCAGGATTCTGTTGCCGTGTCATTTCTTTACTCCTGGTATGACTGTACCCCATGTCTATTTTAAATGCCAGTTCCCCATCTCATACACATGCATGTGCAGTTTATAGAGTGAACTCCTAATCATTCTTCAAAACCTAGCTCAAATGTCCCTTTCTCCCACTGTGCATTCATTCAACAGTGATTTATTGAGAGCATACTATGTGCCAGATGCCAGGGGCCTAGCACTGAACAAAACAGACCTTGCCTCCACGTTCCCATGGCCCTGGGTTTGTGATGGGATTCCTTTCCTCTGCAGTCCCAGCCCAGGGCCCGGCTCAGTAGAATCGGAAGAAATGCTCGCCTCTCTGGTCCTTCCATTTCTCTGGCCATGTTGTACAAGCCCCTAGAAGACGCACAGCAGCAGGGTCAGGACTGGCAGTTGCTGTGGAGACGGTTCCACTAGTAGTACAGCCACGGCAGGAGCTTGTGGATGTTCCATGACGTGTAGGTACCTGACAGAGAATCACAGACTTCCACAGTCTGGTCCCCCCACCCTCTCCGTGCTGACAGCGGAGACTTTGCTGCTGCCGGGCCGAGAGTGTGATGAGCTGAGGACGGGCAGTCAGCGGGATCCTGTGATGGGCCCCGGTGAGAGGTCCCGTCAGCAGGA
>NW_006798732.1:1138860-1140233 GCF_000442215.2 Lipotes vexillifer | reverse complement strand
CAGCAGGAAGCACGTGCGCCCCCCTGCGCCCCCCTGTGCCCCCCTGCGCCCCCCCTTTCACCCGCAGGCGGGCGGCAGGCATTTCCTGGCCATTGTCTGCAGGGGCTGCCACGGTGCTCGAGCTATTTCCGTCCACCAGCCAAGCGGGGCTGGAGCTGGCCGGACTCTTCCAGGCCCACTGCTGTGTGCTGCTCTCCCAGGCCAGCATCACAGCCCAAGGAGAGGCAGCGGCAGGTCTCACCAAACCGCCTTCCACCCTATTAGCAATGGGAAGATGCAGGAAAGAAGATTCTCTGGTGTAAAAGTAAACACGGCAGTGCCACGTCTGTGCACGCGTGTGCTTTCACGTAGGGCTCTGTCCATTTTCATTCTTCTTGGCCGGTACCGTTGTCTTAGGACAGTGTGTTTGGGGAAGTTGCCACTGTTAAACTAAGGTGCCCTGGCAGGATTCGGACGTGGGCGCCCTGGGCTCAGAGGTGCAAACCGTCTCCCCAAGATATGTTGTGGAGAGATTTGATTCTTACAGGTTTTGTGTGGGAAGGAACTTGGGATCGTGTAGCGCGTTGGGTGTGTAGGCTTGGTCAGCGTCTCTCAGTGAGGACTGAAGATCTATTTTCAGTGGCTAGTTACCCACCCAGATTGCGTCTGCTGAAGCGCATCCTGGCCCCGGGTTGATTAAAGATCTCGCTCTGCCCTCTTGGAGCCAAAGGTGTGTCTCCAAGATGAAAGCACGGAAGTACAGTAAGATTAAGCTGGGAATGTCGCTTTTCAGCAGCATGGAGCAGTAATTGCAGCTTCCGAGTCTCCCTTTGTTTTGTCCTCTCTCCGGTGTGTGGTGTCCTCCGATGTCTGGGGTGTGGGCGCTGGGGACACTGTCAGTCATTGCACGGCTTAAATCGCTAGTCCGACTCTCCCGCCAGGAGCGGCCATCCGTGGGCGGGGTCCCCAGCGTGGGCGCCCCGCCCTGGCTCAGCGGAATCAAAGTACGGACGCCACGTCTCTGGTCCACGAGGGGCCAACTCGCCCAAGCCCGGGCTTGAACGAGCTGCAGGAGCCCCCCTTCCCTTCCTCTGCTGGCACTGCGCCCAGGGTCCGGACTGGTCGGGATCGAGGGCGGGCGAGGCGCGGGGCCCCAGCGGGAGTCGGTGCCGCCTCACAGATACTCTGCTTCCTTGTCCCGCAGTGTGGGTCCTGCCACCACGACGGCCCCAGCGGCGGGGCTTGGACGCGGCCCGAGCGCTATGTACAGCGTAGAAGACCTCCTGATCTCCCACGGCTACAAGCTGTCCAGAGAGCTGCCGGCGCCGCGCAAGGATGACGGCGAGGGGCGCCAGCCCGTGAGGCCCCGGGCGCCGGCGGGCCCCGGCCTGCTG
>NW_006798732.1:1110340-1138814 GCF_000442215.2 Lipotes vexillifer | reverse complement strand
TGTGACGATGGCCCTGCCGCCTCCCCACGCGGCCAGGCCTCGCTGGGGACCGGCCGCCTGAGCAAGCCCGACAGCTGCGGCCTCGGGCCTCGGGGCCTCGGGGAGCCCCCGAGCGCTGCTGCCGCTGCGCGGATTTCCGAGGCTGGGTAAGCTCCAGCCGAAGCCACCGTCCCCCGTGCCCCGGGGGCCTAGCAGTGGGTGTGTGAGTCCGTCCCTGGCCGCCTCCGGTGGGGCTGGGGGGCCTGGGAGGGGGGAGCAGAGCGGCGCAAGGCGGCGTGCGCGGGGACGCAGGGCTGGCGCAGCGGGCGTTTAGCGCAGAGTGGCCAGTAACCGAGTTGCGCCCGCCTGCGCGGCGTCTTAATCCTCAGCCGCCTCTTTGTTCCTGTGTAAGCTCCTCGTATCTCTTCAGCCAGGAATCACTTAAAAACGCTGGAGAAGCCAGTTTATGTCAGGCACACATTCCTAACACGTTCTGCTTTCTCATCATGTTTCAGTACCTTGTACATCACAGAGTTGGGAGACGGGTACGCCTCCTCCACCCGTGCCGAGGCAAACCTTGCTTCTCCCGTATCCGTGTAATTCCACTGGCCTCCACCCATCTTTTCACAAACGCACACACACGTGCACACGCGCACACGCACACGCGCACACACGGGCCCTAGTGTGGAGATCGCGTCTGAATACAGCTGCGTCTGTGGGTGTTTTCTTAATAACCAAAAAGAAGGTGGACTGGGGAGGGTTGGTGGAGGAGGGGGGAGGTAAATTAGAGGGAATTTCGGCGGCTTTGCCCCAGAGCCTGCGCCGGAGAGGACTCCGCAGCCCTCACCCGGCAGTTTCAACCTAGGGGAACCCTTTGCCATCACTTCCTAAAGCTGTGTTTGCCTTTAATTCTGCCCGGGGACCAGGCTCAGGCCACGGGAGGGGCCGTGCCCACAAAGAGCACGAGGCTGGGTACAGCCGCGCAAAACGGGCCACCCAAACTGGTGGGAGCAGAGGCCTCTGTTTAAGGGAAGCAAACAGACATGCAAACAAAAAGGGCAGTGAGTCAAGTCCAAAGGGAATGAACTAGCTAGCGTCCCCGGTTACAGGTCGCCTTTCACCGGGAGGATCTTCCTTGTTGGTCGACAGCCTTCAGGGGAGGGATTTTGCTCTTACAGGTCGGAGCGTTCAACACCTTGGTCACTGAGTACAAGCACAGGGGAGGCCCCTCTTCACGCCCAGTGGAGTAGAAGCAGGATTGTGTTGCCAAGTCAGAGCTGCCTCTCTGTGGAGGGCGAGTGTTGTCACTGATGGGGCGGGTTCAGGAGGGAACCCAGGATGGAGAAGGGCTTGAAGCTGCTTTTATTTAACCTTGCCCTTCAAAACCTGCCCTTATGTCCACTACTGCCTTTGCGGCCATGTTCCCTGAGAAGCATGCCCACCGTGGGTTTTGGAGGAGGGTGATTGTGGGTATGTTGTCCGAGAGCCAGGACAGCCTTAGCTGCTGCTGCACAAGCGCGTGCTGGGATTTACCCCGCCACCTGTGCTTCCGGTTCTGTGCTGAGTACACCTGCCCCTTCCGCCCTGGATTTCAGGGCACCGAGGCTGTGCCCTGCTCCCCCTTCTGCATTTCCTGCAGAGCTTGCTACGTGCTGGGCACACAGTGTGTCCAGTATAAGCCCAGGGATTCAGTTCATCCATCCAGCCTCGAAACAGTTGTTGAGAAGCAGAAGGTTTCGTTTCTAACGAGGTGAAGACGATGGCCTTGGAATCCCTGCACACGTGCCATGAGTGGGGTCCATCCCAGTCCAAAGGGCTGAATCAGAGATCAGAGTTGGGTCCTGCTTGGAAAGCAGTAGAATCCCCTTGAGGATTCCACGTGGGCAGTGAGGCTCCCAGCCCCGTTCACAGCTTGCTCAGGATTCCCTAGCCCTGTGTGATCACGGGGGCCTGGGAACCTCAAGGCCCTCCATCCCAGCCTCCCTCAGACCTGTAGGTGCCTTTCTTTCTGTCACAAGTCAAGGGCTCAGCTGGGTTGAGAGCAGCGCTGGGACGTCTTTGCCTGTCGACAGAGTTCTGAGAGATCTGGCCATTCCCCCCCAGTTCTGAGGCTGCCCGGTTAACTTGGGAGGTGTCGAGGTGCTTTTGGATTGAAGGTTGCCTTGTAGGGTAGAAAGAGAAAACGCACTCATGTTTGCAAAGATCCATGCCAGCGCCCCGCGCCTCAGAGACCCGCTGCCCAGCTTCCTGGCTTGAAGTGAAAAGACGTTTTCTTTCTTTAGTGGCCAGTAGAGAACTGGAAAGAGGAGGCAGGCGGAAAGGTAGGCTGGAGGGGATTACGTTTCCCTTTCGGGAGAAGCGTGCCTTGAGAGGAAATAAATAGGTGCTAATAGTTACAGGTTAAAAATGTAAAGAAGGAGGAAACTGCCAAGTTCTTTGGCTCCTGGGAATTCTGAGTCTGGATGCATCAGTGGTGCGCAGCCAGATCCCAGCCTTTAGTCACGGGGCGAGGCAGCCGTGGTCCTGCACCCGGCCTGGTCCCCACTGTGACCCTGCCGGGCTGGTCTCCGGGTCTGGGGGGCCGCTGGGGCCCAGGATGCGCTGTCCAACTCCAAGCCATCGGGGTGACTGGGGAGCATCACGGGGGCCCCTCATCCTGCAGTTCCTCGGTGGGATGAGGTCTGCCCTAGAGAGTGCCCACACCACAGGCAGGCCCTCAGCACCCCTGGACCTCCTGGGGACGGGGGGCTCAGAGCAGTTTGGAAGGCCACAGGGGCCTAAAGGAGACTGGTTTGTTTCATTCTGGTGGAATGGTGGGGCGGTAGGCATGTTAGCAATGTCGTTATTTTATAGCCAAGAGCTTGAAGCTCAGAGAACGTCAGTGGCTCTGCAAGGGCCACGCACTTGGTGCTGGCGTGGACTGAAGCCCGGCTCGGGCCACAGCAGCACGGGGCCTGGCCACATTGTGCCTGGCGGGGCCCATCGCCTGTGCTGGGCCATCCTCACGTCCTCCCCTGCCCTCCCTGCCCGTGGGCGGGGGTAGCAGCTCCCACGCGCCGCTGCGCCCCTTCCTGTCTGGGGAGCTGCGTAGGGACGGCATCTGTGCTCCCTGGTCAGAGCCGGGTAATGATGCCGCCCTGCGCACACAGGCCGGGGCCACGTAGGTGGGGAACAGTGTCGCCCGTCATCTGGGCGTGGCTGGAACCACCATTCGCGGGTGAGAAGGAAGCATGATAGGATTGACAACTCATCACCTTAGAGTTTCCCGTGTATGAGCTGCTTATATGCAGCCAAATGTTAAAAACAAAAGGCAAGGAGGAACACAGAACAGATTTGGAGCCCTGACTAGGTTCCCAAATGCAGGATCCATGCTTCCTAAGTGGGCGGAGAGGCTGTGCTCTGAGCTGTCGCTGTTGTCAGATCGAGCGATACTGAGCTCCCGGGGTGGCAGGAGGGGTGCAGGACCGGCTGAACCTGCTGAGAAGCCCTTTGGCTCAAGTGGGGAGACTGTTCTCCTTTGGCACAGTTTATCCAGAATGACAATTAGAGTCACTGCTTTCCAAAGCTGCATCCCACGTGTTGCTGAGACCGACCTTCTCAGGGCTGGAGACTCGACAAGCGTGTAAAGCGCAAACCCTGGCTGTGCGGCCCCCGTCACCTGCGATGTCGACCCCAGCTCTGAGGTCGTGGTCTTGGTGGCTTCGTTTATGCCAACGTTGGGGGACAAGCGGGGAGGGGCAGGGGGGGAGGTGACAGTCACAGGCTCAGCAGAGCTCCCAGGGGGCCGCCTGGTCCCTGGCGGGAAAGCTTCCGTCCTTGTGGATTCTCCGGGTGCAGGGAACCAGAGGCACCTGCGTGAAGGGAGAGGTGTGAGGATACCATGGGGTCTTGGCCCGCAGGACACGAAGACTGGCGGCCTCACCCGATGCGGGATGAGCAAGCTGGGCCCAGGACGGGCCATTAGCCCGGGTCTCTCCAGGCTGTGGCTCGTCCCTGCGGGACCCTCTCCGCCCGAGGTGTCGCCTGTCACTGCGTCTCCCTGCACTGCAGCTCCTCCACTGACGTCGCCAGCAGTTCCCACTCCCCGCTAACTTGGGCTCCCCGGGACTTCAGTCCCACGTGGTGGAGGCAGAGGTTTGGCTCCAGAGCCCCCGCCGACTTCCGCCCTTGGGTCTTAGTTTAAATTTCCGAGAGAAAGTATGTGTAGTTTGGGGCAGCCAGAGATGTTTTGGGCTTGGTGAGCGTGCCGGCCCTGTTCTGATCGGCGGTCTGCACGGCGAGGGGCTGGCCAGGGCAGGGCGGCTGGACGGTGGTGTGTGTCTGAGCTTCACCCGCTCTGGGTGGAAGGCTTCGGATGAGGGCGCTTTCCAGGCCAGGGTGGGCACGGGGCTGACCGTGCACCCCACACATATTTTCTTTTCTCTTCCCAGACCGTTGATTTAGGAACCCTAAAGCCCTGGCATGTCCCCCTTGAGTCATTCACTCCGCAGAGAGTTCACCTGGGTGCTAAACCACTCCTAGATGGTCTCAGAGATCGGACTGGGGTGATGAAACTGGCTGTGTGAGTCACCCACGTGGTACAGAAGAAAACTCACAGGTCATGTCAAATGTCACTACAGTATTTCCATAGCAGGGAAACCCAGGATGTACATAGCAGGGAAACCGAGGATGTACATAGCAGGGAAACCCAGGATGTCTGTAAAACTGCAGATAGCATTCTAGATGTCAGATGATTTAATGCTAGGTTTTTGTCGTGTCCTAATCTTGGCCGTATAACCAACAGCAGATACTAACTGTCTGCATCTTCTCTGTGGCCTCTCTGTCCTCCCCATGGCAACATGAAAAGGATGCTTTGGAAAGCTGGTATTTACACCTGTGCTCAAAGCTTATACTGAGTAGACTTTCAGTTCATCAGTTTGTACCAAGTTTAACTATTTCTGCACAAACTGCCTTGTTGCAGGGTGTGCTTTTTGCCAAAGCACACACACACCACACACACCACACACACACACACACACACACACACACACACACACAAAGATTAAGGGGAAACAAAGGAAACGCGCAAAGGAGAAAAGCTAGCTGTTATCTATATGTGGAGGAAACTGCATGCTTAAATGCAAGTAGCCATCACTGAATAATACTCAGCTACTATTAAACTTGTGAAACACTGTTATCAGGCATTCCCTGTTTCCTTACTGTGTTTCCTTTGAAATGTTATAATCAGAGGAAGCTGTAAAATAACGTAACATAGCAGAGGTCTGAATCTGAAAGTTGTACCACAATAAGCTCTTTTCTGCTCAGCCCCAGAAATCCTGAGAATAGCTTGTAATTATGTCCTGTCGTCAGCGCAGTCATAGCTAATTAGAGACTCAGCAGTCTGAGAGGATCTCTGATGTGGGGTGAGGGGCCTCGTCTGGGGAGCCTTACATCCGATCAGTGGACATCGTTCTAGGTGGTGCTACTGGGTATGGCAAACAGTTCCTTTGCAGAGGCTTTTTAAGCTTCTCTCCCATCATCTTCTGCTTATAATGGTTCTCCAAAAAAGGAATGCCTCGAGTTTAACATCTGTTTCCATGTATCTCTTTCTCTGTACAGAATTACACTTCCACAAACATCATTTGTCTTGTAGCTGCTGCTGCATCTCCTCTAAGTGTTAGGCCTTGTTCGTTTGACCACTTCACAGAGCAGAGTATGGACTGTGTGGGCTGGAGCGCTCATCAACGCACGTGAAGCTTCAGACCTCCCATTTCCCCGTTGTCTTCTTGTAAACCCTTCTTCTGAGGCACTTTGTTCTTGTTCATCAGCAGCGTGAGCTTCCAGAAACCCGGACACTGGTCCTCGCCCTGCACGTGCTCCCGTGTTGCTCTACCGTCACCATGTTTTCCCAAGAAGAATCAGGTTGGACCCTTTGAACACGAGACTTCAGGGAGAACAGTGGGGAGGAGGTGCCTCTAGAATTAGCGGGAAGACATCAGCAGCACAGCCAAGAGCTCCATTTGTCTTGGCGGCCACATTATCACCAAGAGGAGACTTGTTGGTGATGAGTTCCTTCTTTAGCCAGAGGACTGGGTTAGTTAGTAGGTGAGGAAACACCCATATATATCCATAAGGATATGTCCTTATTACGAGAACATGGGAAAATTCTGGAATAATCTGCCTTACCTGGTGGATTCATGAGAGAGAAAATGGGCCCCAGCTTGCTCTTCCTGCTTTGTTTGAATAGACTAGATATTGGTTGGCTGGACATCATTGTTACAGACCCTCCCTTAGAGCCCGGCCGGAGGGTCAGGGTCTTGTTATGGCAGTCAGTGCATCCTGACTCCCTGCTGTTGCGCAGGCCCATTGAGTACAGCTTAGGAGAGGATAGTACGGGTCTAAAATAAGCCCACTCGAAGACAGACACTCACTTGTCTCTTTCCTGCGTGCCCCTCACCCCCTCCGTGTACCATGTGAAGCGAAGACTTTCGAAATGGATCCACTCTGCTGAGAATTTCTTTTAATGGGGTTCAGGATGGTACCAGTAGCTAAAAACAGGGGGTTCTTTTGTTAAGACACTCTGCCAAACAGTTGAAATGTATTATCTCATTAATCCTCCCAACAAACTTGAAAAGGAAGGCGTTCGGACCTTCCACTGGACAGGGGAGGAGTCAGAGGCCAGGGGAGGTGAGGCGTGTTGCCGAGGGTACGTGGTCACGGAGCCCCGCTGCAGGCGTCTGGACCCGCCATCCAGTGCCCCAGGAGACGCCCACACACTCCGGGCAGCATCCCCACCCTGCTCCCTGGTGGCGCCACCGAGGGGCCCCTCAGTCCCAGGCAGCTGCCACGCGCCTCGGCAGCTCCATCGCCGGGGAGCCACCCTCCTTGGGGGGTCCGCCGCAGGTTCCCTGGCAACCTGACCACAGGCCCTGTCTTCTCATCTCACTTCTCCCCACTTTAGCCCTTTCTTCCTGAAGCTGGGAAATCCATCAGAAGGGGCCAGGTCACCCAGAGTAAGTGCAGGGCAGCTGCCCAGCCATTGTGGGGAGGGTCCCACATCTGGGAGGGAGGGAACGGCGTCTGCCCCACGTGTATCCCCGAGAACTGCAGCTCCAGGCGCTGGTTTGTAAAAAGCAAGCAACGACCCTAAACACCCCTCCCCGGAGCAGGGCCTCTTGGGCGGGGCCTCTGACTTAGGTCACTTGGATAAAAGGTCTTCACCAGACCTCGCAGAATCAAAAATCTCTTGAAGTCCTACCCTGAAGATGATGCAGAAAACTGCCGGCCGCCACGAGAGCAAGTTGTGTCCACTGCTTGTAACGGAGTCTGATAGCCAGCCCCACAGCACAGGTTCCCCTGCCCAGGGACGCTGCCCATCCTGAGCTCATCTCTGTGGACCCTGGACCCGGGCTCAGGCGTTCAAACCCCTGGGTGGAGGACCAGACTCAGAGGGCCTTCCATCCCCTGCGTCAGCAGATGTGTTTCCCGGGTGGGTCTGCTTAGTTACCTGTCCGTGTGCATACCTTGAGTGCTTTGGACTGTCTTCCTGCCCCGCCCCTCCCGCATATGCTAAAGTTAGCATCATTCATCAGTCCTGTCATTTATCATGCTTCCTTTTCCAGACCCGTTGTTAAGTGTGTAGTGTGTGTATTTAAAAAAAAAAACAAGCCAAACAGTAACCTCCTGAAATAGTCTCTCTGGTCCTTTATTTCAGCTGATTCTATAGTATTTATCATTTGCACTCACTCATCGCGACATTGTGAAAAGCAGGCGTAACAGTACATTAGCCGTCTGACCTGACAGTTGTGTGTTTCTTAGTTACCTCTATGCCAGTGCAACTTGCAGCTCTTGTTCAGCTTGAGCTTTTGGCTGAATAGTGATCTGTCCATTATGTTCCCAGAGCAGCTTTGTCTCTTCTGACTGATCTTAATTTGTGCTAACCTCTAAACCTTAGTCGTGATCTCTTCTTGACCTTATAGCTCCCCTTTCCAAAATTAGCTTATCTGTTACCCTGAGTCACAGGGTTAGTCACACAGTGTGGTATACTGAATATACCACGGCACGCTGGAAAGTGAAATTGCAGGCTTCCAGGCCCAGAGAGGATTGGGGAGGAAATTCTGTAGCATTAGATAGCTGACCGCGTCCCAGAAATGTGCCAGACACCCAACACTGGGCTGATGGCGCTGAGTCACTCTGAAGAGATGCCCCAGTGCCGCTGCCAACCTAGAAGGAAAGCACTTCTCCTTCACGGGGTGGGAGGTCCTTTAAGGGATGTGTACTACCCTTATGCTCGGACTGTGCTCCTGGGTAAGACTGACCCTCCCATCTGGAAGAGGGCGTGACTTCTGAAGGAAGTGACCCCAGGGTTTCAAGGTCATGGGGCGGCACCAGCATCTGCTAGGGTGGTGGCCCTGCCAACGGGAAGAAGTCACTGGACTGGGGACCACTTCCGTGGGGCCTCCCGACCTCCACAGAGAAGACGAGACTTTGGGGGCTGCCCTTGGGGGACCAGATTCAGGATTTTGTGGGGAAGGGAGGAGGGCATCTCCCCCCGCCCCCGGGGTATCGGGCACAGAGCTAGGCTGGATTGAGCCCAGGCGATCACAGGTTGGTGCAGCTCTGAGGACCGTGGAGGGGATAATCCTGCAGTGGGTGCAACCACGGTTAAAAACCATGGCCCATGCTGCCCTTCTAAGTAGGCTTTCCTTTTTAAAAGGATGGTGGGATTTCCTGTTGCGGTTGAAAATGTCATGTGAACAGACAGAAAGGTCTCCTCACTTTTTTCATCATCAGCCTTTGTACCTTCAGCAAACAGATCTGCCTCTTTTCCTATAGACATGTTGTTTTTCACATGTTCATGTTTCAGAGATTTTCCAAACACCGCGTGTCAGTGGTTCTGTCGTCATCGTGTCTCTTTTCTGATACTCAGGGAGCTGCTCGCAGGTGTGGCTTCTGTCTCCTCTCTGACCTGTTCTCCCAGGGATTCTGTACAAAGACCCTGCTTTGTCTCACTGACCTTGTCGACACCATTTATTTGGGCTCTCACACGCCACTTGGCTTTCCTTATCTTTCTCCCACCCTGCATTAACGCGTTCAGCATGTTTTTTGTGAAACGTCCCATTGTTAACGTTTTGTAAATGTAAATTATTAGTCTCATTTTTTAAAAAGAAAAATTTGATCTCAGCTTATTTCCTCAAAGGTACCGGAAAACACATTCTTGGCTTTGAAGCCATGTGATGTGGCACACATTTTAGCTGTTAATGGACGTCATACACTGAAGCCAGTAAATATCCAACTTGATAACTTGTCTGAAGGAGAAATTCACCAGAACTGTCACCACGTGGGTCCACGTGTGCCTGTGAGAGCCAGGCTCAGACTAGGTACAAACTAGATGTTTGTGAAATAATTGCTTTATATAAAAGTTTTCTCTGTCATGTGTACTCTTTAAAATAGATTATTTAAAGTTCTCCGGGTGGATCTGTGTTTTCTTGAAACTGGGGTTTTGGTGTATTGTGCAAATAGAAAAAAGTTTTGCCTAGAATGCCCAGCCGTTTTGATTAGTTACAAATGGCAGCTTTGACAAAGTTAAGGTGATAACGGAACATTTTTGGGCGGGGAAGAAAACTGGCCCCCTTACTGGCGTAGGTAGCTACAGCCTGTTTATATCCTGTTGTCCTGTTTATGTCATTCTTTGTCTGTGATTGTGCTCGTGGCCCGAACATGAACAAATCGCACCTCAGGATTTCAGTCCCTCCAGACGTTTGCCAAGAAACCAGAATATCTATTGAGAAAGTGAGCAAAAGCCACACAGTGTGGTTTCTTCTGTAAAACCAGGCGCCCCAGATGTTTACAGGTCTGTAAGGAAGCCCGCTCACCGTCAGCTGCAGAACAGAGGTGAGAAAGGAGATTCCGACGCCGGGCATTGACCACCTACTTCCTAGTGATTGATTTTAGTCTCTCTTAATTGGGTCTGTGACAATTGTGACATTAAGCTGCACCTTTTGAATCTTGCCCTTGGACTTGGCATAGAGTCTAAGACCCTGAAGCCATTAGGTGCCGAGGACCTTCGCACGGTTCATCGTCTGCATCAGGCTGCAGAGGGGCAGCCGTAGGGCGTCCCTAAGGGAAGGGACCTCGGCTTCCGGAGCTCGGCTGGTGGCGGGGGGCACGTCCGGGAGGCCAGCATGGTGGCTTCCACAGGGACCGGTCCTTGTAGAACCTGACCCGAGGAGGGCTGTGCCAGCCTTCAAAACCTAAATGCTCGAATGACCACCTGATGGCAACAGAATCAGCAAAGAAACCGACCGACGGCTCTGCGCAGGGTTAGGGCAGCTTGCGGCGCGCGGGCAAAGTACACGCAGGAGTTAGGCGGCTGTGCAGCAAATGCTTTGCCTCACATTCATTTCAGACGTTTTCTCCTTCTTTGGCCCATGACTCGCTTTGCTGAAGTGGCTGCTTAAGTCATTGAGGTGGGGATGCAGGACCTGAAGAGCGACCCTCACTTCTTAAGGCAAAGAAGTAAAGTAATTCCAGAATAATGATTAATAACAGTAATAACAACAGTAGGTTTTTACCATTTACTCACCATCTAGCCTCCTGTTGATCCGCCCTTCTCTCTGCCTGTGTGTTGGGAAGGGTGCTCCGGCAGCCCGTCCCCTGCAGTGGCCGGTCCCCAGGCCTTCGCCTGCTGTGGCTGCACAGAACGAGTGGCCCGGAGCCCCTCCCCGCTTTCCGTACCATCCTTGCTCTGCCGTCCTGTCAGCTGACTATGGTATAGAAATCGTTCCAAACCACGAAATGTGGTTTAATGACACCTAAGCACATTTAAAAAAAAAAGAACCAATGAGAGATTACTTTCGCTTATCGAGTAAGGAAGCACATCGGCTGTGATAGCCGGACACGGGAACAGTTTGGCAGGGCCAGCTCTGCTCCATGCTGCGGGTGGGACGAGCCTAAACGGGCCGGACAGGGATAGTGATCTGCCGATTCCTTTTCTACGGATTGATTCTAAATAACCTGAGACGTGCTTAGTGTTGGTGAATAGCGTTTCTCAAAAGTGTTTTGGAACGTAAGCTACATGGATGTCTGATAGCAGTATGATGGTTAAATAAAGCACGTACACATGATAGGCTGCTATTCTCCCATTGAAACTGTGCTCGTGAGGAATTTGTCATTACGTTGGAAGAAGTAAAACATGGTGGCTAATTGGGCTTTATGGTCTCATTTGTTGGGTTTGAATTCTTTTCCCACCGCTTACAAGCTGTGTGACTTGGGAGAGTTGTTCAACCTCTCTGTGCCTCAGTTTCCTCCTCTGTAAAATGGGACCAACAGCAGTTCCTACCTCGGAGGGGTGCTGGTGAAGCTTAAATGAGTTAGGAAAGCACTCAGTAAGGACCTAGCACACTGTCATCACTATGTAAGTGTTGGCTGTCGTTTGCACTGCAGATGTTGGGGAATGTTGACGTAAAACCAGAAAGCAGATCAACACTAAGCCTGTTTGAAAATCCACATCCTCACACACACAGAGACTAGAAGATATACATCAAAATGACTGTCTCTGGGTATAAAGACTACGAGCGATTTTGGGGGTTTGTACTTTCCTATATTTTTCCACATTCTCAACGATGAGTGCGTATTACTTTTATAATTTAAAAAGCAATCAGGACTTTTAGAGTTGGAACCTTTCCTGCTTAGCCCGTGGTTAATCGAGGTAGCGGAACGCCCCAGGCTTCTTCCGCCTCATGGGTTTTCTGTCTTATAGTCCTGGTCTCTGCCGGTTTGTAGGCAGTAGCTTAGTATTTCTGCACAGTTCAGCAGTGTTGTTCAGATCCTTCCTTCAGCTGCAGTAGAGCAGCTCTAAACTCGGGCTGCCAGAGTCATTTGAGGAGGTTTTGAAATATCTGGGCCCGGGCTCCTGGCGGCACTGATGAGATCCCCTGTCTGGGGGTGGGCCCTGGGCGGTGGTATGGTTTAAAGGCTCACAGGGAAACCCTGATGCACAGCCGGGCGGTGGGCCACAGCCTGGAGCTGGCCGGCCGCAGGTGCCAGCATCCCTTGCCTGGCAGAGGGCTCTTCTCCGGAGCAGAGCCCCTCAGTCTCAGAAGGTGGCCCGAGCGTGTTTCCCACGTCCCCTGAAGACAAGATGCCCAGAGAGCTTGGTAACAATAGACACCGGACCCTAACCCAGAGCTACTCAATCTGAACTTTTAGGGGCAGGGACATTGATAATGTGTATATTTAATGAGCCCAGTGGGTGGCTCTTACTTTCAGGGAGGTGTGGGAACTCTGCTAGAGCCTCCGTCTCATCCAGACGCTGGGAAGAGCTGGGGCCCGCGGAGAGACGCGGTGCCTGGCTGCCCGCCTGCCTCGGAGACTCTCACGGGGTGGAGCTGGGGTGCTGCCTACGGGCGTGGGGAGGCGGGGTCCCCCGACTGCTGTGCACTCATTGTTGACGCCCGCCGGCAGTGATGGTGCTGGGCGGGGGTGCTGGGACCCACAGCACAGGCAGCACCCAGGGACCTGGCGGGAGTGCCTTTTACGGAGCCCCACCCAGGCCTGCTGAGTCAGCCTCTGGACTGGGACCCAGGGTCCTCACCTGAGCGGCCCCCTCGTGATTCCTGCCCACACTCGACGCGGGTTCCCAGACCTGCCCCCAGAGAGCAAGCAGCCGTCCCGCCTGAGCTGGGGTTGGAGTCCAGGGCCCAGGGCCCAGGGCCACACTCTGGAAGCCCGGTCCCCTCGGGCATTTCAGAGCCCTGAGCTTGCCCTCGCTCACGTGCATGTGAAGTCCTGAAGTTCTTGAGTGCAGCCTGTCGCTAAGCGCGCAATGGCAGAACAGCTGGCTGCCTTCCAGCCCTTATTCGTGGGCCGTGGCTTCTTCCGAGTGCTGGGGTTGGGAGTGTGTTTTTGTTTTATAGTCCATTGCTTTTTTTTTTTTTTTTTTAATTTTATTTATTTATTTATGGCTGTATTGGGTCTTCGCTGCTGCATGCAGGCTTTCTCTAGTTGTGATGAGCGGGGGCTACTCTTCGTTGCGGTCCATGGGCTTCTCACTGTGGTGGCTTCTCTTGTTGCAGAGCACGGGCTCTAGGCGCGCAGGCTTCAGTAGTTGTGGCACACGGGCTCAGTAGTTGTGGCTCACGGGCTCTAGAGCTCAGGCTCAGTAGTTGTGGTGCACCGGCTCAGTAGTTGTAGCATGCAGGCTCAGTAGTTGTGGCGTGTGGGCTCTAGGGCACAGGCTCAGTAGTTGTGGTGCACGGGCTCAGTAGTTGTGGTGCACCGGCTCAGTAGTTGTAGTACGCGGGCTCAGTAGTTGTGGCATGTGGGCTCTAGGACACAGGCTCAGTAGTTGTGGTGCGTGGGCTCTAGAGCCCAGGCTCAGTAGTTGTGGTACACAGGCTCAGTAGTTGTGGCACACGGGCTCAGTAGTTGTGGCGCACAGGCTCAGTAGTTGTGGCTCATGGGCTCTAGAGCACACGCTCAGTAGTTGTGGTGCACTGGCTCAGTAGTTGTAGCACACAGGCTCAGTAGTTGTGGTGCATGGGCTCAGTAGTTGTAGCACGCGGGCTCAGTAGTTGTGGCACATGAGCTCTAGAGCACAGGCTCAGTAGTTGTAGCACACGGGCTCAGTAGTTGTGGCGTGTGGGCTCTAGGACACAGGCTCAGTAGTTGTGTTGCACGGGCTCAGTAGTTGTAGAATGTGGGCTCCGTAGTTGTAGCGTGTGGGCTCTAGGACACAGGCTCAGTAGTTGTGGTACATGGGCTCAGTAATTGTGGCACGTGGGCTCAGCAGTTGTGGCTCTTGGGCTCTAGAGCACACGCTCAGTAGTTGTGGTGCATGGGCTCAGTAGTTGTGGCTTGTGGGCTCTAGAGCGCAGGCTCAGTAGTTGTGGTGCACAGTCTTAGTTGCTCCGCGGCATGTGGGATCTTCCCGGACCAGGACTCACACCCGCGTCCCCCGCACTGGCAGGCGGGCTGCTCACTCCTGCGCCGCCAGGGAAGGCCCAGGGTGTGGTTGTCAGCAGTCACGGTCCAGGCAGGCTCCCCGTGCGCGTCCTCCCTGGCGTAACCGCGTGCCTCTCTGTCTCGCAGGCTCCGCCAGCAGCCCCCGGCCGGCCGCAGCCATACCTACCGGAGGAGGGAGCAGGAAGCCCGCGAGGAGCCGGCCCGGGCCCCCAGCCCACCCGCGCAAGCCATCCAGGGGCCCCGGGAGGCTGGCGGAAGGAGCGAGGACGTGATGAGGAAGGCACTTTGCGAGGAAGGGCTGGGACTGGCGGGTCCCGCCAGATGGCAGAGCGTCCACGTCGGAGGCCAGGCCCAGCCACGGAAGCCAGGGGGCCAGATGCCGGCTGGCGTCGGGGAGAAGCTGTTCCAAGACCTGCACCCGTGTGTGCTCGGAGGCCATGGCTTGACCTCCCAGAGCACAGGGAAATCCCAGTCGCTGCCGAGAGTTCTTTCCCCCGAGAACCTGAGCTGCATGGAGAGTCCCATCCCGTTGAGCGATGGGCACTTTCCGGGTGTCCCTCAAGTGCCATTTCAGCCTTCAGACGGTGCTCGCGATTCAGAAGCCACCAGGAACCCCGAGAAGGGCGGCTCCTCGGCCCCCTTACCCCGGCCTCGGTTTGGGAGACCCCTCAAGCCTCCATCTTACGGCTCCCACCAACACTGCAGGGCTGGCGCGGAAAATTGCAGCTACGCGGACAGCCGGCAGCCGGACTCGACTGCTGCCGCCTCGGCCAAGGCGAACGACGCCGCCAGGCAGGAGCCGTGCGCGCCTGACCCCGGCCTGGAGCCCCCGGTGTACGTGCCTCCGCCCTCCTACCGGTCGCCGCTCCAGGCCGCCGCACCCGCCTGCCCGGGGGAGGCCCGAGGGCGGAGGCCCGAGGGCGGAGGCCGCCGCGCAGAGCGGCACCCGGTGGAGAAGGCTGCCGCCGGCGGCCAGCCCCCTTCGGGCCCCCTGGGAGCCGGGGAGGAGCGGGGGCCCGGCCTGTGCTCTCCTGTCGGGGTCCTCCCGCAGCCCCGCCCCGCCACGGCTTGTGACGGCTCCATCCTGTACATCCCCTTCGACGACCCACGGATACGACACATTAGACTCGCCCGACCCCACGGGTTCTGGGAAGACGTGAAGCTGGACGGCCCTGTCCCTGCCCCGGAGCCGGCGCCTGGAAGCCTGCAGCGGGAGGCTGTCATTCGGGGCCCCTCGGGGAGCGAGAGCTGGCTGTGGGACCGGCTCCCCGGGGGTGGAGAAGACGGTGGCTTTGCTGAGCACAGAGACACCTGCGTCGTCGCTCGGAGTCAGCGGCCACACGGGTACGCGGAAAGCCTCGCCTCCTCCCCGAGCCCCCAGGGCGAGAGTACCTGCGAGACACAAACGCAGCTCAGAAAGTTCGAAGCTGGGCTGCAGACCAAGAAAAGTTCAAAGAAAAAAATGAGCGAGACGATATTTTGTTTGGTTTCCATCCCAGTTAAGTCAGAATCACATCTGCCAGCTACAGATACGAACAACAATGACTTGAAACACAGCGCGGATGCAAGGCCTGGGCCCGAGAAGAGCGCGGCTCTGCAAGAGCAGAGTCTGCTGAGTTTGTCCTCCACCGACCTGGAGCTGCAGGCACTCATGTGCGGCATGACCGGGAGGACGGAGCTCCAGAAATCAGACCCGGGGGGCCCCGGAGAAGACCAGCCAACAGGCGACCCCAGGTTCCCGCACCCTGTGAAACACCGAGCGCTCGCGTGTCCTGGCTCGTGGCCTGGGCAGCAGTACAGAGACCAGCAAACGCAGACCAGCTTCACCCAGGAATCCCAAAGCCCGCGGCCCCTCCCTGGGGAGATGCAGGGAGGGTCCCCCGACACCGCGCTGCCTCCAAGACGTTTGGACGCCTTCGAGGTTCAGATGCGCGTGGCGTTGGCGTCCAGTGACCAGAACCAGAGGCCCGGGGCTCCTTCCCCGAAAGACCAAGGAGGGCCCTTCAGCCCGTGCGGCAGCGCCGCCTTCTCAGGGTCTTCCTCGCCCAGGAGCCAGGCCCCCGCACCAAGGGCCGGCCCAGGTGAGCCACGCGTGGACGGCCGTGTCCGCGGAGGCAGCCCGGTGCCCAGGGCCGAGGTCGTCAAGGGGGCGACCACAGGCCCCTGCAACAGCAGACAGCCGTTTGGGCAGTTCCTCCTGAAGCCCGTCAGCCGCCGCCCCTGGGACCTGATCAGCCAGTTGGAAAGTTTCAACAAGGAGCTTCAGGAGGAGGAAGGGGCCCGGGACGGCGGCAGCGGCCGCGAGGATGGTGAGACAGAGCCGCCCTGGGGAGGCCGCAGCCAGCCCGCGTCCGCGTGCCCAGGCCTCCCGGAGGGCCGGGCACCCGAGGACCCGGGGCCCAGGCCGGGGAGCGTCAAGAGCAAGCCCGAGAGCTGGGCCGAGGAGGCGAGGCCTCGGGCCCCTGGGCCCCGGCAGGCAGACGGCAGCGGGCGCGCCGCAGGGCCGTCGCCCCCCGGGAACCGGATGGCGGAGGGGCGGGACCGGGAGGCTGAGGCCGGGACGCCCGAGCCGGCAGTCAGCCCGAGGCCTGTGAGACGAGCCGCGTGTTCCGGGCCGAGCGATGCCGCAGCAGGGCCCCCGCCCGATGCAGCGGAACCGAGGGCGCCTCCGCCGAGTCGGGAGCCCCACGGCAGGCTCAGTGCTGCGGAGCTGAGCGCAGCCAGCGCACCCAAGGCGGGCGGTGGGGGGCGGGGGACCACGGGGGCCCCCCTCTCTGTGGCTGGCAAACCCCGAGGCCTGTCGGCGCCAGACTTGAGGTCTGTGGGGCTAACGCCGGGGCAGGAGCAGAGCGCCGGCCAGTTAGCGGGGTCTCCGGGGGAAGCCAGTGCACTAGAAATCCCCCCAAACGAGTCCCTGCAAGCCAGGGCTGCCAGGATCCTGGGCATTGAGGTGGCCGTGGAGTCCCTGCTGCCAGGTGCCCGGAGGACAGGGCGGAGCCAAGACCCCGAGCCTGATGGAGGCGCCCGCAGGCTTGAGGCCCGCAGGCGGGAGGCAGCGGCCGGCCCAGCCCAGCGGTGTGACCCCGCCGCGTCCGCCGACGCCTTCTACAGCAGGAGGAGGTGTGGCTGGACCGAAAGCCCTCTGTTTGTGGGAGAAGGGGTCAGCGCCCGGCAGGCTCCCCAGGCCTCCGAGCCCGCCGGCGTGGACGGGGCCGTCCCCGGCAAGGACCCCGAGCCTCAGCCCAGCCCCCAGGAGTGCCAGCCCTTCCATCCCAAGGACGTGGGGACAAAGCCACCCTTCAGGTCCACCTTGTTCCATTTTATAGAAAGGACCCCAAATTTGGCAGCCTCAGAAAAGAGGCTCCGAAGCACGTCCAAAGTGATTGAAAGTTTACAGGAGAAACTGGCGTCCCCCCCGCGGAGGGCAGACCCCGACCGCCTGATGAGGATGAAGGAGGTGAGCTCCGTGTCTCGGTTGAGGCTCCTGACCTCGCGGGGCGCGGACTCTGCGGAGGAGGCCGAGGACCTGAAGGCTGAGAGGGGTCCCGGGGCTCTGAGCACCAGGCACAACCTCTCTGACCCCAAGGGTGCCCTCCCACTGGAGGAAGACGGGCATCCGGCGGCACAAAGGGACGAGAGCAGCGGCCAGGACTTCTGGTGCCCAGGTGAGGATCAGGGCAGGCGGGCGGGCGCGTCATGTTCAGTCGACGTCCCGAGAGCATCAGAACATAAGGTTGGTGGATGCTGGAACCTGCAGGTTCAGAAAAGGTGCAACTGACCCTGTGAATTATGGGCCAAAAGAGTCTTCATTTTACCAAGAGTCATCCAGAAGCTTTCCTTAAAAAGCAAGATCTTATAGTGTATTTTAAATGATCCAGTCTTGATAGAAATTATCTATGTAAGCAACTAGGTAAAATTCCAGACATCAACAACCTTGGAGGCCCCTAACTGTGAAGAGGTACATCAGTAAAGTATTCCAGCTTTAGTGCAAGAACCTTGATCAGTCTCGTAGGAGACCATGGCATTTGTTGGACTCTGTATTCTCTTCCCAGATAATAGCCATTCACCCAGGTAACCCTCGTTGCTCTATTAACCTAATGGGAAAAGGCGTACCAGTCGATTCAGTAGACTCCCTGCCCCGTGATTCTTGCAGAATCCTTTGTCCCCATTTGTATCTGTCTTCACCACCACACCATTCCTAAGACTTGAGAGGTCTAGACAGAATTAGCAGTTTGCTTTTCTCAGTACCCACCTACCCCGGGAAGTTCACCCACCAGCCCTCTTTCTTCCAGCTCCTGAGCTCTGATGGCTAAGACCCAGGGGAGCTGGCTCTTGCTGCAGCATCCTGCAGGCCCATGAGCCCTGCATCCTCTCACCTTCACATGTCTCCTGAGCTTTCTTCAGCATGTAGAACCACAAGGCAGGTTCCCATGACAGTGACAGCGATGCCCCCAAACACCTGTTCACCCTCCCGGCTCTGACATGAACAGGCGAGAGAGAGCCTTTGGCATCTCTGTTTCAGGCGGCGGGGATTATCGATTATATACCCTAGACATGATTAGAGGAAACTCAAAGTCCACATCATAAACTACTGACTGGAAGGGACCCTTCTGCTGGAAGGGTGAAGTGCGCCCCTTACTCAGTGTTCCGGCGCTGTCCCCGGACCCTGACCCCAGCCCAGCCTCGTCAGCCAGGCCCTCCCATCTGACTAGCTGTGCCGACCGGGTGGCCCCCAACCTTCGCTGCTCTGCTTCCTGTTTTGAAATCCAAGGGTTTAAAAGGAGACGGAGAGGATCACTGGTTTCAGCTGGAAGAGTCCCGAAATTTTGGTTAAACAAAAAAATCTCCTTGGCCCTTTTTCAGTTTTCCCACAAATGCAGAGTGATTCTTGTGAGCCAACATTGCTCCCACCCTCACGCAGCATCCACGATCGAAAGAACTCATTTGTCAGGGCCGTCTTGGGTCATCTGAGTCGACAGAGTTGGTCTTTGCTGCGGAAGAGAATACCAGGAATGCGGAGCCTTTGCCATTACGGTGGAAAGTACTCCGTGGCCCATTTTGTGAGCCATTGGGATTTGTCAGGCTGTAGCATGAGACCCTCTCTCCCCACCAAAAGTAGGCCCCTTGGCTTTTAAGTGCTGGTTAAAAGGACATCATCCCAGGCTTTTAAAGGGCGTTTCTTTATCTATCAAATCACCATGATTTTGTCAGTGCTCCTGAGAATTATAAGGATTTTGAAGTGAGACACATCCCGTTATGAGGAAAACACTGGTTTGTAGAGATCGCTATGCCTCTGTCCGTGGCCACGTATTTCGGGGAATATGTTGTAACAAAAAATTTCTAGTTCAATTCAGTACTCCCTCAGTTCGTAGCCTGACCTTTTGACACGTGAATGGGGCCAGATGGGTGTCTGAAATCACCTAGGTAATGTTGATTTTCATTTTAGCCAGCCATTCAAACTCCACCCCACCCCCATGACTTTATTATTATATTTTTTAACCGTAGTTTCCAACAGTTCGAGATTTTGATTACTTTTTTGTCTCTCCATCTGGTGCATTTGTTACTGATACACAGTAAGATGACCAGATATCTGAAGACAGAGAACCCCTCGTGGTCATGGCTACCTTGAGCTTCCTGAAGTGGCCGCGTAGCATGACCCACAGGGGCGATTTCACACACGTGCAGTGGCTCGGGTGACCCCGTCAGCCTTTCAGGTGATGGTCACCTGGCCTCAGGATCCAAAGCCAGTCCTTCTGAGAGGCCCTCGATTGACATAGTAAAGGCTTGTTGCTCATAAGCTTTTGCCCTCTTTCCTTTTGATGTATTTTATCACTTTAGGCACAAGAGTCATCATCTCCGTCCCCGCCCAACCCCTGCCTCTGTCACCCCAGCGCGCCGGACCCCCTTCACTGCCCCTGAACTCACAGGCCACTTAAGTTCAGATTTTATTCTGGAATTTTCCAACAAGATTATACCGTGTACATCTGTAACCACACGCGCGCGCGCACACACACATACACACACCCTTCTAGAACCTTATTATCTGCGTTGGGCACCCATTGTATCAAAAACTATGCAAAGATGGTCATTTCAGTGAACATTTTTTAGTGGTTTTTGGGGCTCTAGCTAAGAAGTCAGCAGCTCAAAACTAATTCAGGTCCTAGGCTCCATCTCTGCCGAATGGATTATGTTCCAGGTCAGAAGTGTAATCCTGGCACATCAGTGTCCGAACCTTGCTGGTCCCATCAGCCTCTGCTGGCTGCTCTCCTAATAGAAGTTCAAGAGAAGAGTCGGGGGAGCCTGTCTGCTTGGGCCCGCAGTGGGGAACCTGGGGCAGTTTAATGATGCCAGATAATGCCGTTAGAAGGCTGGGCGTCAGCATGTGCTCAAGGGCAATAGCTTTTGAGGGTGTTCATACTCGAAATACCCACGAGGGCGGGCCTTAGTGATTTGTCTTGACCTGAAATGGTGCCCATGGGAACCAGGATTCCAAATACCGAGGGTGATGACTTCTCTGTTCTCTGGACCTCTGCCGGCCGGTGTGGTAGCCCCTGGTCACACATGGCTCCTGAGCACTTGCAATGTGGCCTGTCCACATTGAAGTGTGCCGTAAGTGTAAAACACACGCCAGAGTTCAAAGACATTCACCCCCAAAATCTAGAACTTCTCAATAATTTAATATTGATCACCTATTGGAATGATAACCTTTTGGATTTATCTGGTGAAATAAAATACATCATTGAAATTAATTTCATCTATTTCCTTTTGTTTGCTTTAACACGGCTACTGAAAACTTTAAAATAACATGCTGTGGCTCACGTTATATTTTTATTGGACCTCGACCCCCCCCCCCCATGATCTGAAGAGGGAGCCCCTTGTTCTACAGAATTCTGTCCGTGGCCCCCTGTCTCTGGGCCCTCAGCTTCCGCAGTGGAGGTCAGAGAGCAGGCACGTTCCGTGGAGGCATCTCCGTGCACCTGCCCTCGGGTGGGCTGCTCCGGGCCCCGGGTCTGTGTCACTGGAGGCTTAATAGACACACAGCCTCTCCAGGCCTCCCTGCTGTCAGCAGTGAGCCCGCCCGCCTCATTCTCAGCGGCGAAAAGGGAGTCTTTGCTCACAGGGCGTCCCTCTGAATCCACCTAAGATGAGGCCGATTGAGCACAGAGATGTAGGCTCAGCTGCTACCCCATGCTGCCACGGTGGTTGTGAAGTGTGGACCCTCGGAAGGCGGCTGACTCACGGGAACTCTGCTTGCTTCCAGCCAGAGGGGCACTTGGGGCGGCAGATGTTTACAGAGGAGCACACTCCTTGCCACGAGAAGAGCCTGTCCTGTCTGGCTTGTGACGTGCGGCTCGAGCGTGACAGACGCTGCCTTAGTCATTGCAGTTGCGGTGTCTTGTCATAAACACATCATGGGGCATCGAGAAGGTGTCCGGAGGAGGCAGCAAAACATTTTGCTGCCAGAGGGGTGGGCCTCCGTGCGGCCTCCAGGATGCACGTGGTCCAGAGGCTTTGGGAAGAGATGGCTCTGCAACAGCTGTAGTAACGGCCAAATTGTACCACCCTTCCAGGTTTCCTACGTGTTTTCTCTTGAGAACTTAGGAACCGTTTGAGCTGCCATGGCAGGAAATTCTGACCATGGGAGCCACATGCGTAAGCCTCGGGTTTGCCTGGACCCCAGAGATCTGTGGCCCCCGAGGGCCTAGCCACAGCCCTAATGACAGTCTAGGACTGTTCTTTTGTGTGGTGTCCCGTTTCGGAAACCCAGGCCACCTGGGCCCAGTGTGTGTGCCTGTAGGAACGGATCAGCGTGGCAGCCCAGACTCCCAGGGCCTGCTGCCAGCTGTCGGGTCAGAGACAGGAGCCCTGTCATTGCCAGCCCAGCTCTCAGGGTCTCGGGGTCCTCAGGCCCTTCTGGGACATCACTGATCTCAAGGACGCGCATTCTGCAGCAAGGTTTCCTTAGAGTTGTAATTTACACGCACACACAATATCCTCTTTACCGTCAGCTAAGAGCGTCACTGCTGCTTTACAAGAGTTGCATTTAAAGTTAATTATGTTCCACTGTGAACAACAGCAAGGGACCATCAAAATACTAAGCAACTCCCATTTTTCCACCTGTGATTAGGTAGTCGTCACACACGTCCCTTTAAAACAGCCTTTAGACTGTTTAGATAGCTTTTTACTCTGTAGTGAAAAATACCAATAAGATGGGTGAGATGTCTGAAAATGAAAGTTTCTACACGTGTGGACTTGCTTCCCTAAACATATTTATTTCTGGTCTGAGGATTAAACAGACAACAGACCAGCTGAATATACCGCCACTTGTCTTTCGTTTTCTTTTTTGCAGATTCGTACGACCCTAGCAGGGTGGAGAGGGTGTGAAGACGTGCCCGTGGAGTGCGGGGCTGTGTCATCTGCTAACAGAGTGATCTCCGAGGTGTGGCCTCAGCCCCGCCACCTGGGAGGAAGCTGGGACCCTCGCTGTGACAGCCTGTCCCCACTGCCGCCCGGAAACTCATCAGCCCTAAAGAGTCACTCTGTGGAAGAAAAGCAGTAGTCCTCTGAAACCATCTGTTTTTATAGCGTGAAGAGTTAATACCTATATTTAGAAAAGAGTCACAAAGACCCTCCTTAATGATGGGTTTAGCCAAGCTGGTAAAGAGTTTGGTGTTAATCTGGCTGTATGTGAAAACTCAAATGTGGATGATATAATGAATGATTTTTTTAAAAGGACCGCGAATGTCGTAAATCCCCCTTTGCTTCCCCGTGGCCTGCGGTCCACGCTCATGTCACGGAGTTTGGGATGCAGGCCATTGCTAGTGTGTCAGCACTTTGAGTTCTGGGGAAATGTGAACGCATATGTATGATCCATTTCTTATCAGTCTGGCCTTCTGCGGGAGTCACTTTACGTACAAGTAACTTTGCCATCAGAGAATAAAGCTGTAGCTTTTAAGTTCCCGAAAGATTAAAACTTGTACCATAATGAACTAAGTGTTATTTATCTGGCAATGAGATACTTTGATCGTTTGCAAACATGATGTTGTCTGCTTTGCACTCAGTATTATCTATTTTTATTTCCTGTATTGATGTTTAGAAATTCTTTATATGAAAAATAATTGCTGGTTTAAAATAGACCATTTTAACAAAGGAACTATATTTCTTTTTACAAAAACGCTATTTTTCTATGATGTAAACAATTGTTAGGTCGCAGATTTTTAAGGAAGTTTATTGTATTTAAGACTCTGTATCCCTTTGTGTGAGAGGAACCCAAAGAGGGTTCACATTTGCTTTAAAGCATATAGCCCTTACCCGTTCACAACTCTGCTACTTTTCGTTTATCTTAGAAAGAGATGTCAATATAAGCATTTTTCAGGGTTAATAACATTAACTTTTCACAAAGATTTTTTTACAAATAGAGCTGTACGGTTATATTTGAAAATAACCCTCTTAAAACCAGGCAACTTCCTTACGACAAATTTTTGCTGCCATATCCACTAGAATTACCAAAAAACATAGTTTCAGCTTTGTACGTCTGTGGGGATCCGCCCTGAGACCACCCCTCCCCTCCTCCCACCCCGCCCCTTTAAAGAAATATGTATTTTTACCTAGAATCATCCTTAATTAGTGTCTGCATAGTTTTCAAAAGTGCTAGAGACATTATGTGTATGCCATTACAAAAGTATTATGAGGCCTATGTATTCTACTGTTTACTATTGCATTAACCTGTGCAAAGTTTATGCATTTTTTATGCGTTTGTCCCTTCTTTCTAAGTCGGGCGTTCTTGGGACCTAACTTTTCCTGAATGGTTTCTTGTCTCCCTCCCTCCTTTTCCTCCTTTTTTTTTTCTTTCTTCTTTCCTTCTCTCTCTCTCTTTTTCAGAAACCACCTTATCTATTTTTAGGCATTTCAAGTTCCTAAAATGTGAACTATTGGGTGGTCTGCAGTTTGGCCCTAAAACGACTCTGGGCTTTCATGGCCTGTTTTTATCTGTACCTTATGATTTTATTTCATCAGAACTTCATGTATTTGGATGGTAATAAACAACACAGAATCCAAGCAGTTCTGAAAAGTCTTTTCAAACACATTTCTCCGCAGCCTTGGTTCTTACCTGTTACTCATAGTTACTCCTTTCCAGATTTTGGTTCCTGTGAAATTAGAGGATTCTCTGCTTCTCACAACACACGGGGATGACGGGCCAGGCCTCTGCCAGGAATGGCTGAAACTGTTTTTCCCAGGAAAGATGTCGTGGGGAAGAGGCCGCTTTACTGTGCTGTAGTTGGTGAACCACGGGGGTCATCTGGTAGCACTCAATGAGGGCGGCTCCTGGGGGTCCTCGTGGGTGTGCATTCCCGTTAAGTGCAGATGAAGGAGGGCATGTGTGTACATACGTATGCATATAGACACATGCATGTATCATCCACGTACATACATCTTAACGGTTCTGACTTCCCCTTACATTTTGTTGGTCCCGTCTAACACTTCTTTTAACCCAAAGAATCCAATTACAGCTTATTCCTCGAGAGGAAGAGAAGGACCCTAAAGGGAAGTAATTACCGAAACTTCTGTATATCACAAACCAACCAAACTGCGACACTCTTCCTTTCTTCTAAATTGTCGTATCATAGCACTCTGAAAGCGTTCGGAAAATGTAGTGGAAATTATCAATATTTATACTTCTAACCTTAATTTCTGGATTCCAGCCTGTACATAAGTCTTCCGGGGGTGGGGAGGTGTGGGGATGGTAACTTTGAACATATGGCTTTTAAACTTGCATGTTCTGAGGTAAATGATACAGTCTCTAATCAAAAAGAGCTTTTCCAAGGGTTTTGGATTTCAACTGATTATTATTTTATTATTTCTGTTTCTTATACACACACAACCCTCCGTTATCATTTGTGGCTGGAAAAGAAGTTTTCATATTTTGTGTTTGTCATTCTTTTTCTCATTCAGATGACTTACTATTAGTGTTTAATAATTGGTGGCTTATAAAATTAAAAGCTCTAATTTGGGCTATTTGGACTAAAAGAATTATATGAGGAATCACATTTGAAATGTATTTGTATTTCTCGATTTGCAAAAGAAGGGGAAAATGTTGTTAATATAGCTGTAATTACCTTTCTTTGAAGAAAATTTCTGAATGATTGAAAACCAAATATCTTTAGTATCGTTTTGATCCTTCCGTTTCTGCAGACCACAGGAAACACCTAAGGATGCACAGCCCCTGATTGCATCTTCAGAATCCTTTTCCACGTCGTACGTTAACTATTTGGGTTCCTTTTTTAAAACTCCTTAAAAATGTATGTGCTCTCTGAGATCCTGGCTTCCTTCTGAGAGTTGTAGGTTGAGGTTTGATTCATGTGGAAATTCTCAGTAGATCTTTTCTTTTCCACGTGACTGTTGGTGAAGGGCTGTCTGTCATTAATGGAAGTCCGAGTGCTTGAACTCAAATGACTCTGAAACTAGACACCGACCGCTTTTTACAGCAGTGAAATGACCTGCTCTGATAGCACCTTGGCTTAGGCCTTCTGGGGAAAAGTGATGAATCTGATCCTCTGTTGACACGACTCCTTCCCAGCTCTGAGCAAAAAGGGCTGATGGAAGATAAGATTAACCCACCATCTCATCCGCGACCCTCCAAGATTTTGTTTGTGTGTTTTGGCTATTCTTTTGTTTAAAATGACTAAATTATACACAATTCAGTGTCAGGTCAACATCTCCTAGTAACTGACCAGTACAGCGGAATCCCTCTCTGAAGATCTGGGCTTAGAGACTTGTACGCAGTTACTTTACTGCTGGGACTGTCTTTGTTCCGCCAGGTCCGTGTGCGCGCAGGAGATGGTGCCCCGGGGATGGAGTGAAGGGTGGGGAGTGTGTTTCTTAAGATGAAGCTATTGCAGGCCTGGGGGATTTTTGCATTTTCCTCTTATTTTGTTTTGAACTGCAGATTCTGTACATCTGTGTGTGGGATGAGAGTTGCTTCTCAGGACAGGATTTAAGAGGCAGATTCCAAGTGACCTTTAAGAGTCTGCCTGGCGGGAGGTCCTTT
Source organism: Lipotes vexillifer (assembly GCF_000442215.2). NCBI lineage: Eukaryota > Metazoa > Chordata > Mammalia > Artiodactyla > Lipotidae > Lipotes > Lipotes vexillifer. Next base: position 1,112,842 of record NW_006798732.1, on the reverse strand, counting down.
GCCAGGAACGTGGGTTGGTCCACTTGGGGACCCGCCAAGCCAAGACGGGGGAGATGATAAAATAACATGAAAGACAGATAGAATGGTCCCCCAGCCTGCATGTTTTGTTTTAAAAAGAGAAAGGGGGTGTGGGGAGTGGTGAAGACTCTAATTCAGCCTCTGGAAAAGGTGGACGGGGCCCAGCTCACAGCTCCCCGGGAGAGTCTCGGGTCAGCGGGCGGCGAGGGAAGGGGCAGAGCGCCTGCAGAGCCCCGCCCGTGGCTGTTGAGAGCCCCATCACGGCGGTGTTCACTGCACAGGGCAAGGAGGTCCTTGTTCTGTGGCCTCTGCTCAGCGACTGGACTTGAACCTCCGGCAAGTCCAGGTCGTCGAGCGACTCGTCCCAGGGCCTTGACTGGGGGTGAAGAGGGAACCCCCCGCTCGAGGTGAGCCCGCGCCAGGGGGCAGCCAGGCCGCTGGGCGGCCCACACCCCGTCTCCGGCCCCTCACCCCACGTGCAGCAGGGCCAGTGTCGGGGGGCCCGAGGGAGACAGAAGGCCAGTCCAAGTCCAGGTGCGCTCGGCAGGGAAGCCGGAGCAGCCCGGGGAGAAGCGTCGCCTGCGCGCGGTGCAAGTCAGCCCGGCGCCCGGCCTGCGCGGAGCTACGCCGAAGCCCTCGAGACACAAAGCGGGACAGACAAACGCAGGGGGTTTGGTGAAGGCGGCGCCCCGTAATCCCATCCTTTCTTTGGGCACCGGTATAACGTATTAACACAGTAAGGTGGGGAGAGAGGGTCCCGGAAAAGACGCAGCGGGTCACGGCCGATTCCCAGCCGCGGTCGTGGCCCCCATCAGGGTGCCCCCCGAGACCCTGACTGGGGAGAGGTGAAGCGGGGGAGACGAGTGGCCCCAGCAGAGCTCAGCTGACTGCCTTCAAGGGGCTCTTCTTGTGTTTCTCCGCACGATGTAAATACTGGCTATTTCGGGATGGTTGACCCGCTAGGTGACACGTATTCCAAATAAAGACTTCGCTTGAAAGTACCTACGTCTGTTGTCTTTGGCCTTGGGGGTGAGAGCTGCCCCGTAAGCCTTAAAGGCTGGCCCCTGGAGGGTAGCAGGCTGCAAGGGGGGTGCAGCTCAGGTGGGGCCGGAGATGCAGGAACATGGGGCCCAGGGAGTTGGGGCACCTCTGGTCCCCACCGAGCGCCTCCTGGGTGTTCCAGCGCCTCTGCGTCTTCCGCAGGGTGGGAAGAGCCCTGGAGTCGATCTGGGGACTGAGTTTGTATTTCGGCTCTACCGCTAACCGTGTGGCCTTGCACACGCCCCTTCCCTGGCTTCTGTTTCCCCGTCTGCCTCTGTTACCCCTTGAACATAATTATCAAGTGTATGAAAAAGCCCCCGCCTGACCCGTGATGGGTGTTCGGTGCACAGAAATGCACGAAGAACTGCAACTCATGGGAAGCGGGCAGAAGGTTTTCAAATCCAGGCCTCGGTCCTTCAGGGATTTACTGCCCTGTTTTCAGTAGCGCGGGTCTGGAGGTAGATGCAAATTCGGTACCCCATCGGGCTCTCGGTGTGTTTCTAGCAGCCCAGCAAACTGCTACGCTGTTGTTTCTGAGTTGTAAGAAAATGTGGTTCTTTTTTCCTCTTTCCCATTAGCTTTTCAGACCGTTGTCCTCATTCTTTCCTGGCTCCACGTGTGTGGGCCTCAAAGCTCAAGAGCTCCAGTGCCCTCTCGGTAGCCTGAAATTTCAGATCATGTTAAGATGCGGGTTTTAAAATAAGAGCTATTCCCAGCCAGCTGGCAATTCAAGGCACATATTAGAACATAACTGAAAAAGAAGTCCCTTGACCAAATTAATGCTATGAGATGAAACACGCAAGCCAGGAATCAGGGGCCCAGTCCTGGGCCTGGCTCCGCATAAACACTGTGACTGAGGCCACCTCCTTTACCCACTTGGAAACACTTCCCAAGTGGAGAAAAGGGATTGAACTAAATTAGCTGGTTTCTTCCAACTCTAAGATGATATAACAATTTTTTGGCAAAATTGGAAGTCCATAGGGTCTTTTGCCCTGCCAGAACAGTCCAAGAGTAAAATAATTAGAAAATTACGGCCGTGCATGAGAGAGGACTGGGTCATTGCTGGGGTAGGGAGCCCTGCCACGACTTATCCTTTCACCGGGGTGGTCCACTTCCGTCTTCCAATAACTTATCATGCTTCTCTCTCCGCTGCCATAGTTACGGGCCAGCCAAGAGACTGACAACATTGAATTCTCCCAAACATTTTTCTTAGGTTACAGCAGGGCACCGGGATGTTTATGAGCCTGGCAGTCAGTCCAAGGCATTAATCGGCAGCGTCTGAGTAGCCTTCTTTTCTCACGATTTCAGTGCACGCAGGTTGGGGGAAGTGTCTCACCAGCTAAGTTGGCCTTTCCGCTTCTGCCCCGAGCATAAATCTCCCCCCAGATGCTCAGCTTGTATTTCACAGGCTGGAAATGCTGTCGGTCACCCCATCGCTCGGCA
>NW_006798732.1:1092109-1110263 GCF_000442215.2 Lipotes vexillifer | reverse complement strand
TCGGCATTCGGGGGACAACAGCTCCGTGGAAAAACTGAGCATTATTCCTCCCAGGCCCAGTAGGTGTTTCGTCTGGATTCAGCGGGAGAGCCCAGCTCCTCTTTGACGTAGAGGAGGTTTGTGCCGGATCACATAGAGGCTCTGTTTGCTGTTCCTTCTCGTGGCTCCTCCTTCTGTTCCGTGCTTCCTGCTGCATTGTTTTTGGTTGTTTTTACCTCTCCTCACCCCACTGGAGTTTCAAAGGGTATCACAGCAGGGTCAGCTCGTGTAGAAACAAACCCAAATGTGCATTTACCTGGAGTTTCTTCTGAGTGTTTAAAATTAAGTGCTCAACATGGGGATGGAAGGAAACAAGGAAACCAACATCACTGGGTCCCTACTGTGTGCCAGGTAGGTTATAGCATTAATTTAATGTACAATGCTTTACAAAAGACAAACAGGTACAGAGAAGACAAATAATTGCTTACAGATGCAGCTTGCAGCAGGGGAGGGGTTTAAACCTAGTTCTTTACCCCAAAGTGCATGCTGTTCATCTTAGCTTGCTTCATCCCAGGAGGACGAGAGAATGAGCCTCCAGTTAGGAAATTCAAAGGTAACATCTTACCATACTAAATGCATCTGTTAGAATCAGGCTCAGCTGCTTATGTCAGAAAATTGGAAACAACGTAGCTTAAATGAGATAAAAGCTTATGTCTCTCACAGTTCCACGGAGTTCAGAGGCAGGCAGTCCAGGGCTAGCGTCTCAGCTCCATGGCAACTGGCGAGCCAGGCTCCTTACGTCTTTCTGTTCCAGCATCCTCACATGGTGGCTTCCATCCTCGAGGTAAACTCATGGTCCAAGACAGCTGCCAGAGTGCCAGCCATCTCGGACACTTTCCAGGTAGCTGACAGGAGGAAGACTTCTCCCAGGTAGGTTAGCCTCCTTTAAAGAGGCTCCCAGGACGTCCTACACTCTTCTGCTTTTACTCCATTTGCTGGAACTTAGTCACATGGTCAAACTAGCTGCAAGGGAGGCTGGGAAATGTAATCCTTTAAATTGGACACCATTATGAATCTGAATATAATCAGAGTTCTGTTACAAGTGAAAGCAAAAGGGGAACTTACGACGGCTATTGGGGAAAGGATAAGAAATGTAGGATGGGTCCTGGGAGGATTCATTTTGAGAGTTTTGTAATTTTACCATAGGGTCTGCCTTTTTTGTATACAAGCTGTCAGGAGAGTTACTTTGCTTTGGGAAGCCCTACATGGATGAATTTGGACAGAACTCTGAGTTCGAGTCACACCAATATTGTGCCACACAGGTTATACCAATGTTTTAAAATGACTCTCTTTATTATAAGTGTCTGTTACTCTCAGAGGGTCCCCTGTCAAAGTTATAGTCATGCCCATATCATATCTGGTTCAGATACAATCCACATACATAAGATTGTACTAGGAAGGATAACCAGCTAAAGTTTATAGAATTTATTTCATTTACAGTAGATCATCTTTATTAAGTTTGGGTACCTCCGATGGATGGTGTCTGTGAAGGGGTTCATTTTTTTTCTTTATCCAGAGACGTTTCAAGTCACAGAATCATTGCCTAGATCCTGCCATCACATGCAATAGAGAGAAAACATCTTCTTATGAAAATAACAGGTGGTTGTCTGGGGCAGGTTTCTTCAGTATGCCTTGCTCATGGCTTATTGAAGAATCTCCACTGGGCCACCTGCTTCGAGTGAGCTCTGGGATCAGAACCACGATTCCCACGGAGCGGCCATCTCCACAGGCAACCCCACAATGACAACAGCGAGCGCCTGCCTGGGTGGAGACTCCCAGTCCTAGGAAACTGGGCCGCTCCTCAGCCTTTGCCAAGTTGGTTACACAGTTTTGTCTGTTCTTGAGTGATATTTATGAAAAGTGGCAGTTGGTCATTTTTCTGAGGCTGCACATAAATCCTCCGGTTTGAAGCTGGTGGGTCTCAGTACATCATTGACTAGGGAGCCAGCCCAGCATGGGCCTCCCCACAGCTCTGTGTGTTCCACCCACCAATTAGTTCAAAGGCACATTGGGGTCCACAGGGTGTGATGTTTGGATTACTCCCATTGCCATGAAAATACACCCCAGCAGCCCCTCATTCTGGAAGAATGAACGGCATTCTTACCCCAGTCAATCCAAAGACCTGTAGCTTGAAATAGGGTAATCTCAGCTGACCCACGGAAGTGTGAGTGAGAAACCAATGCTTACTGTGTATGTTCTTGAAATGTTCTTGGTTGATTGTTAACACAGCATGACAGTGACAAAGCTGCTGACTGGGACATGGGCAAATTCCATTGCTCATTATATGCTGCTGCATTTACAGGGAGAATCGTGTGCTCTCAAGGCATGCACGAATTTTTATAACTTGCAAATGCCTGAGGTCAGGGCCTTCAGGGATATGAAGAATCACCCGGAGAGAGTGTGTGCTCAAGAGATTGACTCTCTGCCCTTTGACCCTATGCCTGCCTGGCAACCATCAGTGCTAGATTGACCTGGGCTGGTTGTCTTGGGATATCTCACCTCTCACCCGCCCAGTTCATACCTGAGGGTCAAGTTGACCTCAGAGCCTTCCTCTGACACTACTTCAAAGGCTAAAAATCATTAGAGGCATCTCTGCTTTTTGGGCATATTCTCCAAAAGCCTCACACAAGGAGCTGCTGTGTTTCTTAGTGCTCAGATTCATGTCTTTGGAAATATCCTTGGTTTCTAAAGGGATGGTCACTTGGGAGAGACTAGGAAATACAGAGAACATTTGAGGGTCATGGAATCCGAGTTGGCATTCCAGCCAAATATCAACACTGGCCCTTGGCCATTGGGATAAACGCCTTTGGGGATGACCGACTGTGGCAAAGGGTGTCCCAAAATCCCCACCAGAGAAAAAAGCCCTTCTGTAGAGCAGAGCCTGCTGGAGAGTGCTGCCAGCTCCGCTCAGGCCAGGCATGCTTGGGATTTGCAGGCAGCGCCTGGCTGTCTGTGTGGGCAGACGCTGGGAAGTGGCCTACTGCTCAGGGCTCAGAGGTGTGGCTCTGTTCTGTAGTTCCAGGGATGACGGGGCCGCCGTCCAGAGCATCCTTAGAGGAGGTGTCCAGCCGGTGTTCAGACACCAGAGGGCAGCGTCGGCTCATGCCGAGGAGCGAGCTGGTCCAGAGCATCTGATCCCTCGGGGCTGCGGGGAGGGCTGGCAGCTTTTCCCGCAAACAGAACCCCCAGACCTACTCATCTAAGATCTGGGTCGAGGTACTTTGCTGCAATGGGCTGGCACGAAAGAAAGGCTCTTAAGGGATTCTGCTGCTGGACCCGGACTTGATTTGTGAAAATATGCAGATAACCAGAAACCTTTTGTGAAAAACATATACGGGCCTTAGAGCCAGTGGGGCCTTGGACGAGTAGGCGTCTTGTCACTTACTGTGTGACTCTAGCATGCTGTCATAGAGAGGGTTTCACGAGGATCAGATAAAATAACGCGAGCGGAGATCTTCGCAAAGCCCTATTCAATCAAAGTTCATCAGCAGTCACGCTGCGGCCTGGAGGAAAGGCCAGGCCGAGCACAAGCCCCGGAGGACACGGGGCAGGACCTGGGGCTCCTGCAGGCACCCCGCCCCTGCAGGGGCACGGCCAGAGCCCTTCCCGGGCAAGAGCCCCTTGCCGACACCTGTTGACGCACGAAGACAGACCTCAGGCCAGACCCCTCGACCTCTCGAGCCTGGCCACCTTCACTGCATAGCAACTGCCCCTCGGGTACGGAACCTTGGGGGACAGAGCAGCTCTGGCCGTGCAGGCATGAGTGCGGCTGGCTGACCAACAGCCCCCGCCTCCCGCAGCCGGGACGGCTCCAGGTCTGGATTGCTTCTGGGTGTCCTGAGCGCCCTTGCAGCCCTCTGCCACCCCTGCAAGCACGATGACCGGATGCAGCCCAGTTATTCAGCACACCTCTCACGTGTTTTCAAAGGTGCTCAGTCTCGGAAGCTTCCGAAGTTTCTAAGGGCAGTGACTGCTGAGTGCTTCCGGTGCTGTAATTTGCAGGTTGTCATGGGGATGAATGGGGCTCGAGTGACATCAGAGATCATCCTGCCAGGGGCCCCGGAGGCCAGATTTCTCAGGGTTAGACTCAGCGATTCACCAAGTAGCCAGGTGGCCTGGGGCAACGGCCTCACCTCTTCCTGCCACAGCTCCGCATCCGCATAAGCAGCACAGTGGGGTGGTCTCGGCCCCGCCCCTCACAGGGGACAGATGTCAGCATCCGCGCAGCAAGAACACCACATGGACGCCCAGTACCTACACTTCACATGGCGCTTTTATCGGGGGACAGCTCTCTGTGGGCACCCTGCCCTTCTGCTGACTGCTCTTGTTCTAGATTTTGCTCTCGACCAGCTTTCCAAGGATGTTTACAGAATGAACAGTCTGGAAAGACAGAGACAGTGTCTGTCACCCGGGCAAAGGGCAGGTTTGTTGACGGCTCAGCGGGATGAAGACCGTGTCCCTCGGGGCCCAAGCTCAGGCTGAGCGCCCCTCCGACCACACGCGTCTCCTAAGCGCAGGGCTCCTGTCCCGCGGCAGGTGTCACCTGGCCCTCTTTGCTCCGCCCCGTGCCCATTGGCGGTTAGGGATCTGGATCCGGAGCAAGAAAACGCTGGCACCCCGCTAAGTGCCATTGCTGACAGCTGCGCAGCCCTTCCTCCCGGCCCGGGATGCTTCTGTCTTCTGCCGCCGCCTGTGACGCCGGGACAGCCTCGCTTACAGGGCGGGCGGCGACCTCAGAGCCTTCACAGTCCCGAACCCCCTTCAGCCAAAGCTGAAACCCTTATTCACCACACTCCTGCGAGCCAGGTACGCAGATACTTTTATTCCTGTTTTACAGGTGAAGGAACAGAGGTTCTGGAAGTTTAGAAATACTTCCAAGGCCAGCTAACACACATCAGAGGAGACATCTGGAAAATTTAATTACCTAATTAAAAACAGCATTTCCTCCAAAGCTCTCTCCATATATATATATTTATTACAGTCTTCCTCCATTCATCCATCTATGGGCCCTTAGGTTGTTTCCATATCTTGGCTATTGTAAATAATGTTGCAATGACCATGGGTGCAGATACCATTTGAAGTTACTGTGTTTGTTTCCCAGGTTATTACAGGATATTGAATATAGTTCCCTGTGCTATCCAGTAAATCCTTGTTGTTTATTTTACATATAGTAGTGTGTATCTGTTAATCCCATAGTCTTAATTTATCCCCCCTCCCTTCCCTTTTGGTAACCAAAAGTTTCTTTTCTATGTCTGTGAGTCTGTTTCTGTTTTGTAAATAAGTTCATTTGTACTATTTTTTAGATTCCACATATGAGTGCTGTCATATAATATTTGTCTTTCTCTGTCTGACTCACTTCACTCAGCCTGATAATTGCTAGGTCCATCCATGTTGCTGCAGATGGCATTATTTCATTCTTTTTTTATGGCTGAGCCGTATTCCATGGTATATATGTACCACCCCTTCTTCATCCATTCACCTCTCAATGGACACTTAGGTTGCTTCCATGTCTTGGCTACTGTAAATAGTGCTGTTATGAGCACTGGGGTGCAGGTATCTTTTCGAATCAGAGTTCTCATCTTTTCTGGCTATACGACCGGGGGTGGGATTGCGGGGTCATATGGTAGTTCTATTTTTAGTTTTTAATGGAACCTCCATCCTGTTCTGCACAGTGGCCACCCTTCCGTCCCTTTGTTGTGTATTTTTTAATAAAAGAGACCTCTGAGGAAACTCGGACTGCAGGTTCCAAACATTTTGTGTGTGTGTCTGTGTGTATTTGTGTGTGTGTGTACCTGTGCGTGTGTGCAGAGGAGGGTATAGGGAGCACACTGGAAAGAGGAAAAGAAATGGGCTTGGCTGGCATGTGGTCCTTTGGTGACAAGTCTTGAACGACACCAGATTCGTACTGTGGGGATTGGGCACAGAGCGGCTTCTCGTCCCTTCTCCCAGGCTCGGGGGCTTTGGGCGAGTGCCCGGCGGATTCCCACGGCCGCCAGGCCTGCTGCAAACGGAGGAGCCCCTGTGGCGTGCTGTCCTCGAGGGGATGTACACTGTCAAAGCGTAAACTACGCCCCGGCTTTGAAGGCTTCAAAAAACAAATGCAAAGTAGCCCGGTATTTGTATATTACACATGGAAATACTACTTGAGAATATTGGGTTAAATAGAACCCAGTACTTACTTAGTTGCACCTGCTTCTCCTTTCCGAAGGTCACCAATGCGGCTTGTATGTGGCTCACATTACAGCTCTACTGGGTGATGCTTTTCTGTCGGCCACTACGTGTTTCAGGAAAGGGGCAGGGATGACGTGCTTGCCCAGCATCACAAACCCAGCGTCTGCATCTAAGGCAGCAACTCCCCTACCCTTCCTGCCTCAGCCAGGCGGCCACATGGCTGGCTCTGGATGAAGCCCACTCTGGAGAGGTTTGGCAGGAAGGTGAGGTGTTCCCGTTTTCTTCATCGCGGGCGCCAAAGCACCCAGCGCAGGGCCGGACACATACGCACTGGACGCAGCCTGCCCGGTTAATTAATCCTCGCCGCCTCTGACGCGAAGTCCTTGACCTCCAGCCTTCGCAATGCTGCCCCCTGCTGGCCAGTTGTAGGAAGAGCCCAGCCAGGTCTCGGAAGCCCTGGGGTGTGCGCGGTGCGCCGTGCGTCCGTGTGACGTGAGCGCGTTCCTCGTGCGCGCACCGTGTGTGCGTGTGTGGCCGTGATGGTGCGTGTGCGCAACACGTGCGACTGTTTAACGCTCCGCAGCTGACAGTGGTCCTCAGCGACCGTCTCTTCCCCATCCCCGGAGCAGCAGTTGCTGGGTGCAAACGTCCTCAAGGGGTTGAGGAAAGAGTCCCCGTTTACAAATAGGAGACCCCCTGGAATTTGCCTGACACAGAATTATTCCCGAATAGCGGTCCTCTGCGGGGCCACCAGAAGTCTCAAGTAGGAAATTCTAGCTCAAGTCTGTTGAGGTTCAGGTGTTCCCTGCACTGTGCTAAACCGCTTGCTTCCAGGCTGAGGGGTGAATTTGCGCGGGGAGGGTGGCAGTGAGGGATTGAGAGGGGCTGGGGAAGGGCTGGATTCTCCACGGTGGGGACAGACAAGAACAGAACGCGACATGACGTCTGATGGCTGAGCTTCCCGGAGATCCCAAAACATGTGGTGCAGACATTCGTGTGTTGGAAACACCTGTAAACCGGTGACTGCGTGTCCTTACCCCACCGCAGGCGGGCTCATCCGAGTGCGGCAGGTGGAGAAAGCAGTGGGGCCCAGGCACTGGGAGGCCTAAAGTCCCTCCCTTCTGATTAAATCCCATTTTTTTCAGGTCTCAGCTCTGTGCCAGGTGGCAGCCAACTAAACTGATAAGCAGGTGGATTAATGCTTTGTTCCTTTCTGTGTCCCAGCTCTGCAACTCCACATGGCCTTCTGGGTGTACATGGTGATTTACTGTTCATTCATTCAACAGCTACCTTCTGCCAAACACACAGTTAGTCCCCAGGCCAGAGATACTCAATGTCTTCTGAGAAAGAGGCAGAGACCGAGAGACAGAGAGAGGGACAGAGAGAATTTCAGTGCAGTGAGCAGATTCCAGGCGGCAGAGCAGAGGTATCTATAAATACATGGATTTGGAATCAGGGGAGATAACACAATTCAATGCTTGGCGAGGCCCATGGAGACTTCCCAGAGGAGCAGAGAGTTTGGGATGCATTTTGAACAGTGAGCAAGTGATCTCTAGGGGGAGAAGTGAGGAAAGAACTTTCTACAGGAAGGAACAGTGTACAGGAAAGCACAGAGCATGGGATGTCTTGACTCATAGCCGGGTGGGAATTTCAAGTCCCCCAAAGTGAAGCAGGGCATTTGGCATTCTGCAGCTATGGGCTTTTCTAAAGGAATTCTTCCAACTCTTGCTTCTAGGGACTAGGACACCACACTGGTGATGCGTGCCATTCCCACTGCATGGCATCAGGATCTGCATGGGGTCAGTTTGTGAAGGGTGTAGACTTCCATGAGTTATGTGCTTGAAATTGTCCCAGATGGGGGATAACCCTGAATAGTTTCACCTGCTCAGCCCAGATGTGGTGAGTAAGACACCTGAAAGGTCTACATCGGTCCAGCTCTTTATTAATAAACATAGAGGCACAAAGGAAAACGACAGGACCTGTTCCCTGGGGGATCCCATGAGGGATGGAAAGGGATTCATCTCTCTTGGTTCCCTCAGGATCCTGATTTGAGGTGAATAATATGTTAATCACCCCCTTTGCTGCCTCACTAGCTCAAATGAATGAAATATTCCCCCAGCACACAGCTCTTCCTACACAAATGCTGGCTGGGGTTTTCTCTCCGCCCTGGAGAGCCATTTGCTTCCTTGCACATGTGGAGCTGAACTTTTCTTCTCTCCTTCCATTCTGCTGAGTAAGCAGACCCTGAATAACGACACCTGCATCCTATTCAGTCTGCAACGGGGGCCAGCGGGGAGGGAAGCTGGTGTGTGAGGGACCAAGGGCGGCGAGGGCTGGGAGTAGCCTGTTTCTTATCAAAAGAGGCAATGGGGGGGGGGGGCTTCCCTGGTGGCGCAGTGCTTGAGAGTCCGCCTGCCGATGCAGGAGACGCGGGTTCGTGCCCCGTTTCGGGAAGATCCCACATGCCGCGGAGCGGCTGGGCCCGTGAGCCATGGCCACTGAGCCTGCGCGTCCGGAGCCTGTGCTCCGCAAATGGGAGAGGCCACAACAGTGAGAGGCCCGCATAACGCAAGGAAAAAAAAAAAAGGCAATGGGGACGTTTCAGAGACAGGATCGCAGGCTGATAGACAGTGATGCTTCTTGTTTATTGATTGACACACACATTCAAGCCATTGCCCACTGATGGTCAGCCTGTTGGTAGCCCCTGTTTCCTGGCTTCCCTTTTAGTTGAACAGAAATTTAACTCTTTACTAGGACCCTAATAAGGCAGACTTTGGAACAAAGGAGGAAGCAAAACTGCACTGTTTCCTTCCCCAGTGATTTAGCACTTTGAACATTTCCATCCTAAAAGCATTTATACACCACTTAGAAAGACGGTAGCTCTTCTGAAATAAACACAGTACTAATTTGAAAATAGAATCATCAACACCGGCACTAAATATCACCGTCATCACTATTAGTGGACGCAGGCTCAGTGTATGCATGTAAACCCTTGCCAGATAAGTGTATACCACGGTGCCATTATTTCTGGTATTTCAAAACGCTGTTGCTGGGAGCTTCTTGACAGAAAAGCTGACATCACCACTCACATTACCCTGATCATATCTGTTTTTATACGAATGGACATTTAGGTCACATTTTTTCCATCGCTTCTCAAGCCAGCCGTGAGCAGTGACATCTGGGGTGAGCTTGCCCGCTGACTCACCGCCTGGGGTAATGACTCCCTTCCAGCTATGCAAAGTGCGTTACAGACGCCTCATTTATTTTCCACCTTTCCACGCAGTTAGCATGTAGGAGACTGAAGGTCAAAATACTGTCCATCGGTAGATGCATGCATACACAAAATGTGGTATAGACATACAACAGAATATTTCCCAGCCTTAAGAAGGAAGGAATTCTGACACACACTACAACCTGGATGCACTTGAAGACATTATGCTAACTGAAATAAGCCAGTCACAGAAGATAAATACTGTATTATTCCTCTCATATGAAGTACCTAGACTAGTCAAATTCTTGTCAGATTCATAGAGACAAAGTAGGATGGTGGTTGCCAGGGGCTGGGGGAGAGTTAGTATTGAGTGGGTACAGATTTCAGTTGGAAAAGATGAAAAAGTTCTGAAGACGGATGGTGGTGATAGTTGCACAATAACGTGAATGTACTTAATGCCACAGAACTATACGCTTAGAATGGTTAAAATGGTGACATTTAGGGACTTCCCTGGTGGCGCAGGGGTTAAGAATCCACCTGCCAATGCAGGGGACACGGGTTCGAGCCCTGGCCCGGGAAGATCCCACATGGCGTGGAGCAACTAAGCCCGTGCCCCACAACTACTGAGCCTGCGCTCTAGAGCCCGCAAGTCACAACTACTGAGCCCATGTGCCACAACTACTGAAGCCCGCGCTCCTAGAGCCCATGCTCCGCAACAAGAGAAGCCACCGCAATGAGAAGCCCACGCACCGTAACGAAGAGTAGCCCCTGTTCGCCGCAACTAGAGAAAGCCCGTGTGCAGCAACGAAGACCCAATGCAGACAAAAAAAAAAAACAAATGTACTCAGACAAATGTGATTATGAAAAAAATGGCAAATTTTCTATATATTTTGCCACAATAAAAAAGTAAAAATACTGTCATGTGAGAAATTGATATTACAAACACTATTTGATCAGTTCGAGAATTTCTATCCTACAATTCCTCTTTTCATACTGCACTGTGCCTGTAGCTTTAACACCCTGGTTTTAATGGTGGGGGGTCTTCTGTGGCCCATCTGTGGAATCTTTTCCCCCGTGTCTCATGAAAAGCAAGCTCCTCTCTTCTATTCACTATTGTACATGTAACTTGCCTCTAAGGTGATGGGGTAACTTTCCTAAGCCTTCCTGGATGTTTCTCTCCTGAGTTTATTACCAACCACAAGTGGCTGTAATGAACATGTGATGAAGAGGTAATTTTCCGAGATGAATAGCCCACCCCGACCGTCTACTGATTTCTAAGGGGCACTTTTCGATCCCTGGGAAGGCAGACAAGCCGAGTCTTCCCTCCCGCCCCCTCACCTGCTGGACCATCCTTCATCATCATGGGGCTCCTCCTGGACGTGATGTATCAAACTTTCTCCCGCCTGCAACAAAGAAGGCCTCGCGCCTGCAAGCAAGATCTATAGCAAAGCGCTGGACACCTACCATTCCCTTCTGGTGAACTGGGTCTGCAGGTTGGGTTACTCAGAAGCCGGGCCACGCCCGGGCTGCTCCCAATGTCAGCATCCATGTGGGGCTGCTCGCTGTAACCCCGGCATTGCGGCAGCCGCGAGGGGCTCGGCCCTGAACCCCACATCTGCACCGCAATAGCCACTGGATGACATCATCAGGGTCCTCAGTGCTCTTGGGAGGATTTGCTCTCTCTCACACACACACACACACATGCACACACATGCACACGCGCACACACCTGCGCACACAATTTACTTTTTCAGTCTTCTGCATTAGTACATATACTCAATGTGACACAAATTATTTCAACTTTCGCTGTTTTAACTCCCTAAAAGGTGAGTTTCAATTTTCTGGCAAACACAAATAATTAAATAGCCAACATGGATGTGTGTGTGTCTGTGTTTGTGTGTCTGTGTGTGTCTGTGTGTCTGTGTGTGAGTGTGTCTGTCTCTGTGTATATGTGTGTGTCTGTGTATGTGTGAGAGAGTGTGTGTGAGTGTGTGGGAATGTGTGTGAGTGTCTGTGTGTGTGTGTGTGAGTGTGTGTGTGTATCTGCGTGTGAGTGGGAGTGTGTGTGTGTGTTACAGACAAGGAAGACTCACAGGATGCCCGGGAACCTGAGAGGAGAATGTTCTTCTGCTTCAGGTCTCAAGGCTGGGTTCTTTCCCACCCGACTGTGAGGTCTGCACGTCCCCCCTGCCTGGCCCGTAGGTCTCTGAGGCTGCGTCTCTAGATTGATGGGGTGCCATTTAAATTATTTATGTGTTTTTACTTTCCTAGGCCAAGCCAATAACGATTGGAAGTTCTCTGGTTTATGTTCTGGCAAACGTCGACAAAGCAAAACAAAACACAGCAAAACTCCATTTCCGAGGCATCCAAAGAGGGGAAAGCGAAAGAGGGTTTCAGAACATGGAACACTCAGCCATCGGAGTTCCATCTAATGGTTATGCTTCACAAAGAAGTGAGGACACGTGCCTGCAGCCCAGGACAAGGTCGTGTGTCCCTAAGAGCAGGACAATGCACTTGGACTTGTGGCTGTAAGTCTGTGCAGCTGGGGCCAAGCCATCTTGGACCCTGAGGCAAAAGGAAAATTCAGCAAAGGTGATTCCATTTTTATTTAAAATTTCGATGGTTTGTTCGTCGTGGATTCCTTTGCATTAATTTTTTTTTAACATTTTTATTGGAGTATAATTGCTTTACAGTGTTGTGTTAGTTTCTGCTATATATCAAAGTGAATCAGCTATACGTATACATATATCCCCATATCCCCTCCCTCTTGCGTCTCCCTCCCCTCTTCCCTATCCCACCCCTCTAGGTGGTCACAGAGCACCGAGCTGATCTCCCTGTGCTATGCGGCTGCTTCCCACTAGCTATCTATTTTACATTTGGTAGTGTATATATGTCCATGCCACTCTCTCACTTTGTCCCAGCTTACCCTTCCCCCTCCCTGTGCCCTCAAGTCCATTCTCTATGTCTGCGTCTTTATTCCTGTCCTGCCCCTAGGTTCATCAGAACCATTTTTTATTTTAGACTCCGTATGAATGTGTTAGCATAGGGTATTTGTTTTTCTCTTCCTGACTTACTTCACTCTGTATGACAGACTCTAGGTCCATCCACCTCACTACAAATAACTCAGTTTCATTTCTTTTTATGGCTGAGTAATATTCCATTGTATATATGTGCCACATCTTCTTTATCCATTCATCTGTCGATGGATGCTTAGGTTGCTTCCATGTCCTGGCTATTATAAACAGAGCTGCAATGAATATTGTGGTACACGACTTTTTGAATTATGGTTTTCTCAAGGTATATGCCCAGGAGTGGGATTGCTGGGTCATATGGTAGTTCTATTTTTATTTCTTTAAGGAACCTCCATACTGTTCTCCATAGTGGCTGTATCAATTTACATTCCCACCAACAGTGCAAGAGGGTTCCCTTTTCTCCACACCCTCTCCAGCATTTCTTGTTTGTAGATTTTTTGATGATGGCCATTCTGACCGGTGTGAAGTGATACCTCATTGTAGTTTTGATTTGCATTTCTCTAACGATTAGTGACGTTGAACATCTTTTCATGTGTTTGTTGGCAATCTGTATATCTTCTTTGGGGAAATGTCTATTTAGGTCTTCTGCCCATTTTTGGATTGGATTTTTTTTTTTTTTTTTTGATATTGAGCTGCATGAGCTGCTTGTATATTTTGGAGATTAATCCTTTGTCAGTTGCTTTGTTTGTAAATATTTTCTCCCATTCTGAGGGTTGTCTTTTCGTCTTGTTTATGGTTTCCTTTGCTGTGCAAAAGCTTTTAAGTTTCATTAGGTCCCATTTGTTTGTTTTTATTTCCATTTCTCTAGGGTCAAAAAGGATCTTGCTGTGATTTCTTTCCTTCTGCTAACTTTGGGGTTTTTTTGTTCTTCTTTCTCTAATTGCTTTAGGTGTAAGGTTAAGTTGTTTATTTGAGATTTTTCTAGTTTCTTGAGGTAGGATTGTATTGCTATAAACTTCCCTCTTAGAACTGCTTTTGCTGCGTTGCATAACTTTTGGGTCGTCGTGTTTTCATTGTCATTTGTTTCTAGGTATTTTTTGATTTCCTCTTTGATTTCTTCACTGATCTCTTGGTTATTTAGTAATGTATTGTTTAGCCTCCATGTACTTGTATTTTTTACAGTTTTTTTTTCCTGTAATTGATATCTAGTCTCATAGTGTTGTGGTTGCAAAAGATACTTGATATGATTTCAATTTTCTTAAATTTACCAAGGCTTGATTTGTGACCCAAGATATGGTCTATCCTGGAGAATGTTCCGTGAGCACTTGAGAAGAAAGTATCTTCTGTTGTTTTTGGATGGAATGTCATATAAATATCAATTAAGTCCATCTTGTTTAACGTGTCACTTAAAGCTTGTGTTTCCTTATTTATTTTCATTTTGGATGATCTGTCCATTGGTGAAAGTGGGATGTTAAAGTCCCCTACTATTATTGTGTTACTGTCGATTTCCCCTTTTATGGCTGTTAGAATTTGCCTTATGTATTGAGGTGCTCCTATGTTGGGTACATATATATTTATAATTGTTATACCTTCTTCTTGGATTGATCCCTTGATCATAATGTAGTGTCCTTCCTTGTCTCTTGTAATAGTGTTCATTTTAAAGTCTATTTTCTCTGATATGAGAATTGCTACTCCATCTTTCTTTTGATTTCCATTTCCATGGAATATCTTTTTCCATCCCCTCACTTTCAGTCTTTATGTTTCCCTAGGTTTGAAGTGGGTCTCTTGTAGACAGCATATACATGGGTCTTGTTTTTGTATCCATTTGGCCAGTCTATGTCCTTTGGTTGGAGCATTTAATCCATTTACATTTAAGGTAATTATTGATATGTATGTTCCTATTATAATTTTCTTAATTGTTTTGAGTTTGTTATTGTAGCTCTTTTCCTTCTCTTGTGCTTCCTGCCTAGAGAAGTTCCTTTAGCACTTGTTGTAAAGCTGGTTTGGTGGTGCTGAATTCTCTTAACTTTTGCTTATCTGTAAAGGTTTTAATTTCTCCATCGAATTTAAATGAGAGCCTGGCTTCATAGATTAATCTTGGTTGTAGGTTTTCCCCTTTCATCACTTTAAATATGTCCTGCCACTCTCTTCTGGCTTGCAGAGTTTCTGCTGAAAAATCAGCTGCTAACTTTATGGGTATTCCCTTGTATATTATTTGTTGCTTTTCCCTTGCTGCTTTTAATATTTTTTCTTTGTATTTAATTTTTGATAGTTTAATTAATATGTGTCTTGGCATGTTTCTCTTTGGGTTTATACTGTATGGTACTCTCTGTGCTTCCTGGACTTGATTGACTATTTCCTTTCCCATGTTAGGGAAGTTTTCAACTCTAGTTTCTTCAAATATTTTCTCAGTCGCTTTCTTTTTCTCTTCTTATTCTGGGACCCCTATAATTCAAAGGTTGGTGCATTTAACGTTGTCCCAGAGGTCTCTGAGACTGTCCTCAATTCTCTTCATTCTTTTTTGCTTATTCTGCAGTTATTTTCACCATTTTATCTTCCAGCTCGCTTAGGTGTTCTTCTGCCTCCATTATTCTGCTATTGATTCCTTCTAGAGGATTTTTAATTTCAGTAACTGTGTTGTTCTTCACTCTTTGTTTGCTCTTTATTTCTTCTAGATCCTTGTTAAATCCTTGTTTCTTGTATTTTCTCCATTCTGTTTCTAAGAATTTTGATCATCTTTACTATCATTACTCTGAATTCTTTTTAAGGTAGTTTGCCTATTTCATCTTCATTTATTTGGTCTTGTAGGTTTTTACCTTGCTCCTTTGTCTGTAACGTATTTTTTTGTCGTTTCTTTCTTTCTTTCTTTTTTTTTTTTTTTGATGGGTGGTGCTGTATTCCTGTCTTACTGGTTGTTTGACCTGAGATGTCCAGCACTGAAGTTTGCAGGCAGTTAGATAGAGCTGGGTCTTGGTGTTGAGATGAGGACCTCTGGGAGGCCTTACACTGAATGATATTCCCTGGGATCTGAATGTCTCTGTTAGTCCAGTGGTTTGGACTTGCAGTTCCCACCACAGGAGCTAAGGCCTGATCTTTGCCCTGGGAACCAAGATCCTGCAAGCTTCATGTTATGGTTAAAAAAAAAAAAAAAAACAAGAGGAAGAAAAAGAGCAGTACAATACCAAAGAATAAAAAACAAAATAAAATTAGAAAGATAAAAAATATATTAGGAAAGATAAAACTATAATTGAAACAACTGCAATAAGGTAAAATAAAACCACAGCAGAAAAAAGAAAAAAAAAAAGGGTGGGTGGGGGTGGAGGGCAACAAGCCAAAAGGAGAGATCACTGTCAAAGTATAAAGAATAAAATAAAATTAGAAAAATTAAAGATATATTAGGAAAAATAAAAATATAAAAGAACTAACAACAATGAATCAGCAAGGTAAAACAGAATCCCAATCTAAAAGAGGAAAAAAGAAAAAAAAAAAGCCTTGGTTATGGGGGTGGAGTTTAGGCAGGGGTGGAACTTAGGCAGGGGTGGGGTTTAAGGTAGGGCAGGACCTAGGCTTGTGGGGGGGTGACGTTTGAGCGTGGGGCGGGGCCTCTGCTTAGGATCTGCCAGAAGGGGAGCAGCAGCCCATGGGAAGGAAGGTCTCTGGAGTGTGGAGTTCCAGAGTTTGGAGGCAAGGCCCTGAGTGCGGGGGTGTGGGTGGGGTTTAGGGCCAGCGCGATGGAGGGGGTCTCAGAGAGGGTCTCCGAGTGTAGAGGTGGGGCCCTGGGTGGGGTGTAGGGGCGGGGCCTGGGCTCTGCACACCGCATGAGGGAGGCTCCGAGGGCAGAGGATTAGTCCCGGGAGCCCAGCAGGCTCCCCGGTGCCCAAGTGGACAGGGAAAGCGCTGGCCCCATTCCCTTTCTGTTCCTTCATGCCCCTCCCCGAGGGTCTCCCCCACTGGACCCCTAACCGTGGGTGGGTCCCGCTGGGTGTAGGAACCCTCCCCTCCCGCAGCCGCCCCTCAGGGCGCCAGTCCCTTCCCGCCTCCACTCCCTCTCCCCCTTCACTCCTCCCGTGCACCACTTCCTACCTGGTCACTGGGGGATCCTCCCACCCCCTTAGGTGTCCGTGATCACCCACCGGTGCCCGGTAGGTGCCCTCATTGTGAGAAGACACGAATTCCACCTCCCCCTAGTACACCATCTTGACTCTGCCCCCTGCATTAATTTTTATTTTGATGATGTCTCATTAGTTTTGGGGTCGCCTTAAAGTTTGCATCTGAGATGGTTGCCTCTCCCTCACCCTAGTCTGGCTTTGAGTTTGTGTACGATTCTCACATGGCAATAAGCCTGGAAGCTTGGGTTACTACCAAGGTCCAGGTGATGACGGCTAATGATGTGGTGGGATGGGTAATCCTTCATGACTGTACCAGCTTCATTTACACAGCGCTTTGTCCCTGCTGGACACTTCTGATGCCTCTTCTCGCCCTGGAAGCTCCAGGAGTGTGGACATTATCTGGTTTATTCATATTGGAGTCTCCAAAACAAGGACAGTCCCTAGTACCTTGTAGGTATTCAATAAATATTTGTTGAAACAACCCTATGAGGTTAGTGCTGTCATTATCCTTACTTTACAAGTGGGGAAACTAAGGTTTTGGAGGAGTTCGCTAATGGCCCCAATTCATGCAGCCAGTGAGTGGTGAATCCTACTCTGTCCCCTCTAAATCCTGTGCTGTCCCCAGGCCACCACTCTAATTCCTTCTATGGTCACATGAATCTGAGGATTCTGCCCTTCAAAGTTTCCCACTGACCATAGTTGTTGATGGTCATTGCTTCTTGGAAAATCAAATAAAATACCTCTGTGATTGGATGCATTTGTATATATATTTTTGTTTGTTTAAGCCTCATGGAACATGGACATTTAAAACTCTCTGGTATGGGCTTCCCTGGTGGCGCAGTGGTTGAGAGTCCGCCTGCCGATGCAGGGGACACAGGTTCGTGCCCCGGTCCGGGAAGATCCCACATGCCGCGGAGCGGCTGGGCCTGTGAGCCATGGCCGCTGAGCCTGCACGTCCGGAGCCTGTGCTCCACAATGGGAGAGGCCACAACAGTGAGAGGCCCGCGTACAGCAAAAAAAAAAAAAAAAAAAAAACTCTCTGGTAGCTACCCATCCTCCCATTTTCTTTCTGAGAAATGTTTTCAAACCTGAGCTATTCAACCTGCCTGTTATTAGGGGCAAAGATGTTAAAACACTTCATGAGACACAGGTGTGCTTCTGCTTCCCACCTGTTGGATAACCAGGAGCTTCTGAGAGCAGCCATGGGGCAGCCCCTCTGTTAAAGTGCCTACCAGCAACTTGGACTTTTGTAGGGTCTGGTCAAAATATTCTAAGTATGTTCACCCATAACATCAACCTAAAATAAAATACCAGGGCCAGTGGCCTTCCTACTATATTTTTTACTTATTCTGTGAAACAAGAAGACATAGAATTATAACTAGTGTATGCACTTATCTACAGCTCTCCTTTTACCCAGGAAGACTGGCAATTGCCTTCACCTCAAGGGCAGAAGTGAGAGAGGAGCCCACAGCTCTCAGGACTGGCAAAGCCAGAGAGAAAGTATTAAGAAATCCAGCTTTCATCAACAGGAAGCATAAAGATCTAGAACAGGGACTGGCAAACTTTTCTGTAAAATTGTAAGTAGTTTAAGCTTTGCAGGTCATGTGGTCTCTGTTACAACTGCTCAACTCGCCAGGTGAAAGCAGCCATAA
>NW_006798732.1:1087129-1092099 GCF_000442215.2 Lipotes vexillifer | reverse complement strand
AGGGAAAGAAGTGGGCATGGCTGTGTGCCAATAAAACTTTATTTACAAAAGCAGGCAGTGGGCCAGCTTTGGCCCACAAGATGGGCGGTGGTTTGCCAACTCTTGATCTGGAATGCTCTTTCCCTTAATGAGGTTATGTTACTTTATGTATTTCCAAACCAAATACGTGGACCAATAACAACCATGATGATGGTTGACATTTGTAAAACATTTATTATTGACCGAGAATATATGCAAACACCCTCTCTTGAGCCTGTAGAAACTAACATCCCTCCAGTGCCCTCCATCTCATCTGACACCCCTCATCAAGCCCACCCTCTCTCACTGCACGGCTACAGTGGGGTCCTGCTCAGGCATCCCTTTCCCCCCCGCCCTGTGCAACTGATTTCTACATAGAAGCCAGGGTGATCTTCTAAAAATGTAAATCAGATGCTATCACCCTCTTACTTAAAACCCTTTGATGACTTGTCGCTGCTTTTCGGCCTAAAACTCAAGTCTGCCCTATGACCCCCAGAACGCGGCAGGGCCTGGCCCAGCCCCCACTTCGCTCTCCCACTGCCTCTCCCTCCCTGGCTTCAAGCCACACTAACCTTTGTAAAGTCCCCCTGGCTCCCTGGCTCCCGCCACCTCAGGCCTTGCCTCTTCCCGGGATTCCCCCCACACCACCCCTCTTTCCTCTCGGTTGATTCCACAGCATCCTCCCCAAACAACGTCTCAAGAGAGCCTTTCCTGACCCGCAGATGAGGTCAGGACCTCCAGCTATTGGCTCTTGTGGCTCCCTGGAGTCGTCACGCATAGGGCGCGTTTCCCCTGATAAATTAGTGCTCATTCACATGTGGGATGCTTGACTCCTTGAGACCAGAAGCCCCATGAAGGCCATGACAACACTGCCTTATTCACAGCATGGCCCCAGCACCCAGCAAGGAGCCCAGCACAGAGCGGGGACTCCGGAAACACTCCATTAAAGACACATGGAAACAAATCCAGGCACGGGGTGCCCATGGAATCAGCTCCGCCCCCCCGGGCACCATCGTTAGGTGAGGTTAACAGAAAAAAGGAAGGAAGTGAGGGTGACTGGGACCTTGAGAGTCATTCAGCCCAGAGACAGGTGGGCAAAGGGTGACAGCTCTGTGCAGAACGGAAGAGGACAAATAGAAAGCCCAGGCCCAGGGACAAGCAGGACAGCTCTGGGGACGAACAGAGCAGGCAGCCGGCTCGGGACCGGGGAGCAGGCACACATTTTACCGAGGGCAAGTTCAAAGCTTTCTTCTTACTGTTTCCTGACCCAGCAAGTTAAGATCAAAAGTCTACTGCTCAGGGCTTCCCTGGTGGCGCAGTGGTTGAGAGTCCGCCTGCCGACGCAGGGGACGCGGGTTCGTGCCCCGGTCCGGGAAGATCCCACATGCCGCAGAGCGGCTGGGCCCGTGAGCCATGGCCGCTGAGCCTGCGCGTCCGGAGCCTGTGCTCCGCAACGGGCGAGGCCGCAACAGTGAGAGGCCCGCGTATCGCAAAAAAAAAAAAAAAAAGTCTACTGCTCAACTCCCTGTCACCCCTGGTATGTGATGTACCAAAGGCCACTTAGGATTTTTTGCCCTTTGCATCAACATTCTTAAATAACCTTGGACAGCCTAACAATCGAATACAAACCTAGAGTTGAGGTTCTGACAAGCTTATTGTATACAGAATATTGAAGCTTAAAAACTTGAGTTTTCTTTCTCTATCATATGGAGGCATCATGGTGCAGGGTTGCTGGTATGAGGCCTGAAGGTTGACTGCCAGCAAATGGATCCCAACTCCACAGCCTGTAGCTGTTGACCTCGGAAAGTTACTTAACCGCACTGTCTCCATCTGAAAAATGGGGACAGTTAGAGTGCCTGCCTCAAAGAGCAGTTGTGTGGATTAAATGGCTGATCCAGATGAAGAGTGACATGGGCCTAGCCCATTATAGGCTCTCAGTAAATAGAATCACTATGTTTTTTCGTTTTTATTTTATATTGGAGTATCAATATTTTATATTGACTAACAACGTTGTGTTCGTTTCAGGCATACAGCCAAGTGATTCAGTTATACATATACCTGTATCTATTCCTGTTCAAATTCTTTTCCCATTTAGCTTATTACAGAATACTGAGCAGAGTTCCCTGTGCTATACAGTAGGTCCTTGTTGATTATGTGTTTTAAATATAGCCGTGTGTACATGTCAATCCCAAACTCCCAATCTATCCTTCCCACCCCTACCTGCCTCCAGAATCACTATTATGACATCGATTCAAGCTGTACGGCGCATCCTGGCCCAAGGAGATGGGAGTGAGGTAGAGGCCATATCAGGAGCTGAAATTTCTTCCCTCTTTTGGGTGTGAGGTGGTCCTTGGGACCCTGGTGGGGGATGTATTTCCTGGCCCACCCTGGTTCTAGGACCATGACCACACAGGGCTAGGGAAGTGGGATTTGGTGAAAAACGGATACAACCTTTCTTCCTGCCTTTGAATTGTCAGCTTCCACGTTCAGAAGAAACCACCCCCCAGGGCAGAATCACAGGCTTCCTTTTAGGCTCCAAGGGACACTTAACAAAGCCTCGGGGGTGGAGGGCTGTTTCTTTGATCTCTATCCCACCCATTCTTCTTAAAATCATATACCCAGGACCTCCCGCCAATTTCTGATCTTTTGCTCCGAGTCAGTTCATGAATGCTCATAAATTGCTTTGAAGATGAAAGCGCCACATCAGTGCACCGTGATACCATTATTATTTTAACAAGTGGAGTCTGCACATGTCTCCTTGACATATAAGCTGTTCAAATATTGGTCTTGTTTTTCAATTCAGCTGCGTGGGAAAAGAACTTGCATCATCTCTTGTGTATACTCCCACATCTACCGCTATGTGGAGTGAGCACTGTTTTCATAAAAATATTTGCCTTTTCTCCAACAAAAGAAATTGATGCTTCTCTTGGGGATAGCTCTCTGTTAGCCAAAACTCCAGTAATTATTTTCAGAGATGTGTATTTTTTTAAAATGTCTAATTTATTGCAATGCTTACAAATGCCAATAAAATGTACTATAATATTCACAAGGCCAACAAAGTTCAGTGCACACTGAAAAAAAGTTTGGTGCACACTGAGAAGAAATACATAATACACAAACATGATAATGGATTCATAAATGAACACAAGGATGGATTCCGCTTGGAAGGGAGGAACAGAATAAAGCATTTTATTCTCTAGATCCACCCTAAATGGCTAGCCTCTACCCAGGCTCCAAAGATCTTTTTCAGAGAATTTCTCTGGAAGCATATCTGACTATATCATGGCACATTGCTTTGGCCACCTTTGCCAACTCCGCTGCAAGTCTCACCAACATCTAATGTTTCCATTTGCTCAGCCTCACTGGCAGATCACCTGTCAGGCACTAGAATCGGCCTGTGTGCTGACAGCTGGGACCAGGCAGAGAAGGCTGTTGGAGGGGGTTGAAGAGAGGCCACTAGATGGGGCTTAGAAGCAGAGTCATTTCACAAACCCGCAACCTTGCAACTGGTACCTGGGAGCATCCCTCACACCTGCCACAGGCTATAGGCTTCATCATCTGGTTTCCACTCCAAGTCTGAGCATGACATTCTGTGGCCTGGTTTCTCCTCTCAGCCGTGATGGAGGGAGTACACGGTGTGGTCCATCAGCCAAGCTTCAGGGACTTACGCTGCTCCTCAGAGGAAACGGGCCCGTCCTGTGAGAGGAAGTTAGCACCTTCCCAGCAGCCAGAGCTTCTCCTGTCCTGGGCTGAAATCCTAGGGGTTCTGGCTGGAATCATTTTCCTGATTCCTGCTTCTTTTAAAGGTTTCCTCAGAAGTCAGTCTGACTTTCCAAAGACCTGGCTCTCTGCGTTAGCCAGGGGGCCTAACCCGTCTCTATCAACTGCGCATGAACCCCAGAAACCCCACTGACCACTAACCCCATGGCAGCCCTCCCTCTCCTCGAGTCCCCAAGCCCCACTGCCTGCCCCCTCTCTGGGATCTGCCCACTGCCTTGTGGCATCTTTGATGTTGTTTGGTCGGTATTGTAATTAGACTTTCCACCAGTGCCTTGTTTTCTTGTCTAATTAGTACAGAGCAGTGAAGGATTAGATTAGATCCACCCCTGATTAGATCCACCCCTTGGAATTCTTATCCCAGGATGTCTGCCCAGGACGGCCACCCACTCCAAGTCATCCAGTGCCCCACTGGGCTCGGTTTCTCTGCCATATGGCAGACCAGACACATCCTGGAAGAGTTTCCCACCCCTAGGAGGCAAGAATATGTTCCAGAACGCTCCCTCCCATACCCTGTCGGGGAGATCGGCTCTACTCATCGCAAAATAAACGAAAGCACTCAAAGGTCTTTATCTCTCGCAAGAGCAAGGAGTTCCTGGCTGTCCCAAGGGTGTCCCCCTCCTGCCTCACCCCCCTCACGTGCAATGCGGGCAGAAAGTCCTTCCTTCAGGACGTGGGCACCTGTGGACTCCATTTGGGCTGTGGCATCTCCAAGTGCCAGAGAGCATCAGAAACTTCCTTCCCCAGAACCAAAGGAGCGCTGTCTTACTGATGATTTCCGGAAAGGGCCCATCTCCCTCCGGGCATGGCTTTACCTTCAATATGGCCCAGATATTTCAGCCCGCAGGTGGGTTCTCCGCAGGCCTGTGGCTGTCGGGGTAGAGCCCGCTGCAGACTGTACTTGTAGCTGTAGAACCGCCAGCGGTGCCTCTGTGTCTGCTTCTTCCCTGCGCCCAAGCTTGCAGAGTCTGGATGCCTTTTTCTCAGGGCAAATTCAGCTCCGTGCAGCTGACTTTGCTGGTAGTGTTGAACACAGGACGGGAAATCTGTAACAGCCCAGACCAGAGATGGTCTATCTCCCTTCTCCTCCCGGTGCCTAAGAGAAGGCTTTGCATATAGTAGGTGCTTAATAAATATTTGTGAATGTCTTCATTGGGTCCAGGATAACCACCACT
>NW_006798732.1:1080890-1086492 GCF_000442215.2 Lipotes vexillifer | reverse complement strand
GTCCAGGATAACCACCACTCTTTCCTTTGCCCCCCATGTCACTCCCCACGTTTCCAGTGTGCTCACTACACTAAAGCTGTGTCCACATTTACAGCTCATTTTACACCGATAACATCTGGGGAGAAAACGTCCCTTGGCACAAGCCCCGGGACCCTTCTCTGAGGGTGTCGCTTCTGAGAAGCATCCCCAGGGTGCTCCCAGCAAGGACTCCAGAGCCCTCCAGACAGATGGTGTGCACTGCTCAGTCAGAGGGTTCATTCTTCTGCTGAGCTTTCCCACTTTCAAAGGCTTTCCTTACTTAGACTGTTCACCTCCTATAAGATCTATTGCTGAGAGGCAGTAAAGAGTGCGGCAAACACAAAGTGAGAGGTTTGTGTTTTGCACAAGTTGAGAGAGGATGGTCCTTTTTGCAAGAATGAAGACAAGAGGCATCCCCCCAGGACCAGATGTGGGTCCCTGAAGGGCTGCCCACAGGCCACTCCCTTGCAGCCCCGGCCTGCCTGGAGGGCGCAGTGACCCCAGCATCCCGCCTTCCCTCACAGCCCTGGGATACGAGGTTGGGGCAAGGAACGGATTCAGGAAGCGGGGCTTAGTACCAGGGATATGGGCACAGGGGCCACGCTGTGGGGCAGATGAAGAGAGATAAAGCTACGGGATGTAACTGGTGGGATCAAGCCAGAAGTCCCCAGGCACTCAAAAGACAAGTTTCCAGTTGGAACCAGAGTTTTCCTCCTTCTACCTGGCCGTGCCCAGGGATCACGCCTAAGCACCTGCCTGCTCGATTCTAGTCTTAGCAGCAGCTGGAAAGGATAGCAGGGAGGGGCCCGAGGTTGCAGCCTCCCCGGCTTTGTGCCTGGGATTTCTCAGGGAGCCCGTCCCCTCCCTGGAAGCTTGAGAAGGGGAGGGGTGAGGGGAGGGGAGGAAGGGACCTTAATGAAAGGAGACTGGGTGAAAGAGGAGGGCCCCAGACGCCTCTGCTGCTAGTATACAGCCTGCTTTCCACGCGCGGGGGTGGGCGTGGGAGTGGGTGGGGGCCAGGGGGCGGCCCAGCGGTGGAGCCCGAATCAAGGGCCTCTCAGTGTCTGAGCACCTTCTAAGGCCAGGCCTGTGGGAGACGCTGGGAGGGGGACCGAAAGTGCAAAATGGGACGGTTCACGCCTCTTCAGAGGGACATCAAAATGCTAACGATTAAATTTGAGTAGAATTTTAGATGATTCTTTCTTCTTTTTCTTTTTTTTTTTTGCGGGGGAGTGGCACATCCTCATTTTCTCAGTTTTTTATAATGAACATAAATTACTTATATGATGAAAAGCTACTTAAACTATTATAACTATTTTTTATTTTAATTTGTTTTTTAGTTCAAGACATGATCCCTGCTCCAGCGGAGCTTAGTTGGATTATGAAACTAGAGTGAAGCACCTAAGCCCACGTGTGACCAAGTTCTGAGGGTGCGCTGCACAGCCTGGGCTTCCGGGGGTCACAGGGTGGGACAAGGGGTGCCGTCACCGAGAGGTCTTCTCAGAGGACTCCCCGCCCCTCTGACTCCTGGGTCATTATTCTGTACAGGCAGGTGATGGATAGGTCCCCGCCCAATCGGAATTTGAGTTTGACTAGCTGACGAGGAGGAGGGCGGACTCCAGCACGCAGAGGCAGGGCTGGAGCAGTGCGCCTGCGGGGGGGGGGGGGGGGGGGCGGGTCCCGCAGTCCCCCCGGCCCCGCCCTGCTCCTCGCCCCGCCCCCTCCCCCGCAGCGCAACCCTCGCCCCGCCATTGCGTCTGGCCGCTTCTTCCCACGTGGGAGGCGGCATCTCAGGGCCGAATTCAGAACGGCTCAAGCGGTGCAGCCTTCTTTAAGCCGAGCAAACCACCAACCTCGGGATTCAGAGACTTCCCGAGGGGTGTGCCGGCTCCAGATGGAAGGGACTCAATTTCCAGATTCTCACGTAGGGGAACAAAATTTTCCACTTCAAAGTGTCCCTTTGGCGGCTTCCCTGGCGGCGCGGTGGTTGAGAATCTGCCTGCCAATGCAGGGGACACGGGTTCGAGCCCCGGTCTGGGAGGATCCCACATGCTGCGGAGCAACTGGACCCGTGAGCCACAACTACTGAGCCTGCGCGTCTGGAGCCTGTGCTCCGCAACAACAGAGGCCACGACAGTGAGAGGCCCGCGCATCGCTATGAAGAGTGGTCCCCGCTTGCTGCAACTAGAGAAAGCCCTCGCACAGAAACGAACACATAACACAGCAAAAAAACTTAATTAATTAACAAACTCCTAGTCCCAACATCTAAAAAGAAAAAAAGTTCAAAATCCTGTTTAAAAAAAAAAAAATGTCCCTTTGGCATATGGATTACTCTGAGCTGAAAACAATCAAGGCCCAAAAGCCTCAGGAAGAACTTCCACCCGCTCCCTTAGCCTCCTAGAGTGTAGACAAGGGGCCTGATCCATCAAGGGAGCATCACCATAGGTAACTACAGTAGAAACCAGGTGTGTAGACAGGGGAGGAACCCAGCAAAGTCTGTTTGTTAAATTCCTCTCTGCGCCCCCTTGTCTCTGCTGGCTTAGGAAACATTTACTTACCAAACATTTGCTTTTCTGTCTCCATGTCAATTGTCCCCTCCCCTGTGAAGTCCCAAACCACTACTAGCCCAACATCCTCTTTCATCTTTAAGTGAAGATGGTATTTAAGGCGAGGGCTTCAGTCATTTGACGAGTTACTCGGTTTTCCTGGGTCTCTCCTATATATGCATGTTATTAAACTTTTTTTTGATTCTCTCCTGTTGATCTGTCACGTGTCCGTTTAATTCTTAGACCAGCAGGAAGAACCTAGAAGGGTAGAGGAACATTTCTTCCTCCCTGACATCAGCCTCCAAATGTAGCCCTTTCTAAAATATTTGCAGAACACACTCCTGGGGGAAACATCAAGCCAGTTCTAATTTTTACCTCCTTTTCACACTCTTTATGAGAACAGGTCACGTCCTTCCCCATCCCAACTCTCACTACAGGGTTAGTCTGGGGTATATTTGTCATTGCTTGTTGCATAAAGTATTACCCCAGACTTAGTGCCTTAACACACAGGTATATGATCTCACGGTGTCTGTGGGTCAGGAGTCCCCGTGTAGCTTAGCTAGGTCCTCTGCTCAGGGCTGCACTCAGGTGCCTTCTGGAGCTGGGGTCTCATCGGAGGCTCAGCTGGGGAAGGATCCACTTCCA
The DNA here is from genome assembly GCF_000442215.2 of Lipotes vexillifer. Lineage (NCBI taxonomy): Eukaryota > Metazoa > Chordata > Mammalia > Artiodactyla > Lipotidae > Lipotes > Lipotes vexillifer. The sequence goes on along the minus strand of NW_006798732.1, from coordinate 1,083,283 downwards.
AGCTCCTGTTTTGGCAGGTTCGGCTCCTTGCGGGTTGTTGGATTGGGGGCCTCAGAGCCCGGCTGGCTGTCGCCTGCAGGCTGCCCTGTGTTCCCTGCCACGTGGGCTTCATTAAAGCCAGTGAGGGAGGGAGTCTGCTGGGAAGATGGAAGTTGCAAGCTTATGTAACAAAACTGACACCCCAAAACCCTTCCCATATTTCATGGGTTAGAAGCAAGTCACGGGTCCCACCCACATGCAGGGAGGGGATTACGCAGTGTGTGGACACCAGGAAGTGGGATAAGTGGAGGCCACCCTAGGGTCTATCTGCCGTACTGGATACCAAAGGAAGACAGTTAGGGGGATACTGGCATCAGCAAGATGTCTTTTTTTTTTTTTTTTTCCTTGCGTTATGCGGGCCTCTCACTGTTGTGGCCTCTCCCATTAGCGGAGCACAGGCTCCGGACGTGAAGGCTCAGCGGCCATGGCTCACGGGCCCAGCCGCTCCGCGGCATGTGGGATCTTCCCGAAACGGGGCACGAACCCGCGTCTCCTGCATTGGCAGGCGGACTCTCAAGCACTGCGCCACCAGGGAAGCCCCAAGATGTCTTTTAATGAAGGCACTGCGACACCCCTAACCATCTCATCAAAGATACTTTTCCAAAAATGTTTACCTCTTATATTTAATAATTATTTTAATCGAAGCTTATTACAATGTATTTGTTTTTGTTTGTTTTGTTTTTTGTCTTTTGCGGTACGCGGGCCCCTCACTGCCGTGGCCTCCCCCGCCGCGGAGCACAGGCTGCGGACGCGCAGGCTGAGCGGCCATGGCCCACGGGCCCAGCCGCTCCGCGGCATGTGGGATCCTCCCAGACCGGGGCACGAACCCGCATCCCCTGCATCGGCAGGCGGACTCTCAACCACTGCGCCACCAGGGAAGCCCAATGTATTTGTTTTGATCACATGTAGATTAATGTTAAAATGATAACTAAATCCCGAAGAAATAATTTTTTAATTTCCACTTTTGTTCATATTTCTGTAACAAAGACGTATAGTGGGCAATTAATGAAAGATTTTCTTTCTTTTTTTAAATCAATTTATTTTTGGCTGCGTTGCATCTTCGTTGCTGTGCGCAGGCTTTCTCTAGTTGCGGCGAGCAGGGGGCTACTCTTCGTTGCGATGCGTGGGCTTCTCATTGCAGTGGCTTCTCTTGTTGCGGAGCACGGGCTCTAGGCGCGTGGGCTTCAGTAGTTGTGGCTTGCGGGCTCTAGGGCACAGGCTCAGTAGTTGTGGTGCACGGGCTTAGTTGCTCCGTGGCATGTGGGATCTCGCCGGACCGGGGCTCAAACCCGTGTCCCCTGTATTGGCAGGTGGATTTTTAACCACTGTGCCACCAGGGAATTCCCTGAAAGATTTTTCAATCATAAAAATATTTTCTCTTGGAATAAGATCCTGTATGGAAGAGGAATGGAAATACAATTTAAAGATAATAAATTTCCAACACCTAGAGAAGTGAATTTGGTATGTTTTTTAAATGCGTGATAGTAGACCTAAAATCACTATAGCTTTTCCCTTTCATTAGATATATTTTAAAGAGTGATGAACTGTTTTATTTTAAAAGGCCGACATTTGCATTCTGCTGGAAATTCTACTTTTGCAGCTATTTAAACTTATGCAGAGAGAAATTCAGCTGTCAACTTAAAAATGTACATAAAGGAACATAGTTTTTTGGGAAAATTTTAGCAAAAAGATTGGAAGACAAGAGAATTTAGGGTTACTGGGGCCAATGGGCTAAAGGATGAAAATCCATCACTGCTGTGGTATTGTATTAAGAAAAATCCCAGGATTTTAATCTGTTGCTGCACGTGCTTCCCTGAAACAAGATGAACCCCTTGGTTCTGCTCGCTCTCCCCAACTTTTTTTTTTTTTTTCGGAAACCAATTGAAGTTGTATTGACACCAACTACATTACTCTTCTTAGTAGCCTTACGGGGATGGATAAAGTGGCTTGACCCAAGATAACACTGATTAGACTTACCAATGTTACTTTTGAATAAAACCAACCCTATTTTCCCCAAGGTGGCTTAGATTTCATAATGGTCACAAACTAATACTACAAATAAAACATTTAAAATTTTGATCCAAGCCTTTTCTATCCTCCCACACTTGAAAGGTACCTGATGAACACCGATTTCCCAATCCTAGCATCACTAGCTTACAAACCTTAGGGTTAAAAACTCCCTTCTCATTTACCTAATGTTCAATTTCCATCAGTTTCAATATACACTAGTGTGAATACCATGACTATTTTGCATAAAGTTAAGTATTCTACAGATCACAGAGTCATGGGATTGAACCAGGAGCTCGCACCATTTTTTTTTTTTTTTTGCACTAAACGGGCCTCTCACTGCGGTG
>NW_006798732.1:1075430-1079210 GCF_000442215.2 Lipotes vexillifer | reverse complement strand
TTTTTTTTTTGGCTGCGTTGGGTCTTTGTTGCTGTGCGCGGGCTTTCTCTAGTTGCGGCGAGTGGGTGCTACTCTTCGTTGTGGCGCGCAGGCTTCTCTTGTTGCGGAGCACGGGCTCTAGGCGCGCTGGCTTCAGTAGTTGCAGCACTCAGGCTTAGTAGTTGTGGCTTGCGGGCTCTAGGGCACAGGCTCAGTAGTTGTGGTGCACGGGCTTAGTTGCTCCGTGGCATGTGGGATCTCGCCGGACCGGGGCTCAAACCCGTGTCCCCTGTATTGGCAGGGGGATTTTTAACCACTGTGCCACCAGGGAATTCCCTGAAAGATTTTTCAATCATAAAAATATTTTCTCTTGGAATAAGATCCTGTATGGAAGAGGAATGGAAATACAATTTAAAGATAATAAATTTCCAACACCTAGAGAAGTGAATTTGGTATGTTTTTTAAATGCGTGATAGTAGACCTAAAATCACTATAGCTTTTCCCTTTCATTAGATATATTTTAAAGAGTGATGAACTGTTTTATTTTAAAAGGCCGACATTTGCATTCTGCTGGAAATTCTACTTTTGCAGCTATTTAAACTTATGCAGAGAGAAATTCAGCTGTCAACTTAAAAATGTACATAAAGGAACATAGTTTTTTGGGAAAATTTTAGCAAAAAGATTGGAAGACAAGAGAATTTAGGGTTACTGGGGCCAATGGGCTAAAGGATGAAAATCCATCACTGCTGTGGTATTGTATTAAGAAAAATCCCAGGATTTTAATCTGTTGCTGCACGTGCTTCCCTGAAACAAGATGAACCCCTTGGTTCTGCTCGCTCTCCCCAACTTTTTTTTTTTTTTTCGGAAACCAATTGAAGTTGTATTGACACCAACTACATTACTCTTCTTAGTAGCCTTACGGGGATGGATAAAGTGGCTTGACCCAAGATAACACTGATTAGACTTACCAATGTTACTTTTGAATAAAACCAACCCTATTTTCCCCAAGGTGGCTTAGATTTCATAATGGTCACAAACTAATACTACAAATAAAACATTTAAAATTTTGATCCAAGCCTTTTCTATCCTCCCACACTTGAAAGGTACCTGATGAACACCGATTTCCCAATCCTAGCATCACTAGCTTACAAACCTTAGGGTTAAAAACTCCCTTCTCATTTACCTAATGTTCAATTTCCATCAGTTTCAATATACACTAGTGTGAATACCATGACTATTTTGCATAAAGTTAAGTATTCTACAGATCACAGAGTCATGGGATTGAACCAGGAGCTCGCACCATTTTTTTTTTTTTTTTTTTGCACTACACGGGCCTCTCACTGCTGTGGCCTCTCCCGCTGTGGAGCACAGGCTCCAGACGCACAGGCTCAGGGGCCATGGCTCACGGGCCCAGCCGCTCCGCAGCATGCGGGATCTTCCCGGACCGGGGCACGAACCCGTGTCCCCTGCATCGGCAAGGCGGACTCTCAGCCACTGCGCCACCAGGGAAGCCCTCACACCTTTTATGTGAACTTCAGTGGTGCCATCGAGGCCAAGGCAATTTAATTTAGGTTAACCAGGATTTGTTTCAGTTGGTAAGAGAAACATCTTGCAACAGGTTTATTCAATTCTCTTCAAAAATGGTGACATTCCTTTACTTTTTGCCTTTTGGAAGCAGCAGTTGCATATATGGAATAGCAGATTAAGTCTAAAAATGTGGGCCCTAGTCAACTTTATTTTTCTGCATATGATTATGATAAAGGATCACGACACCCTTCACATTTCCAAGGAAAACCCAATTGAAAGTTTGTCCTTGCCAAACTCTATAAAACAGCCACTTTAGAGTAAACCAGCAGAGCATTGCATCACCCCAATAAAGCTGTAGGTTTCATCACATGCACCAATAAATCTACAAGGCTAGTTTCTGCACTCCTCTTTTCCAGAATTTTACACCTATTGTACCAAAGAGCATTTTAAACACGGACATATCAACTCCCTAATAAAGCAAAAACAAAGGCATTTCCCTTATTAGAAACAAGATACCCCATCACTTAAAGTCTTCAAACATTATTGCACTTTCAGAACTTGACAATGCATTCAGTGAAACAATCCGCAGACAACTAGTTTTAACAGACAGGTCAGAAAACACTTTTAAGCAGACACGGATGTCCTAAACTGTTTATTAGGTAAGAATTTTACAAGCATTACTTGTGTTAGCGGTAGCGGTGGAGCTGGAGAGTACTGTGCCTTCTCCAGGCTGCCCCCCGAGAACCACAGGTCGTGCGGAGGACCCTGTGGCCTTCGCTGAGGTCGTGGCCTTCCCTGCCGGCAGGCGCCGGCCCTGTGCTTGTGGACTGGTGTGGTGATCCACTGGGTGTCAGGGTTTCTTCTCATAGCTTTATGGAATGGATCAATGAGGACAACCTCCAAAGATCCGTATGTAGAATCTTCACCAACCCAGTAAGGCTTCAGGACCCTCTGGGCCCCAGAGCGGTGCCCAGCTGGCTCCTCGGCGGCAGAGGGGAGGCTTCGAGCGAAGCTGAGCGGGTTGATGCCATGGTGGACAGGCGTGCCATAGGTGGCAGGCACACTTAGGGACCGGGCCTTTGCGACCCCCGCGCCGCACGCTAGCCGATGCATGACGTAGCCTTGCTTGGCCTCGCAGCCCAGCCGCGCCTTGTCGGGCCGGCGGGGCGCGGGGCGGCGCAGTGCCGAGAGCTGGGGTGCTGCCCGCGGCGCCCCCTGAGCAGAAGCGCATTGCGTCCGACGGCTGCTTCGGCCCCAGCTCCCGGGTGTACGCGCAGGCGCCCATCGCGGCTCACCGGACGGCCGCCGGCGGACGGAAAGGGAGCCCCCAGCTTTCTGATCTCCTTCTGCTCTTTGGAGTGCAGGCCGAGGTGGGCGCTGATAAATTCAACAACAACTGAATATAAATATATGTATATATTTACATACACACACCATACCCCACTGAATATAACATACGCCTATTTATTAAAATATACATTTCTACATTTATATTTAGAAATTATTTATATTATTTGTATTCTAATTTTTTATGATTATAAGTATATAATTATTGTTTTATTACTATAATTTAATTTCGTATAAGTCTATAATTATATATTTTATCATGCTTTATTATGATTATGACATTTTATTATTTATTGTTACAATTATAAATTTATAAATATATTAAAAATAATTATTATATTAAAGACAAGTGTTTGGCTGTCCCCTCTAGAAATATTTATTATAACCTTGATGACCCTGAAAGGAATCGTGACAGATTTTCTACAGTTACCTGGCTTTTCAGGAATTTGGTGGGCTGCTGACACATAGCAGTGTGTGGTGTAATGTGGGACCAGGGCTGGATGGCCTGCCCATGCCCTGCTTGTGTTTTAAATAAAGTGGACAAAGGTTTGTAAGAAAAGGAATCTGGAGGCTCTGGTTTCTCCTTGGCCACCACACCTCATTCCCAGGATCCCAGTAAAGCAAAGAGACAAGGAGGCCCGAGGGACAGAGCCCAGGCCCTAGGCTGCCTGCTGCCCCTCCAGCTGCACCCTGTTTGTCACCTGAAAGCGGCCACAGCTGCTGGTCCAGGACTTGTCCATACGCACCAAGGGCAGGGGATGCAGCCTTGGTCCGGACTGGGCTCTGATCTGCTCCCAGCACACGGAGTCACAGCCCGATTAGTACCCTGTTTACACCAAGGGCTATGGAAGGCACGTGTTTGTCCCTGCGTGGCAAACTGCAACTTCGGGGATCAGAAAATCCCAGCCAGTTCTAATCCATCCGCAT
>NW_006798732.1:1065652-1075420 GCF_000442215.2 Lipotes vexillifer | reverse complement strand
CGCTCTTCCTTTTACTATGCCGAGTGGTTGGCGGTCAAGTTCCTTTGTACTCATCACCTTTCAATATATTCATCTGCTAGTAGTCTTTGGTAAAGGATGGTGTCAGGCCCACGTTTCTAAGAGAAAGAAGAAAAAGAAAAGGAAATCACGTTATATACCAACCAAATGCTGGCAAAAATTTCAGTGTATGAACCTAAGAGAATAGAGGTCTCTTCTCCAGAAGACAAACCAACAAAATCCATAGAACCTTGGTTTACTTATCTCTACAATGGGAAGATACTCCCTAACCCCTCAGGGATGAAATCTGTAACAATTTCATAGCTCGGGGATGAATTAGACAGAAATTTGGAAGGTGCAGAGAGTTTAGATATAGTATTAAGATGTAGTGAAATGGTACCATTAAAATCAATCTTGCACAGAGCTTTCAAAAATCTTGTGCTATGGTGACTCTATTTCGCCTTAAAAGTGGGTAACAGCTTCTCTCAAATTCTCAAATTCTTCCCCCACTCCCAACTACTCTAATGCCCCTCATCTTTGCTCCATATCTGGGAGAGTAATTCTGGGAATTTATCCACCAAAAGCGTGTTTAAATTCCTTCTTTCCCTCCACTCAGCCTCCCAAGAAAGTATGTGTGTGGTATATCTCCTACTACAGTGAATCTAATTCTTGATTCTTCTGTCAACTAAAAACAAAACAAAACAAAATGCACAACCTAAAAGTTGAGAATTATGTTTTGTTTGGGGACCTTGCTGAGAACTATAGCCCAGGAAAGCAGCCTCTCAGATCACTCCGAGGGACTGTTCCAAAGAGGTCAGGGAGGAATCAGGTTATATAGGAGTTTTTGCTGGGGGAAAACATGTAGTCGAACATCAAAAGATCACTGCTAATCATAAAAAAGTAGACCTCTTAAGTTAAGGATTTTAGTGTTTTTCTGTGTATGGGAAGATGCAAGAGTCTGGGCTCATTGAAATCATTCCTTTGATAAGCATCTTAGCTCTCTAGGGCCAGTATCTTGTTTTTCTCCATCCTGAGTTCCCCTCAGGGCATACCATCGGGGGCCGGGGGGCTGCCATGGCTGATGGCTTGATGGCCTGAACACCCTTGGTTTACTGTAATGGCAGGTGACATTCTTTGCACACACTTCCTAAAAGGGTCCTGGTCTCTGTAAAAATGGGGGAGAACTTGGCTGGCCGCCACAACTGGCCAGGATTTCTGCAGGTTACATGATGCCTCTCTTCCTGGCCTTTCTTTCATGCGGTTAAGGTGACCTCCTAGGCACTCTCTCCTTTCCCTGACAAAGTCACAGAGCCCCATGGACCTCCATTGGGCAAAGGCATGGACTGTATTTGGACTGAGTAGTTTTCATCTAGGGGGTATTGGCGGGGTTATAAGAGTTTGTCCCATTGTGTTACAGGCAGGTCCCAACCACGAGGAGAGCGGAACACCAAACCCCAAAAGGGATTTTGGTTTGGCTCAGTTGCTCTGCTTAATTGGGAAGGTCTGGTGACCGAAATTTCACAAGAAAAGGAAGCCACGTATCATGTTGAATGTATCGTCTTGGGCACATTTATCTTAAACTGAACATAAACCTGATACCTTAGCCAAGTTTTTCTGTACAACCACAATGTTTCATGGGAAGAAAACAAAAGTACATTTTTTGAGTGGGGCATAGGCCTAATAGTATGGTTTCTAATAAAGGTCAAAGGTCTGGGAGAGATTTTGGTGAAATCAGCTGAAGTGCTTTGCTTGGCTTGAACCCAGAGCTAACTGAGGTTTCAGGTTTCATGAAGAAATTTGCCCAGCAACAAGGTTTATAACGTGTCATTTAGTATCTGGTCTTCATAGCCCGAGACCTCTTCACTATGGCTGTGGCTTGAAAATGCTCTAAAAACCACAGGAAACATTTTCCCAATGAATCATAAACCTTCTGGGAAATCAGAGGATTCAGTCAAATGTGCCTCCATTTTTCCTTGGGCCACTTGGACAATTCAGATAACAGTGCACAGAGACCTCAGCCCACATTTTTTCAGATCTAAAGATGAACTTGTTATTTGAATGGGATTGAGGCAGGGAGTGAATTTCTGTGAAGGTACATGAAAAGGGGGCTGATTGCAGCTAACAGACCTAGGACGCATTTTCTAAGTGATTTTTCCTTAATTTGCTGACCCCACGTCCAAATCCTACTCAGTTAAGAAACGTCCAAATTCCTTTGCCCCACGGTGCCTGGATTCGTTCTACAAGTGCCAAAGGAAGAGTTCATTAGCCCAAGAGTACCTCTCAGACTGAGAATCTGAACAGCCAGGGGTGAAGAATTGTAACACTGCGATTGGAAGGCCCATTCTTGAAGCCACATCGCGGCCGGTGGAATTGTGTTCCTCACACCTCATCAAAGCCAGACCAACCCTAGCGTCCATCCAGACACAGCCTGGTGTTCACAGAGCCTAATTGGGCTCGTTTCCTTCGGCCCAACCCAAGAAACCTAAACCGTAGTTCTGTACTTAGAATTTCCCATGCGGGAAAAGCTACTGTCTTCCAACTAGAGAGAAATCAGTGCACGGAAACCACACTAGTGATAGCTCGGGGTAACAGCTGGCCTCAGTTCACCTTGCTGCTACGACAGAACGAATTATCAGGCGTGTTCAGAATATGAACACAATTGGAGGACTAAGTATCCTTTCTTTTTTTTTTAATTTTTAAATTGTATTTTATTTATTTTTATTGAGGTCTAATTGACATATAACATTATTAGTTTCAGGTGTATCACATAATGTTTTGATATTTGTATGTATTGCAAAATCATCACCACAATAAATCTACTTAACATCTCTCTTCACGTATAGTTTACAAATCGTTTTTTTTTTTTTCTTGTGATGAGAGCTTTTAAGAACTACTGCCTTAGCAACTTCCAAATATACAAGACAGTATGATTAACTACAGTCATCGTGCCACATGTTGCATCCCCAGGACTTATTTATAACTGGAAGTTTGTACCTTTTGACCCCCCCATCACCCATTTTGCTTCCCAGCACCCCATGTCCCTTGTCTCTGGCAACCACCAATCTGTTCTCTGTATCTGTGAGCTTGTTTTCTGTTTATTATTATCATTATTATTATTATTATTTTAGCGTCCACGTGTAAGTGAGACCATATGGTATTTGTCTTTCTCTGTCTGACTTATTTCACTCAGCAAAATGCCCTAAAGGGCCACATCCATGTGGCAAATGGCAGGATTTCCTTCTTTTCCGTGGCTGAATAAGATCTCATTGCATATTATACACAACATCTTCTAGCATTCATTTGTTCATTGATGGACCCTTAAGATCTTTCTTAAACTCAGACATTTTGTGTTGCAGCTGTTGTTGATGGCAGAGCCGTGTGGCTTGTGGGATCTCAGTTCCCCGACCAGGGACTGAACCTGGGCCCTTGGCAGTGAACGTGCTGAGTCCTAACCACTGGACCCCCAGGGAATTCCCAAGCCGAGGCATTTTTGAAAATAGCTCTGTATGTAGCAAGAAACACTAAAAGAAAAGTGAGGTGGATTTTATTATATAACTGTGCCTCCAGGCCAAGGCTGGGGCATTCAGATGAGGGCCTGGACAGCTAGGAAGGATTTCCTGCAAGAGATTTGAGAGGGCACTAACAATATGTAGGTCTTTCAGATAGACCATCAAACAGAAGGACGTACAATGTACAATAAGTATTGAAATAAGCCAAAGGGAAACTACAGAGAAAAAGGCTGGCAGGAGAAAGATAACACACTAAAGACATCACATGACCCCGTACGTGTTTGTTAGGGAGATGCAGCAACTAACCACGCTCACTGCAAAGAGGAACCTACAATCCGTTCCCCGTAAGAAGCCAGAAGGAGGACAGCTCAACAGCGCAGGAAACGTGTAATGATTTGAGAAACCCTGGGGGCTTTGAAGGGGAGAGCCGTCATCCCCATTTGCCTAGGACTAAGGGGCTTCCCACGATAAGAACTTTGGGCAACTTGGGCAAATTTGAGAAAAATTCATATGGGTTAGACCCATCCCACCATGGCAGGAAGCACCCTGCCTAACCCGAACCCTAACCCGAACCCGAACCCTAGCCCTAATCCTACCCTACCCCTAGCCCTAACCCGAACCCTAACCCTAATCCTACCCTACCCCTAGCCCTACCCCTACCCCTACCCCTAACCCTAATCCTACCCTAACCCTAACCAGGACCCCCTCTGGACCTCACGTTATTCTCAGACCCACAGCCGCAGGTGAGGGCAGTTCCTACGGGCTCTGACCTTGGCATGCTGGCAAGCTGCTGGCCCGTGTTCGTGAAACACAGTCAAAACCAGAGGGGGCAGGAGCCCGAAGGGACGGCAGAGGGAAAGGAGGATGCTTTGCAGGGAAACCTCAGCAGCGGCTGTGGCCTGACTTTGCTCAGGCTGAAGCTGCATGAGGAAGCATTGAGAGAAAACTGTCCATCAAGAACCTCGTGACACCAGGGCTCAGGTCACCTCCCTCAAATAGGCCCAGCGCAGCATGCCGACGCCTCCAAGGCGGGGGTGAGGTGACAACAGCTGGTGTCTCCTCTGCAGGGCAGGAGCCAGGCTTCTGTCCAGGCCAGCCTGCCTTGTCTCCATCAGCCTTGGACTTTCCTGGTTCACTCACAGGGAAATTCTTCAGACTCATGGCATCCGTGACAGCTGGGGGTGTGGGACCCCAGACTCAATAAGGCGGCTTCATGGTAGCCTTTTACCTGGTGTTGTCGGTAACAGTGAGCTGTTCCCCATAGAAGACACTCGCCTCTTTCACAACCTGTGCTCCGACATAGCTATCCCTGTGCTGGAACATTCTGTCCTGTGTCAGCAGACTCCTTCAGCTCAGCATGGTGACTTTTGCTCAACAGAGGGAATTTTGCTGTCCTATTCTAGGAATACGACATAATTCTATCCACTCCTACAGCGTCATCCTCCTTGGAAGGTTGACAGTCATTAAGGCTTCTCAGGCAAACGAATGTTGCCTCTGAGTTTGCCCCAGCTTTCGTGGTTTTAGCACAGAAAGACGTTTCTATTTCTGACCCTTGGCGGGGCTCCCCCGTCTTCCTTCCCCCATATTGCTAAGGAGGCTGAAAGATCATACTCCACTTTGACTTGTCCATTTTTTCTTGCATCTATCCATCTGAGATAATTTTCTGGGCATCCTTGGAGAAGGTGAAAGACTTCACAGCACTGCCTTGCTGTGAAGGGAGACTGGGGCGCATCTCTTTTCAAAACAGTCTTTGGGCCTTTTTTATATACAAGCTCTTTATGTTTTTGAAGTATAATTAGTTTACAATATATAAGCCTTTAAAAACAAAAATGTCGACTTATAGCTGTCTCAAAATAAACCACTTGCCAAATTAAGAAATATATATTTTGGGGTTGCCTCCAAATGTCTGACGGTGTCCCAATCAACATTTCCATGCATATTTCTGAATAAGTAAGTGCTTTAATCTGAATATTTCCACAATGTGCCCTGGACACAGGAGGTGTTCACCATTTATTAGAAGAAGACAGATGGTCACAGTGACTGTGATCGGTGCTATGACAGACGCAGAGCAGGGCACAGTCCTGGCTGAGGCAGACGGGTACAGGGAGGGAGGCTTCTCAGAAAATGGAGGCTGGAAACCATCTCGGGGGATGAGTGAAACTGACTATCTGGACCACGTGAGACCGGTGATTTGTGCTTCAGACGACAGGACGGAAGATTGCAAATGTAAAGCAAGGCCAGATCTTAGAGGGCCCCGTGTGCCAGGTCAAGGAACTTAGGCTTTATCCTGTGCACTTTCCGATTTGTTGTAAAGGATTTCGAACAGGAAAGTAACATGATCGAATTTGCATCTGGAGTCTCTTAAAGAAAGGGTGGGGAGAGAAGAGGCTAGAGGCAAAAGACCCAGCTAAGAGCCTTGGCGATGGTCCAGAGGAGAGGTGACGAGGGCTGGAAGTGAGGGGGCGTCACGGGGAGTGGGTAGAGGGAACGCAGTCAAATCGGATTTCATGAGTATCGGATACTGGAGGTAACAAGGCAGGGACATCAAGAAGAACATCCTTCTAGAAGGCAGCCTGTCCTGAAGCTTGCGTCAGACTCTGTCAGGCAGTAACTCCTGGGAGAATATTTATCTTCTCCTAAGAAATGAGATTTACTTTCTTGCTGTGTGTCTGGAGGGTGTGAGGAGGGCTCTGCTGAGGCGGTGGAGGGGAGCTGACAGGTAGGTGAGGGCGGGGCCGGGAGCACGGGGCTCACGCGTCCAGACTGAAATACCGCTGGGGTCCTTTGCACATGGGATAAAGAAGTGGACCTGTGGAGGTTCAGGACATACTCACGTTCAGGGCTTCCCTGGGGGCGCAGTGGTTGAGAATCCGCCTGCCAACGCAGGGGACATGGGTTTGAGCCCTGGTCCGGGAAGATCCCACAGGCTGCGGAGCAACGAAGCCCGTGCGCCACAGCTACTGAGCCTGCACGCTAGAGCCCGCGAACCACAACTACTGAGCCCACGTGCCACAACTACTGAGGCCCGCGCGCCTAGAGCCCGTGCTCCGCAACAAGAGAAGCCACCGCAATGAGAAGCCCGCGCACCGCAACGAAGAGTAGCCCCCTGCTCGCCGCAACTAGAGAAAGCCTGTGCACAGCAACGAAGACCCAACGCAGGCAAAAATAAATAAACAAATTTATTAAAAAAAAAAAAAAAAAAAAAAAGAACATACTCAGGTTCAAACCAAAACCAAGATGAACCCGGGCTGCCTCTCCACCCAGCTTTGACCAGTAAAGACGCTGGACAAGAAAACTATACTAGCGTCACTCCAGAAAATTCTATCCCGTCCCAATGGGTTTCCTTCCAAAGAGCAAAGTGAGGAGGTGGGATCTAACAAGTCCAGGGATGGGAGGGGCACGCGGAAGTGTGCTGGTCACAGCCGGGGGTCACCAAGGCCATGTCGCCAACCAACCTGAATGCAAGGAGAGTGGTTTTCCTGGGATCATCAACAACCCTGCCTCACTGGAAAACTTGCTTCATGGAAATGGTTTCATAATAGCCTGCTGTGCAGCTTGGGCGACTTGGCAGGAAAGGAATCTCCAGCTGTGTGTCGACTGTTTGCCTGCACGCTGGACCAGAAACCCTCCTTCTGCACTCTCTTTTTTCACGACTTCTTTTACGGATTTGCCACTATAGCGGAAGCCGTCTTTACCAGGCTCCCCCTAAAACTGCTAGATATCCCCTAATCTTCCTTTTTCAGGAAAACACACTGACTAAAGCTCTGAGCATGCAGAACGGTTTACCTGGGGGCTTCTCAGGCTAACTCCTGAGAAGTGGCCCCGGTAGGCGGATCCAGGAAGGAGAGGCCGTCCCCCTACCAGGGGACCAGAGAGACAGGACAAGCTGGAGCCCCGTGCATAGGAGCCAATTAAACATAGCAAACACTGTCGCAAGCCTGTGAGACACATGCCAGTGCCTGGCCAGACTCTGAAGAGCGCAAGGTGTGAGACCGTCCCTGCCTTGTAGAGGCTGAACCCAGGGCTTGCAATCCAGACCCTTCTAGAGGCCTGGCAGGGAACGGGCCAAGCCGAGGGGGGGCAGATGCAGTGGTGAGTGCTGGGGTCCCCCCACTCTTGTCAAGTGTCCCTAAGTGACAGGGCTGGCTCACTGGCTAGCCACCAGTACAGATGTCCAGTGCCCTGTGCTCAGAAGGGCCCGACATTTGGGTTTTAATGCCCTTCATATAATGAATTTGATTATTAAATTTTAGTTTTGAATGCGTATTTTGTAAATAAAGTCTGATGGGACAACGGAGCAGGCCCCGGGAAGCCTCAGCCCACGGGGGGCTGTCTGTCACCAGCTCCCCAGGACAAGTTCTCTGTCACCAGCTCCCCAGCCCGGGAGAAGGAAGCTCATGTTTCCCCCATTACCGGGTGGCATCTTAGGCTCCTAGAAAAGACTCAAGTACAAGCTCCAGGGCCCTGTGGAAGCCAGGTGAGCTTGAACTCTGGAAACCCTTGTCACCAAAGCTGGTGCGATTAACCCACATCTTTCCAAATAAACATGGCACCAAGCTGTGAAAATATTTGCTAAATTAAGCTTTATTTAGCCTAGATTGACTGCCTTTGCTCTCTGCTCTATTCAAAAACATCAAAAACCAAACCAGTCTAACTAACAAAACTCCCCCTCCTATCTAAAACTCCTTCAGGTGCTCTGAAGATGATACTGTGAATTGTGAACAGTGATCCTTTTTACAATCATCAGAACAGCTACTCTTTATTGATTCTTTAAGCCCCACATCACATGTTTCACTGACCTTTTCTTATTAAGCGCTCCAAACAGTCCCAACTGGCAAGATCCCAATGGGGTTCCTCTTAATCCACTCTAGTTCCTGAAAGGGCGTCCAAGTCACATCCCCACAAAGGAATAACAGTTTCCAAGGGCAACAGCAATTATACATGGGAAATTAATGAATTTGGTTTCTTTATTCAAATAAGCACTTGTGGAGCAATAAAATTTGGCAGTGGGACTTGAAGCAGAGAGTGGTGGTGACAGGTGGTGTGAGCAGAGGATGAAGAGAAGGCAGGTCTACATCCAGGAGGAAAGGGAGCTGTGTCCATGGACCACGGATGCTGTGGGAAATGCCTGGGAACAGAGTCCTGGGTCCCAACCCACCAGGACCCAGATCATCCTGGGAAGACCCAGGAGACCAGATGGCTGGCCTTTGGAGGGCTGTGAGGCTGTCTCTTTGGCCTTACAATAAATCCCCCCTTTATTCTTTTTTTAAGAATTTATTTTATTAAAGTATAGTTGATTTACAATGTCATGTTAATTCCCCTCTTTGTTCTTGAATAAATTTTTTAACATCTTTATTGGAGTATAATCGCTTTACATTGTTGTGTTAGTTACTGCTGTAAAACAAAGTGAATCAGCTATACATATACATATATCCCCATATCCCCTCCCGCTTGCGTCTCCCTCCCACCCTCCCTATCCCACCCCTCTAGGTGGTAACAGAGCACCGAGCTGATCTCCCTGTGCTATGCGGCTGCTTCCCACTAGCTATCTATTTTACATTTGGTAGTGTATATATGTCCATGCTGCTCTCTCACTTGTCCCAGCTTACCCTTCCCCCTCCCTGTGTCCTCAAGTCCATTCTCTATGTCTGTGTCTTTATCCCTGTCCTGCCCCTAGGTTCATCAGAACCATTTTTTAAAAATTCCATATATATGTGTTAGCATAAGGTATTTGTTTTTCTCTTTCTGACTCACTTCACTCTTTATGCACCCAGTCTGTTCTTAATGATGGGCCTCGGTTCCAGCCCTGCTCAGGAGGCAGAAGCTAAGGGCCTTCTTCCTGCAACAACCCCTCCATGGGAGTCCATTGCGCTGGGCACTGCCCATCCTTTAAGATTCCATATATATGTGTTAGCATATGGTATTTGTTTTTCTCTTCCTGACTTACTTCACTCTGTATGACAGACCCTAGGTCTATCCACCACACTACAAATAACTCAATTTCATTTCTTTTTATGGCTGAGTTATATTCCAATGTATAATTTCTTGTAGGTTTTGGGTTCCTTAAAATCAACAGACCTTGACAAAAAGCACCTAAAAATACCATAAAATCAGCCTGTATATATATCTGGAAAGAACCCTCAAGATCATCCATTCTGATCTCTTCATTTTAAGAGGATGCCTGAGGCCCAGAGATGGTAAGTGGCGCTCCCAGACCACAGAGCTGGGGTTCAGCCTAGACTCCTCCCATGTGACACTCTTT
>NW_006798732.1:1059060-1065619 GCF_000442215.2 Lipotes vexillifer | reverse complement strand
CACTCTTTCTAAGACACCACACCACCTCTTACTTGGAAAAATGTTGTTCAACACATAGAAGGACCAATAGCTATAAAACCGTACCCTAGAATCAGGTTTCTAGACTAGAGAATAGTACTCTATACCTTTATAGTCCATTTAGACTTCAATCATTAGAAATTGATGATCATTTCCCATTGTCCTGAGCTGTATTTTTTAAAGTGCCAGCCTGGTTTAGGGAAAACAAATTGGTTTCGACCATTTTGTACCCATTTTTATGTAACTAAATAACGTGCTCATGGCCTGTAATCCTAGTCTGTTTATCCAAATAGACTCTCTAGTGTACAAATTGTGTTAACAAATATATACTGTTAGGAACTGTATGTAAGAAAAAGTAATGAAATTCTAGCCCAAAGATAAGACTTCATGAATGTGTGTGTGTCGGGTATTTTTCGTTTAGTTTTTATTGTTGTTGGTTTAATTTTTTGCGATTTCAACTTGGTCTTCCCTTCAATACATGTAAATAGTAGCCCCAACCTGGAAACACCAGAAGAATGGATAAAGAAGCTGAAGCATATTCATGGAAGAGAATACAACTCAGCGATCAAAAGAAAGGAAAAACATAGATGGAGCTTACAGTCATTGTGCTGAGAAGCTTTACGTGAAAGTATTGTCTCACTTACATAGATTTCTAGAAGAGAAAACACTAATCTATGGTGGAAAATCAGAAAAGAAGCTCTTCTGGGGGCAGAGTAGGGACAGGAATTGACTGGGAAGGGGCACAGAGCAATGTCCCCATGGCGGGGGAGGTAAAGCTCTCTATCTTGCTAGGGCCTTAGGTTACAAGAGTGTATGCACATCCCCAAAACACAGCCAGTGACATGGAAGATGTGCACATTTCATCATATGCAAATTTTACATCCAAAGGAAAAACTACAAACAGACATTGAACCCTCATTAATAACATGCATGCTGAAATATTTAGGGGATGGTGTACTGATGACTGTAATTTACTTGACACTGCCTTATTTAAAACAAGGAAGCTTGCTGGGTGGATAACGGAGTTGGACAGATAGGGCATGAAGCAAGTACGGGAAAACGTTAATTGTAGAATCTAGGTAGTAGGTGTCCGTTAAAAATCCTTACTATATTGCTGTATGCTTGAACATTTCCATAATAAAATGTTGGAGGGAAAAGCCATGTACGAGCAAAGCAGAAGAGAGCAGGCATCTTCATAATTCAGGACCCTTTGGGCATCGGAAAGAAGCAAGGACGCAGGGCTGGCACTGGGGCGTCCTGTGGACCATGTTATGATATCCAGGAATATTTCTATGGCAACGACAGACAGAAAGACTGCTGGAAACAAAAGACAATTTCCTGTTCCAGCTTTGGGGAAGACAAAACAAACACCTGAAAAAAAGGCAATGAGAAAAGCACAAATGTACCCCTCACCCCACAAGAGATTAGCCCACATTATCAGCAGAGACAAGCTGTGTTAAGGAGAGATAGTGGCCGAGCCAACACCAGAGGCTAATCTCTCGGGGAATTAAAGCTTCATTAACTTGTTTTCGGCATTTTTCAGGAAGCATCCACAGATTCTGAACTATGAGCGTTTGTTTGCATGTTATTTCTTCTTATCACTAAAATAAATAAATAAAAAGAACACGGTTTGCTCACACGGGCAGTGACTGGTGGATAATGGAGACATAATGCTGACTGGTATTTGGAACTTGTCACTTATTGGTAAGTTCCTATTTCACCCCCCTAAAATCTGTCCCTGTCGGCGCTTAGGGCAGAAACACTTTTTTCCTACCCCACTCCACCCATGTTGTTCCCTTTTCTCCTCTTTACTTGCTTTTTGAAGGGGTCAGTGGTGAAGGAAGAGATTACTAGGAAGTACCCTGCTTTCTCTCCCTATTCTCCTGTCTGGGCTTGTCGCCTTCCAGGAACAGGGAGATCACTGCCACCTGCTGAGGCAGGACTGTTCCGGGCATCACACTTAAAGATGGCATCACAGGAAGGGAAGCAGAGGCCAGAGGATTCTCAGGGAGCCTCAGAGCCGCTCCCAAAGCAAAAGCAAATTTCCTGGACGGTGTGTGATGTCCTGGGGAGGACTGAGGACAGATAAGGACCACGGAGAGGCAGAAACCATGCTTCGGGCACTTGGCCCTTCCCCACCTCTTCCCTCCGGCAAGGTCCCTCCGCCCAGTGTCCTAGCACTGTGGTCTAGTTTGTAATTTTGGAAAACCACCCCTTTCCAACATCCCTCCTCAAGCCTTCAGAAATCGTCTGCAGTTCCACAGTGTGCAGAGCGGAAGCAGCATGGAATTCGGAGTTGGGAAAACCTGGGCTCCAGTCTCTGTGTTCCCTTCTGTCTGGCTATTAAGAGTGCAGGAAGGGAGTGTCTGTGGGGGCGCAGAGTCCCGCAGGCCCCAAGGGCAGCATGGCTGTGAGGCTCCAGGGGCCTCGCGGTGGGTGTGAGAACTCCTGGTGTAGCCTGGTGCCCACCAAACATTTGGGGTCCGGCAAAGGGGGTGATGGCGCAAAATGAAGGAGACTGAAGGCATTTCCCATTCAAAAGCAGGTATCCTGGGGCAAAAACACTGCTCAGTTACCCATCACTGGTCGAGGGCCGCTGTGTGACCAAGCAGGCTGAGGGCTGCCATGAGGGGAGAGGGCTAGACTCATCCTGTGTGCCGGGTAACAACTCACACAGACAGTGGTTAGAACAACACACAGTTTTCATCTCACAGGGTCTGTGGGTCAGGAGTCCGGACCCGGCAAAGCTGGGGCCTCTGCTCAAGGTGTCCCCAGGCTGAAATCAAGGTGTCCACAGGGGCTCTGAGCTCATCCGGGTATCAGGGCCCCCTCCGGGGTCACTGGTTGTCAGCAGAATCCAGTTCCTTGCAGGGGTAGGACGAGGTCCCGTTTTCTTTCTGTTTATTTATTTGTTTGTTTGTTTTTAATTGGAGTATAGTTGATTTACGATGTGTGTTAGTTTCAAATGTACAGCGAAGTGATTCCGTTATACACATATATTCCTTTTCAGATCCTTTTCCCTTTTGTAGGTTATTACAAGATCTTGAGCTGAGTTCCCTGTGCTATACAGTAGGTCCTTGTTGGTTTTCTATTTTATATATAGCAGTGTGTGTATGTTAACACGCTTACCCCCTTGGTAACCATAAGTTTGCTTTCTGTGTCTGAGTCTGTTTCTGTTTTGTAAATAAATTCATTTGTATCATTGTTTTCGGTTCCACCTACAAGTGATATCATATGATATTTGTCTTTCTCTGTCTGGCTTACTTCAGTTAGTATGATAATCTCTAGGCATCCATGTTTACAAGTGATATCATATGATATTTGTCTTTCTCTGTCTGGCTTACTTCAGTTAGTATGATAATCTCTAGGTCCATCCATGTTGCTGCAAATGGCATTGTTTTGTTCTTTTTTATGGCTGAGTAATATTCCATTGTATATATGCACCACATCTTCTTTATTCATTCCTCTGTCGATGGACATTTAGGTTGTTTCCATGTCTTGGCTTACTGCAAATAGTGCTACTATGAACATTGGTGCATATGAACATATGAACATCGGTGCATGTATCTTTTTGAATGATAGTTTTCTCCAGATATGTGCCCAGGAGTGGGATTGCTGGATCATATGGTTTTTTAAGGAATGAGGTCCCGTTTTCTTCTTGACTGTCACGGAGGGTCACCTCCAGCTACTAAAGGCCCGCCTTGGGTCCTAGCCTCTGACCACCCTCAACAGGGATGCTCAGAGCCAGCAGAATGGCTCTCCCTTCAAATCTCCCTTCAGTCAGCTATGAAGGGCACATACTATGTGATATATAGAATGTGACCAAATCATCCCATCGCTTTGCCAGTGGGATGTAACCTTATCCAGGAAGAGGCCAGCCATCCTATTCACCCTGTACTTGGGGGAGGGCATTATATAGCATGTGATCACTAGGGGGCAGGATCTTGAGGTCCATCTTAGAGAACTTAGAATGTGGCCTGGGAGAAATGGGCTCAGAGCATCAGGCCGGCAGGGAGGGGAAAGGGCGGGGCTGCTGACAGTCAGCATAAGGCTCTGAGACCTCCCCAGCTTCTAGGAAGTTCCATAGCGTGAGAAGAGCTTTGGGGTTAAAGCCAGAATAGCCCCAGCCAGCCTTATGTCCTGAGTTTCCTTTAGGATCATGGATGTGTTGGTCATTTTTAAAGAAAGACTGTATATTGGGGGAGAGATGTTGCTTTTGCTGCTGCTTCTCAGAATAATGTGGGTCCAGGTCTACTCCTGAGACACGTGGTATCATCAGAGAGTGAGGAATCGATAACTGGATGCAGACAGACATCATGCCAGCCAGCAGAGAAGTTCTCTCTTCTTTGAAGACATCCTTGGAAAAGAGACTCCTGCTGCTCCGAGACCCTATTACCCAGGTTGGTATCTCTAGCCGGCAGGACAGACTCTGTTTGACTGAAATCCTCATCTCTTTGTAACCTCGGCGAAAGCACAGAAAATGATTCATAGATTCACAGATAAGAGAGAAAGAGACAGAAAGAGACACAGAGGCAGAGAGAGACGATGAATCATCCATCCCTCGGCCTAAGGCTGAGAAAGCCTCGGGTTTGGGGTCGGATGTCTCCAAAGACCAAGATACAAATCGGGTACAATTCTCCCAGTGCCAGGCTGATACTCACCCCCTCTGAACACCGGTGCACTCCAGCCCTGGTGGATCTTTGCAATCTTACGTTGGGCTGTTTAAAGTCCTTCCCATCCAGTTTTTGGTAGGGTTGCTTGGAGCAAAACCATCCCCTGGGACCTGTGTACTGAGTGCTTACAATGTGCTGGACTCTGTGGGAACTCAGTGAAGAGGCGGGGCACAAACCTGTGAAAAATGAAACGGCAGGACCCAGTGCAAAGAAGACAGAAGAGGAGATCGCAGGGAGCGCCGTGATTAATTGCCAGATGGTCCAGATAAAAACCTCCCAGGAGCTCAGAAGAAGCGGCGATTGCCTCGCACCGGTGCTGAGTCAGAGGCTGACCTGATTGAAAAATGTAGCCTGGATTCAGCCCAAACTATTTGTTTCTCCTTTTTCACCACCTCCCATCCTCCTCCCCCCAGATCTTCTGGGTGTTTGGAAGCAGAGGTGTTTTCCAAGCAAAGTTCTAAGAAGAGCTGTCAGTCTAAACTTGCTTCCAAAGCAGAGCAAGAAAGCCCAACAAAGTAGCAACGTCCTAAAGTAATCCTGCTTTTTCGCTTGATGTCATAACTTAGTTTCAGCACGAGATACAGAAAGTCATAGATTGTAATCTTTAATAACTTTGGCGCAAGTAGAAACAAAATGCTTAATCACACCCTGTTTGATGCAGCTGAGCTTGAGCTGGCAATGCTGCTGGGTCTGAACTAACCTGAGGCGAGGGCACAGTCCTTGCAATAGCATATAATGAGCCCCTACTTAAAACAAGGCAGGCCTGAACTTATCTTCCTAGAACTTATAGTTTATCTGCAAAGGGAGAAGTAACAGGTAATGACAGCACAGGGTGTTTGGCTTATCTATTGCCGTGTCAAATATCATCCTAAAACTCAGGGGCTTTAAAAGAAAAAACAGGATGCTTTTTGTTTCTCACAAGTCTCTGGGTGGACTGGGCTCAGCTGGGCAGCTCTTCTGTTCCACATTCTGGAGCAGCTGCGTTCAGCTGGGAGCCTGGGGGTGGGGTGGAGTGCGGGGCTGGAAGGTCCAAGATGGCCCATCATCCCCCAGCGTCTCGCGTCATTTAGTAGACTAGCCTGGGCTAATTGAGGCTGTGCTGACTGCCTTCCAAGAAGGAGTGTTCCAAGGAAACAAGCTCCAGGATAGAGGTCCTATCAATTATTTACCTCTATCAGTCTGACTCATGTCCCGACAGCCAAAGCAAGTCACACGCCCACGCCCACAGTCAGTGTGGGAGGGGCCACGTAAGGTTATGCAAAGCAGGAGGCGCGGTTCCTCTGGGGACTACCAAGCAATCATCCTCCTCTTGATGTAAATACCACGAGAGCAGTAGGAGCACACTGGAGGGACAAGGAACCCAGGTTTAAAGGTCAAGGTGACTTCCTGGAGGAGCAGACCTTAACCAGACATGAAGGATGGGGAGGCATGTCAGGGACATCTGTTGTTTTGCCTCGTTATTTC
This sequence comes from Lipotes vexillifer, assembly GCF_000442215.2. Lineage (NCBI taxonomy): Eukaryota > Metazoa > Chordata > Mammalia > Artiodactyla > Lipotidae > Lipotes > Lipotes vexillifer. Next base: position 1,059,464 of record NW_006798732.1, on the reverse strand, counting down.
TCGGAAAGCTACTCGTAAGATTTGTGTTAGGTATACTATGTATATAAAGTAATTAATTTTTTTAATTTGTAAGAATTAATCAACTGTTAGGAGATAGAGCCAGAAGCACACTTTTCACGCGGCCACGGCTGCCAGCAAGACCGAGCGATTTCCACCACGTCTCCCCTGCTGGCTCTTGTCCTGGGGTCCCCAGCGATGTGACTCTGACTCTGGATTCTACGTGTCAGCGTTTCCTGCTCTCACTTTCCACTTGGTAGTAGTGGATGCTTCCAAACTGGTAACATTCCTATGTTGATGGTTAAGCCTTAGTTCTTGTAAGATGATCATTTCCTGATTCCCGGACTGATTTTTCTTGGGATTCTGAAAAACATAAATTTCCCAAGAATGGCAGAGAAGGCATTCCT
>NW_006798732.1:1041949-1058952 GCF_000442215.2 Lipotes vexillifer | reverse complement strand
CATTCCTGCCCAAGGGAACACTTGTATTGTGGCTGAAGAGGGCGAGAGACAGTCCGAATGAGGTGGGGGGGGAGAAGTCACGCAAGAAGGAGGGTCTCATGAGCCCTTTTCAGTTAGAGCTTTATCCTTACGGCAAGAGATCACTGAAAAGTTTTAAGACGGGGAATGACAAGATCAGAACTGCATTTTAGAAAGATCTCCAAGGCAGAGGTGTGGATTGGATGCAGGGAAACCTGCCAGAAGGCTGAAGAAATAATGCAATGGTGGTCTGAGATGGTCTGAATCGAGTAGGGGCCACAGGGATGGGACAGGAAGGAACACGAGACCAGCCTTCGTGATTGATTAGGTGTAGGACTTGCGGCGTCCGGAAGAGTTCTGCAGTCAGCCTCTGGGCTCGTGCCCGATGACCTCCCCAGGAAGATAACCCAGGTTCTGAATGTTTACAGACAGCAGAGATAAACACCATTTCTACTTGTAGCCACTGCCCCCCACAAACACTCACCCAGTTATTTCCTCTTGTGGACGCTCACCCTCCCTCCTTACACAGTGTCTGTCTTAATCTTGGAGTTTCCTAAACAAAAGTCATCTTTAAAATCATGATTTTCTACCAGAATACTCAAGCATCTCCCGGAGACAACTCTGTCCCATCACGTCTATGTCAGATTTAAACAGTACTTTATCTCATTCTCCAGGCAGGAGCAAGCCAAGACAAATTCCAGAATGGAATTCCAAGATGCTGGAAAGCAATAAAGAAGGTGCTTTTTCATAGGACTGCCGCTAGCCTGTATGACTCTTCACTGTTACTGAAAATGGCACCAGTTCCGCTGGGCTGACGCAGCCCTGGTGGCTTCGTTTCTGTGGCTGACAGCTGAGAGTGGCCCCTGGTTTGACGGGCCAGAGCAGCGACCAGCGTTTTCGTGAGCTCTGCCCTCTGCAGTGAGACAGCTCTCCGTGGTCTCTCACATCTCTGTACCCCTGCCAGCAGAGGCAATGTCTTCTCAAGGATGCTTGTGTTGCAGACAGCCCGGAAAATAGAGATAGCACCTCCCTTTAGAGAAAAGGGCGGTTTGTACTATCCCGTATAATAAAGATGAGTCTCTCCAAGGCCAAGGTCAGGTGTGCTTGCAGCCCATGATAAATGATTGGGGTTCCTTAAGCATAGGGTTCCTGAGCTGTGACGCCAGCCCTGCCTGTGCAGCGTCCACCTGAACCTGACGGATGAGGAGAGCTGAGGGACAGGCCTGAAGCTACTGCTGCCGCCTGAGCTGCTGCATCTCTGTCTCTGACCCAGGAGTCTCGTGTCTTCTGCCAGCAGCCGCTCAGCTGGGGCAGGCTAGCCAGTTAGCTAGTGAGGAGGGTAAAACCTCAGACCCTTCAGCGTTCTGAACCCCCCACGGAGCTTACATTCTGACGGAGGAAGAAAAAAACATGTAACCAAGCAAAGTAATCTGAATTGTCAGAGTGACTAGAGAGAAACAGATCAGAGGCTGAAACAGTGTGTCTCATGGTGGACGTACCACAGTGAGGGTGGCCTCTCAGGAGTGGGACCATTTCAAGCGCCTAAGGGAGGGTTTAGGCAGAAGGCATTAGGCCCAAAACCCCGGGCAGAGGGAACCGCACGCACACCCTGAGGTCTGTTTGGGGAACAGGAAAAAGACCAGCAGGATTCAGGGATGGGAAGTGACAGAGAGCTGTGTCCTGAGATGAAGGGGAAAGCGGTCACGGCGAAAGCAGCACAGATTCTTACGTGCTGTGGGGTTTGGCTGTTTCCTAAGACGTTCAGGCAGGGAGTGAATTGGTCTGTTGATCTCCTAGAAGGTCGCTGTCTGTGTGGAGCTCACGGGGGCCCAGAGAGAGCTGCAGCCAGAGAAACCTGTAGGGAGAAGGTGGAAACAACATGTTTGCGGGGTGAGGTCAGTACTGATGCCAGAGATCAGGCCGTTAGACAGTGATGATGGGCCAGAAATGCTGAAGCTTTCAGAAATGGGCTTGACTCTTTAGAAGAAGCCCAAGGCTCTAGGAAAACATCTGTGGATAGACTTTAGAGAACGAATATTTCCCCACTGTCTTATTTTAGTGATGGCTCTCTCTTCGTTGTTTGATTTTCTCTTGGCAATGCTTCCAAACCCTTTCCTCTGGCCACCCTGCCCTTCCTTATCAATCACAGTGACCTATAAAGAAAAACGTAACTACAGTGGAGAGGCTGCTATTTAAGGGAACTTCTGATATGAAGCATTCCTTCTCCTTTGTTTTGTAAGCTTTAACAGCAGTGTTCACAGGGCGACCGCATGTGTGTTAACCAGGGCAAGGCTCACTGCCAGCATGACAAATGTAAAGCATGAGCGACACAGGTGGACAGGCCCTCAGCTCCATGCAGACACTCAGGGTCTGGTGGATGGAGCTGGGGCTCTGGGAGCTGCACCGTCTGCAGCACGTGCTCCCCAGCAAAGTAGGAGAAAGAGGTGACGAAGCACCCAATTTTAATCGCCTCAGCTCAGAAAGGGCACACCCATCACTTCCACTTCTGGTCCAAGGGCCTAGGTTAATGATACGGCCTCATGCGAGTGGCGAGAAAGGCTGAGAAATGCATTTGAAGAATCCGTTGCTGAGCCCTGTTGCTGCACAGTCTCTCTACAAAACATCAAGAAGCAGAAAGGAGAGGAAATCACGTGGAATTTGCTAAGTGCCTTCTCAGCGTCAGGCACGGTGACTTTTGTCCCTATATTCATTTTCTGTTGCTGTGTCACAGGTCATCACAGACTTAGGGGCTTCTTACAACCGCCGTTCACAGACTCCCAGCCCTGCAGGGTAAATGTCCCGTGGTCCCCCTGGGCGCTCTGCTCAAGGTCTCCAAGCTGAGATCTAGATGTTGTTCAGGCGGGCTCTCCTTGGGGCCTCTGGAAAGGATCCACCCTGAGTTCTTTCAGGTCGTTGGCTGGGTCCAGGTCCTTGCAGCCGGGCACTGAGGGGTCTCTCACCTCCTTCATCTTCAAAACCAACGGCATACGTGGCCTCCTCTTTGTGCTTTGAATCTCTGTGACTTCTCCTTCTGCCACCAGCCAGAGAAAACTCTGATTTTATAGAGGACAAGTTATGAGAGTATCAGGCCCCGGCAGGTCTCAGAAAGCTGGGTGACATCCTGCCCCCTGCTTTCCAGGCAGAGCCCTTGGGAGCAGAACAGCGGTCCGTGCAGTGGGTCAACCCTGGGCCTTTGTCGTGCTCATCCAGCACAAAGCAGAAGGAGTAACTTGCCTCTGTGACCTTGGGTGCGTGTGGAAGTGACACAGCCCCCAGGACGCCGGGGCACGTGAAGGCGAACAAAGGATCTCACCGCACTACCTGTGTGCACCAAGGGCAAAGGCCAAGACGAGATGCTGAACGTTCTAGGGGGTGCTGATGTGAGCAGATGACAGTTTGGCCAGATGCTACCCACCACCTGGCTCCGTGGTGGAACGTCAGCCCCCTGGAACTTGGGTGATAGAAGCCACAACCTCAGGGAAAAGAAAGGGGGAGTTTCCATCGTCCCAGCAGGATGTGATCTGGAAACAGAAACCCAGCTGATAATGTAGACGAATGGAAAGCACTTTACTTCTGCATACTTGGATTTTTGCAAGGTCTGCACGAGCTCCATCGCTGGGGAGCCACCATCCGCCCTGGAGGCAAGGAGTTCCCGAGGTCATCCTGAAACAAAGCAGGACCCTACAGTCCTTCCCCCACGTCCTCTGCCTGCCTTTTGTCTGTGGACAAATTTTGGCCAAAGAATAAGTTGAATCAGAGAAGGGAGAAGATGCAGAAACAAAGGAAAGCACTCAAATAAGACCAAATAATAATAGTTGAGTCTTTAAGCGGAGTCAAGGACCTTCAGTTCTTTCTCAAGGAGGAACCGTATATTCTGAGCCATGTCCTGTGAGCTGTCCTGTAGGTACTGAAGCCCCACCAGGTGGGAGGAGTTAACCACATGATGACCTGACTGTAGCCATGACAGAAGCTGCCACAATTCCAGGAGCTGGCCTCCAAGAAATGGGAACAAAGCAACCCTGGAACTAAAGACTAACTGTACTTAAACGATCAAGATGACGCTGGTCAGACCACCGCGCGACCAATGTCAAGGTGACCGTCAGAGCTGCACGGAGCCCCCTCTCTCCGTCTATGAAAGGTCCTGCCCCCTGATTGTCAGGGGGTGTGGGGAGGGGAGTTGGCCTCTGGACAGGGGTCCACCCCTGTCCCCTTCCCCTGCCCAGTTACCGGCCTCCAAAATAAAGCAAACTTCTTTCCACCAACCTTGCTTCTTTATTGGCTTTTGAGCGGTGAGCGCCCGGACCCACTTTCAGTAACAATCCCAGTCCACAGGGCAGAGTCCTTCCAACAACGCTGGCCTTCTGCATCCATCACAGAGAGAAATGGGCTTTTCATTTAAAAGGACGCATTCTTATTCAACAACGGTTTATGCAGCTGCTAGCCACTATTCTGGGCCCTGGAGATGCTGCGAGGAACCAACCAGACGTGGAGCTTAGAATCTAATGGGGAAAATACTCACGATAAATAACGCAAGTGCAGAGGTTAAGGTGCGGAAAGTGGTGCAGAGGAGCTGGGGGCACGGGAGCCTGAATGGGAGTTCAGACAGGCGGCCGGGGCGCCACTGAGAAGCGGACCTTTGAGCATGACCTGAGGGGGTGGAGGGGGAAGCCGTGTGGACATCTGGGATTGGGGGCTCCCAGGAGAGGACATAGCAAGCGCACAGGCCCTGGGAAGATGCACACCTGCCATGCGGGCACGGCGGGGACCCAGGGTCTAGAGTGGGGTGTGCCAAGGGGGTCCTTGTGGATGTGCTCAGAGATGCTCCAGGACAGTGCTTTGCGGCCTTTTGGAGGACTTCTGCGTTTACTCTGAGCGATAACAGGAGCTCTCTTAGACTCCATCTTTGGAAATGCAAGAGGTAGACGCTGGGAGAAAACAAGAATTAGGGAACGTAACCCTCCGCAGCATCCTGAGATTCTCGAAGACTTACGGGGAGCATTTAAGACTCTGTTCCTAGCACAGCTGTTTCAATGTTCTGCAATATTTTACCGTTCTCCCTGCAGGAGATGATGTGATGACCAGAAACTTCACTGCCCGTCCGCCCTCAGGCAAACGGGAACCGCCCCCTGCTGGCCGTCAGCGGTAACGCAGGCCAGGCGTTTCTCTTGAGCCCCCAGCCTTGAGGGGCACCCCGCTCGGTAGGGTGGGAGGGGGCAGGACTCTATTTCTTTCCATCTGATTCCTTCCCCCCAAGGGCAGCAGCTCTGCAGGGCGAGGCCAGGTGATTGTCTTTGACCACAGGCTCCAGGCAGCGCCTCTCGCTGGCTTCTCCTCGGATCCCCGACGGCGGTGGGGCGGGGCGGCTGACCTCCATGCTCCCCTCCCGCATGGGGAGGGCGCGAGGCAGGCTTCCCCGGGCGCCCCCCGTACCCGCAGAGCTGGTGTCTTCAGGGATGGGGCTGCCCACGTTGACTTGGCGGGGGGCCCAGACCTGAGGCTGGAGGAAGGCGTCCCCTCCCTCAGGGTTTTCGGCTGCCCGTTCAGGACAGACGGAGCCCTTGGGAGGAGGCAGGGGCGAGGTCCAGGATTGGCTTGGCCTGGCTCTGACCCTTCCTGTCCCCACTCCGTCCGGCCCGGGAACATCTGCTCGCTGGCCCTTCTGCTCCACACCCAACCTCCAGGCCATTCAGGGTTCCGGTTAAAGGGCAAAGGTGCCCTTTCTGGGTCCTGCCCAGTGCTGGCATCCCTGGACGTCCTACCACGTGCGCCCCCTGCTGGTCGCCTCAGCCTGTGTAAGTGCGGGCCTTGTCCCTGGGCACGTGTGCCTCTGTCGTGGTGTGCGAGGGCCTCCATGGGAGCGTGCCCACATTCACGCAGGGGGCACGGGGCATCTTGGGCTGTGCTGTGTCCACGTGTGAGTTCAGGAACACCCCGGCCTGGACTGCATAGTGTTCCCCCCAAATTCCTATGCCGAAGCCTTAATCTCCAGTGTGACTGTGTGTGGACGTAGGACCTTTAAGGCGGTGATGAAGGTTGAATGAGGTCATAAGGGTGGCCTGGTGTTCTCATGAGAAGAGGCACGGATGCCGTGGGGGGGACACCTGCACAGGGAAAAGGCCGTGAGAGACAGCAAGAAGGCAGCCGTCTGCAAGCCCGGGAGGGGGCCTGCTGCAGACACCAACCTGCCGACACTTGACCTTGGATTTCCAGCCTGCAGTAACTGACAAAAGAAATGTCCCCGGTTCAAGCCTCCCAGTCCAGGGTGTTTTGTCCCGGCAGCCCAAACAGACTGACACAATTCCCCTGTGCTTTTCTGATGAGATGTCAAACAATGGGAAGCGAGAGAGATGGTCTATTCGAAGACATTCTCACTCAGAGTGAGGCAGAGAGGCTGGGATGGGAGGGAAAAGCAGGAAACAGGACAGGAGCAAAAGCTGGCTGATGCCGTCAGGGCCCCCCAGGACCTCCATCCTATGGGTGTCGCATCCTACTTCCTTTTCCTAATTGTCTTCAGAAGCCTGCAGCGGGGCCCAGTGACCCTCCGTGGCCTCCCATTTGCCAAGAGAAGACTCCTCCAGGTCGGAGCTTCCGCAGCTAACTCCCCTGCAGCTGGAGCCCTCCCCCCCGGCCCAGGCAAGCATTTGCGGGTGAGCACGTACTTTCCCTTTGGCGTTGAAAACGCCGGCATCCCAGGCAGGCCTGTGTTAAGCCAGGACTAGACACAAATAGCTCCCTGCATTGTTCAGCCACTGCAGAGATCCATGTGCCCTTTAAAAATAGCAGCGCTGTGCTAGAGAATTTTGAAGAGAAGACAAGTTGGGTGTGTGTGTGTCTGCCACGCCCTCTCCTATCTTCGTTCTGAGATACAAAATTAGAGCCTTGCGGAAGGGAAAGGGGAAGGAAGGTGATTAACACACAGCCATGCCCATGCTTACCCCATCACCTCTTTTCAGACTGATACCCCACACCCTGCCCAGAGACAGTGCTTTAGCAAGAACGCGCCTTCTCTAAACCACTAGGAGGCATCCATAAAGGAATCTGTCTGAAAATAAACGAGTAGACTTAAAACTCAGCCTTCCTGGTTGAGATCAGTTGAAAAAAGCTACACTGGGTCTGAGGGAGAAAGAGGGAGAGAGTGGAGAGATTTCACTAATGGACAGGAAATGCTTTTCAAGGCAAAATCTCTCTCCTCCAAGCTACCTCAAAGCCCCAAGCTACCTTCTTAGATGGGAACAGAGCAGGGTGAGGGTGATGCTGGGGCCTGGAACTGGGTCAACGCCCTCACCGCAACACATACACACACACACACACACACACACACTGCTCTGCAGGCCTGACTCAGCTCAGGGCCACTGTGTAACCAGCACAAGGGTGTGGACTCAACGTGAAAGAGGTCCCCAGGCACTCGGACCCTTGTTAGCAAAAATAGTGGTGCTTGGAAGCGACAGCTGGGATGGTTGGAATTGTAACGAGAAATTCCAAGAGGGCTGGACACTTCTAGGGGAGCCTGTGAGTTGAGATGGGGACAGATGTTCCATCGAGCGAGAGAAAAATGTTTAAAGGACCCTGTCATTCCCAGCCATCAGCTCCAAGTTCTAAACTGAGAAAACTGCTATTTGTCTCGGAGAAGTCAGCCACGAGCACTGTATGTAGGAGGCGGCTGGCATCTCCCCCACGAGGGCCTCGAGTCCTTTGTGCAAATCAAGCGCCCTCATTCCTAACTGCTGTAGGCGGCTCTGCCCCTGCTTTTAGGAGCGGTTTTCCTGATGCCCCCAGTGGCTCCACAAGCAAGCTGTCTCTGCTTGCATCCCTCATGCAAACAGACACCATACCTAAGGCTCGAGGTTAAGGGTCAGTTCCTGCATTTGTTCTGATATTTTTGCCGTTTCCTCGCCGCCATTCACTGCTTCCTGCCTCTTTCTCCCTTCTGCTCTCTAAGCCAAGAGTCTGTTACTGGGCACTTACTGCAACCATCGACGAGATCCTAGGTTAGGACGTGTGCAGAGGCTCTCATCCGGTCTCCACAATCACCCTCCAGAAGGAGAGACTATGAGCTCCAGTTTACAGAGGAGTAAATGTGGGGCCCAGAGAGGTGCCTACCTTGACCAAGGCTGCACAGCTAATGCACGTTCGGGTCAAGATTGGAGCCCTGTGCTCCTCTAAGCCTGCTCCCCCAGCCTCTCCAGGCCTGCCCAGGGACCCAGGACGGAGCGGGAATGGCTCTGGCAGAGTGTCCTGAAGGGGCGCCGTGAGTCCCAGCAGGGCTGCGCTGCCAGATTTCCAGCCCTTGCCTCCTGGATTTCCGACCCGCCCTGGGGTGTGGGGACCCGCGGCAGGCCCAGGACCCCGCTCTCCTGGGCACTTAACACTCAACACCTCCACCAATGGCGAGATTCGGGTGAATCGAGCAGTAACCCTTCCTACAGAAAGATCAGGAGCCCAAACCCAGTCACAAAGGCGAAAGCGGCCCCAGAGAGAAGGGGATGGCAACTCCTAACAAGATCAGACAGAAAGACAACTCTGTATATTTAAAAAAAAAACTCAGCAGAAACTGCCAGCTCCCAGGTGGGAAGAAACGGTCTGGAGCCAGCCCGAGTCTGGGACACACTCGTCACAACCTCGCTGGCCCCTCCATCCACACCCTGGTCCCTGCAGCCACGGGAGGGTCACAGTCCCTGAGTGCAGAGTCCAGCAGCCACCCAGGCCAGTGAGGGCTCGTTAGCCAAGGCGGTGCTCCTGTGATAGTGGTCAGAGCCCGGGGCCAAATAGGAGAAGGAATCCAGGTGGAGGTTGTGCTTTGAGCAGAGTTGATGGATTAATCTTTGTAGCAAGCGCTGGCTCAAATGCACCCAAATTCTTTAACATTCAGCTCCCAAAGCACACCATCTCCCCCAGACAAAGGTCGATTTGTAGCCTTTCTTTGCCCTTCGGCTTATTCCCCAATCTTGCCCACCATCTTCTAAAAATTGGTGAAAAATAATTTGGGTGACTTCCCTGAGTAGCTCAGAGAGGAGTTAAGCCCAGGAGGGAGTTCAGGGAACCGTGGAATTCGTGTCACAATTAGGTCCCGTGGAGACACGTTGATTTCTGCGATCAGATTGCAGGTTAGGACTTGATGCAGCCGCAGGCTCGGAGAGTTAGGGATTCAAACCACAAGCCATGCATGGACCGGAACAGGCCGCTCAGCTCCGCGGCGGGGATCAAGCTTGGAAAAGATAGTGACAGTTTCAAGACCTGGAGCTGGCACCCTCAAGGTTCTGGAGGAGGAAAGGGGAAAGGGAGAAGTGTGTGTGGGGTGAGAGGGGGAGGGGAGGAGAGAGGCTGGGAGGAGCAGGAACTCATGTCAGAATTTAAATTCTCAGGATAGCCAACCGGAAAAGGCAGGTAAGTTTCCAGAAATAGATGAGTGTTCGGCCAGAAATGGCTGTGGGTGCACTGCGCCAAGCACTGGTGTTTGCCAGGTGCCCGCCGTGATGTCAAGGATACAGGCTGAAGCTGGCCATATGGTTCTTGGGGTCTCTCGTCTCATTCCACCCTCCACTCAGAGTTGGAGACATGGGGCTTTTCTTTATCTGCAGGAGAAGGTAATTGCTTTAAACTTCACTGGCTGAGCTTGACCCTTGACTCGCCATCGCACTGCATTATGAAATGAAGCATCAGCAGTGGTCCTCCTGGTGGAGGGGGAGGGGAGGAGGGAGGGGGAGGGAGAGGGAAGAGGAGGTGGAGGGAAGGGAAGGGGGCAGGAGAGGAAGAACAGGCTGACTTATGCTCTTGAAACCGGGGCTTCCACGTTCCAGTAGGAGTGCGTTCCCAAACCAGCAGGAGACCGCTGAAGCTGTGAAGCAGGAGGGGACTGTTTGCAGGACCAGCACCTGGATGCTGCTTGTGCAGGTGACCCATCGCCTCCCCCAGCCCATGCCCAGGTCACGTGTGCTTATCAGCTGGCTGGAGGATCTGCTCTGTGAAAAGGGGCAGCTGGTCCTTCTTGGACTTTGCTTGGATTTCTGGGGCAGGGAACCTAGATGTCAAGTTTAATGAGCGTCTTTCCGGCTCACCAGGAATGGAAAACATGCTTGTGGGTAAGGAGGAAGCTGATCATCGCAAATAAACCCATTTCTTGAGGACAAGCCTCAGCCGTGGGACGGGCCTCTCTCCAGGTGACGAGCAAGCCGGCTTCCTGAACCCGTGCACTGAGCTGTGACCCAGGGGACGTGGTGGGGTCTCGGCAGCTGTGGCTGCTTCAGATGCTTTGGATGCCCCGGCCCAGCTGATTCGCTGCACTGTGGCGGCATGGTTCAGGCAGCACTGAGACTGCCTTTTCTGGGGCCTCCGACAGTGGTGCTGACATTTCATACGCATGTTGGAATATATGCACAGGAATTTAAAATGTTCTCGGTAATAAAAGAAAGCCTCAAGAACCCTACTACTGTAAAACAGTGATGTGAACATTGATATCACAATGATATTAAGGAAAACAATATCAAAAGCGTCACTGCTTGCTTTCCGAGCCTTTACTAAGACCAGAAGTGAAACAGACTCCCTGTGACTTTAGCCTCCAGAGTGTAAACTTGGCCAATCTGTCAAGCAAATAACACGTGGTGACTGTGTGGCTTTGGCTGGTGTTACTGGGTAAATATCAGAGAAACACATCACTTGTTCCCAGGACGCAGGGCCTTCGGCACTTAAACCAGGACAGTCCAGGGCAAACCGGGACTTGGTGTAACACACATCCAGGCCCAACCCAGGCTACCTAATGAATTCCTGCCTGCTTGTCAAGGCTGGGATCTCCCCTCTGAGAAGGTCCGTGGCGCTGTGATCCATCCAAATGCTATCCTGGTTGGTGGCACTCGTGACATGCTGTTCTCTTGTGCTCAGCTGTTCCAGGTACGTCCACGAACTATAGCACTAGCGTCACCCGGGAGCTTGTCAGAAATGCAGGATCCCAGCCTCAACCCTTAAATCTGCACATTTCACAAGGTCCCCAGGAGGTTGGTACAAAATTTGCGATGCCGTCCTAATTCACAATTTGGTTTGAGAGGTGGATTTGTTTCTCCCAACCAGGGGTACAAACAGCCCCACAGAATGAGGGTCCCCTCCTGCCATGCTGGGTACAACGTGGACACTTGGGCACCTTAACTGCTGGGACTGCATGGGGGGCCCCCAAACGTGCTTGGGAGTCACCTCAGCCTCTCCCCTCACATCCTGTTCCCAGTTGCTTCCTAAGGAGTTTCATAGACCAAACAACACGGACATACATCACAGTGAGTGCTGCATATCTGGTTAAGGAGTCTGGACATTGTCACTCTTCTTGGCGACTCTGTGTCCGAGCCCCTCCCTGTGTGAAGCGAGGTTCCCCGACCCTGAGTCTTGGTGGGAGCCAGGTGATGCCAGATTTACGTTTTCCTCCGCGGTCCAAACTGTGAGTAGTGAGACACCCCGAGAACGGCTCGTCCTCAAGCGCCAACTAAGAGGGTGGGCCTGTGACCTTGGCCTCGCCCTTCAGACACTCTCCACACTGGACCAGGCAACCAGTGTCGCTGGACGCGGGGGGCCATTGAGCAAGATTCCGGGGGCAGAGGAGCGATCACAGCTCCAGCCAGGAGGGCGGAGCAAGTGGAGACCCCAGACCCACAGGAGAGATGGTGGGTCTCACCCTGGGCTGGTCCACGATGAGATGTTTCTGGGTGGCAATGGAGTCTCTGAACCTGATTCTCAGATTTTCCAGTTCTTTCAGCTTCCCAGTATACTTTCAGTAAATCCCATTTCTGCTTATGCAGTCGGTTCCTTTTACGAGCACCGACTTGCAGGGGACATGTGTTCACTTGTGAAGGTCAGGGCCTCTCTTTCTAAAGAGCCTACTGGTAACAAGGAGGCAGGAGAAACCACGGGCTTCACGGAGACTAATTAGCGCTTGAGAGTCAAATCAAAAAATTCTATCTTCTGCCTTCCTACCACATCCTCTAAGTATGAACAGATCAGGGATCTGATTACACTGGAAGACGCTCAGGCCAGTCCCGGGACCTATGGAATATTGTACACATTGTACTCCACACAGGAAGAGAGAGCCATCGTTATTTCTTTTTCACTTTGGAAACGGCTGGATCTGGCACACAGAACTCAGTCAATCCATCACAAATATGTTCCGAACACCAACCATATGCAGACTTGGCTAAAACTTGACCCAGTCTGCTTGGCAGAGAACATGTGAACCTAGACTCACATCAGCCCACAACTGGAATCAGTTAGGCTGATTTGTGGTCTGTGTTAGAAAATTCTGAAAAATTGAATATCTTCGTAAACCTTCCATTCACCCTGCAGGGTTTTTTCCCCCCTTCTTTTTGGGGGACGTGAGAAAGAGAAGGAAAGAAATAGTGTCCTCTAAAGGGCTTATTCATCATGACCAGAGCTTCCTTGTTAAAAACAAGACAAAAACCTCAGAGAAAAAACTTATCCCCTACTCTCCAGGAATCAGCCACAATGAGCTTTTCCTGTGGAAACCTGCCCCTCATGGGCTAGAGGCGTCGCACTGGTAAAGCCCATAGCAGCGGGAATCCCCTCCAGGAGCAGTGACTGGTGTTGCTTCTGAGCTTGGCTTCCAGGTAATGATAACGTAATGCCCAGGGTGACAGGTTTCTCACTCGAGGACCTTAAAAAGTGATTAGGGCGGCAGAGAACAGAGACACTCGCAGGGGACAAAGGTGGCGTCAGGAGAAATCAGGAAAGGCTACATTTTAAAAAGTATGTTTGAGGGCTTCCCTGGTGGCGCAGTGGTTGAGAGTCCACCTGCCGATGCAGGGGACACGGGTTCGTGCCCCGGTCCGGGAAGATCCCACGTGCCGCGGAGCGGCTGGGCCTGTGAGCCATGGCCGCTGAGCCTGCGCGTCCGGAGCCTGTGCTCCGCAACAGGAGGGGCCACAACAGTGAGAGGCCCGCGTACTGCAAAAAAAAAAAAAAAAAAAAGAATGTTTGAGGGAGGTACTAAGGGATGGGTAGATTTTGACTGGTGATGGGAGGCATGGGGAAAAAGCATATTAAGAGGGTATCCTGTGAGGAGACGGATGGAGGTGGAGAGAGTCTTGTGGGGTGGAAACTGGTCCAGTTTAACTGAGATACAGAGTGTGTAAAGGGACATCTCGGGGGAGCAAGCGGGAAGGGCAGATCTGCATCAAGGGTCCTTCAATGCTGTGTCAAGGGGTTTCAAAGAGAGTCTCAAAGTAACGGGGATTCTTTGAAGCCTTTGGGAGGGTTGCATCAGTCAGGATGGACTCAGTGCTGCTGCTGTAATGAACGACCACTAAACCCCGATGGCTTAAGACTGCAAGCTGGACTTGCCATGTATGTTACATTCAGCTGCAGGCTGCACCGCACACCGTCCTTACACCATCCTTACTCCAGGATGCAGGCCGGTGGGGTTGCTGCCGTCTGGGGCACACCGGTCACTGCGGGCGAAGGAAAAGAAAAGCTCTGGAGGGTCTCACCCCAGTGCTGAGTGTTCTGCCCAGAAGTGACACTGCCCCTTCCAAACTGAGAAGCATGGCTTGACCCCGTTGCTGAGAAGCAGTGGCTGGAAGTGCTTTATGCTGATGGTCAGGGTGTGGGCGGGTCCCAGCCGGATTCTCAGATGAACATCTTCTGGTAGGGTGTAGGACTGAATGGATTTAAAGGATAATGGGGTACAGCTGCCTTCTGAAAGGCTGTTGCAACCATCCGGGTAGAAAAGAATTACCTGCTTAAGTAGGAATGAGGAGAAGGGGACGAATGGACAAAATGTTACAGAAAAGCGTTTGTAGACTGGGCCGACCATCTGGGCGAGGTGGTGATGGGCAGGGAAGACTTGAAGGCGCCCCCCATTTCCAGTCTGGAAGGCTCAGGATGGCAGTGCCAGGAGTTGGAACAGGGAATGGGGAGGGAGGACCTGTTCTCTGCAACGAAGGTGAGTTACCGATGGAGCAGAAAACAGGGCTTACCCGTTTTATTGCGCAAAACAAAAGCAAAGTGGAACCCATTCAATTGGCAATCAACCCATGAGCACCTGGTCCTAGCCTTGCGCAGCAGATCCGATGATTCATTGTAAAATGCTGCTGGGAAATAAGCCGTCCACAAGGCTGGGAAATAAGCCTCCTCCGCAAGCAAGTTTTTTTCCTTTCTTTTCAGATGACTCAAACTTTTGCTCATTTTGACTATTTTGAATGGAAAATGTCCTAGCTGTGTGTAGAGTGCCCGACTTGTTGCCAGCTCCGTTTAAAACAAGTGTCACATTCATCTCTATCATCCCCACGTCATTCCCGATGTTTTGGTTATGGAAGGTACTTGGACTGAATGAAGGAATTCAGCCTTTCATATCAACTCGGGGACACTCTTATGACATTGACCGTGTCCTCTTTATGGTTTAAGATGTGGCCCAGCGTGCGCAGTGCGTCCTGTAGACACATGTCTGCGTTGCGGGCCCCGCCCTCCCCTGCCGGCCTCTTGGCAATCGTGTACGGTTCCTGGAGACTCTCCCTGTGTTAACATCCTTGCCCGAGTACCCAACGCCCAGCAGGCAAGGTGAGCAAAACTCTCATTTGAGTCCAGCCAGTGCATGGAGTGAGAACAGAACTAAAATTTGGCTGAAGACTTGGGGCATGAGATACACTGTGAGAACTAGAAGAGATCATTCCTAACTCAGTGACCAATCACATGTAATGAAATGTTCGTAAGTCTTTAATTCCCAGCACCATCGGTGCATTCTCATTGCCCATCATATTAGCCTTTGGCGCCAGTATCCTGTCTCGATCGGTTTCCAGATTGTACCCTTTGTACAGTTCCTGGAATGCCCCTCCCCCAGGACCCCTCCGTCAGAAATTATATTTAGTCTTCAAGACACAATTCAGGTGACAGTTTCTTCGAGATGTCTTTCCAAGCTCAAGCTACAATTAGTAGCCTCCTTCTGGGTCCCTTTTCTACTTGATGGGATCCTCTCCACAGTTTGTGGTGGTGTGTTTATCTCCCACGAAATTATGCCTCAGAGTCAAGAGCGAGACCCCAAACCTTTCCTGGTTCTAGAAGGTGTTAGACCTCACGTTGCTGTTAGCTGAAGTCTTCCTCTGGGAAGAGACTACATCTTTTTTTTTTTTTTTTTTTTTTTTAACATCTTTATTGGGGTATAATTGCTTTACTACGTCTTTTAGCAAAATCACGCATAAAGTCCAACTCAGACTATGCCGCCTTGAAGAATTCTGTTCACTGCGGCTCTCTGATGCCACTGCCAGCAGGAAATTCCTCACCACATAAGCCTTGGGATGTGCTAAATGAAGCTGGAATTTCTTTGTCCTATTCATGCTACAGCAGGCCAGCATGGCATGGCATTTTGATTCTTCTCAGTAAGCTTCAAGAGGTTTTACAGTTCAAATTAATAAGCCTTCAAAATTCATTTCACTGGGACTTTATGAAGCTTGCTTTACGCTCATACAATTGTCAGTGCAAGTGACTCTCTGGCTTATTTGCTTGAGAATATGACCTACACCAAAAATTACAGGAAGGGTCAGCAAACTAAATGGGTAGCTGCACTTAAAGGTGTGTGGGACGTTGCCCACGAAACCTCAGCAGTAATGGAGCCAATATTTTTATGGCTCCCCAATCAGTACGGGAAAGGTCAGCAAGCAGATCTTTTGAAAATAATCTTCAATTGTTCTTTTCATAAATGACCGATTCAACAATATGGACTGGAAATATACCTCGATAAAAACTTTCAAGGTTCGTTGTGTGTTATTTACTTAATGAATTCAAGTATTTATCGAATGCTTACTATGTACCAGACACAGTTCTAGGCACTTGGGACACAGTAGTATATAAACCAGGCAAAAATGCCTGCTTCATGGAGCCTTTTGGACAGATCACCTAAGCACTGGTAGGCCTGTTCGCATTCCTGGAATGTGGATTTTATTGTGCTCATTTTATGATGACAGACTGAAGCTCCCGCAGAATAGGAAGCTTGATCAAGATCAAAATAGCCGGTCAACACACAAGGCTGAATACGCATCAATTCTTTGGGTTGCAAGTATTTCCTCTGCTGGATTTACATTTCCCAAAATTGTCTTCTCGTCTTCCCCAGGGGGTAGGTGTTTCATAAAAATGAAGATTCCA
The DNA here is from genome assembly GCF_000442215.2 of Lipotes vexillifer. Lineage (NCBI taxonomy): Eukaryota > Metazoa > Chordata > Mammalia > Artiodactyla > Lipotidae > Lipotes > Lipotes vexillifer. The sequence continues at coordinate 1,042,809 of NW_006798732.1, read as the reverse complement.
TATTCCAATACGTTTGGGAAATTCTCTTTGGTCGCAGGTTGGGTTCTGGAAGCAGCTGCTGAGGTGCACTTTTGCACAGAAGAAGCTTCTGAGGACACATCATGCCCTTAGGATCGACACCTGGGGAAGAGAAGGGATGGGCTGAAAGCAGGACCAGACGGGGGAGGGCAAGCGGCGGTGCAGTCTTAGGGGTGGCCTCAGATGGGGCTGCAGGGATTCTGAAGAAGAGATGAGCCTGCGAAGCTGTCCTGAGTGTGGGGAAACAGCCAGGCCTTTACATCCCCGGGGCCAATCATCGTTTGGCTGTGGCCCATCCCCGGAAGGAAGCATGACCTTGGACAAGGTAGCTCAGTTCAGCAGAGCCAATCACCAAAGGTGGCCAACAGCTGAGGGGTGCCCCCAGGGGCACTGCCAGCAGCTGGGCAGTGAGTCCTCCTCCAAAGGGACATCTGGGGGGCACAACACAGCATCCAATAGACTGTGGTACCTGTAAGCACGAGACTGAAATTACTTGAATACTCACTATATTTAACATTGTATTAGATACATCCACGCGTGCAGTCTGGGCATGGAACATGGCCCAGTGTCTGGGTACACATTCCTGAAGCTGGATAGCCGGGATTTGACTATGGGTTCCATCACTTAGTAGCTGCGAGACCTTGAGTGAGTAACTTGCCCTCTCTGTGCTTCAGTCTTACAGATAGGGGTCTGTAAGATGGTGAAGAAAAATAGTTTCTGCATCGGAGGTTGTCGTGAGGATTCAGTGATAGAATATGGGTTAAGTCCTTAAATTATTTATGTGTTAAGTCCTTACATAGGTGCCTGGCACATAGTAAGCTCTCAAAAAATATTAGCTATTC
>NW_006798732.1:1038268-1041939 GCF_000442215.2 Lipotes vexillifer | reverse complement strand
AAGTATTTTTTTTTTTTTTTTTTTTTTTTTTTTTGCGGTACGCGGGCCTCTCACTGTTGTGGCCTCTCCCGTCGCGGAGCACAGGCTGCTGACGCGCAGGCTCAGCGGCCACACTCCGCGGCATGTGGGATCTTCCCGGACCGGGGCACGAACCCGCGTCCCCTGCATCGGCAGGCGGACGTGGCCTCTCCCGTTGCGGAGCACAGGCTCCGGACGCGCGGGCTCAGCGGCCATGGCTCACGGGCCCGATCTTCCCGGACCGGGGCACGAACCCGCGTCCCCTGCATCGGCAGGCGGACTCTCAGCCACGGCGCCACCAGGGAAGCCCAAATATTAGTTATTCTTGTCCTCCTATTTAATTGATCCTCCCAGCATTGCAGTGAGTTTGGTGTGACGACCCCATCTCACCAAAGAGGAAGCTGAGGCTCAAGCGGTGACTTTCCCCTTGGTGACAAGGAGCCAGGAGTCAAGGACAACTGGGTTAAAAGCTCATTACACCAGGAAACCTCAAGGAGAATGGGGTCAAATACCGTAATACCTGCATCTCTAGCTTTGGTTCCAAATTTGCTTTAGAAAGAAATCTGTTCCCTGCACCGTGCCATTCCCATCTCCTCTAAAAGTTAGAATTATGTTTACGAGAACCTCCAAGTAGAGCTTCCATAAAAGTGTTAGATTTTCCTCAATAACGAAAGAATTTATTTTTCAAAAATAGCATTGCTTTGTTAGGAAGTGTGATAACAGTCATCCTTTTGGGTAGTGTCCCTGGCTACTATTCAAAGCCAAGCCCACTATCCTTTCATTGTTTTTTATTTTAGATCAGGAAAGACCTGAAATTTGGCTCTGAAAATTTCCTTAATTTGTAAGAAGAAATATTCCCCTGGAAGTCCACTTGTTAAAAGCAGAGAGGAAAAACAAAGCTCTAACAAGAAATGAACAGCCTTGAAACCACGGGGTTTTCAGAATTAAATTGCTGAATTTTCATGTCACATCCTTTCTTGGCCATTCTCTAGCTATATCTGCCAAGAGTAACAAAAAGTTTTGCTCCAAGCAAAAATCTCCCTAGGTAGTGACACTGATAATACTTTCCCAAGCAGAGCCTCAGGGAGGCATCTGGGCCGAGCTTAAAGGCAGGGATGAGCTGAATCATCTCCCCAGGGAGGGAGAGTTCGTTAAAGCAGTTTCAGACAGAGGAATAGTCACCTTCTGACCTCTGAACAGAGTTCTCTGGAAATGTCCAGAATGTCTGCTTCCAGAAACATTTCTTCCTTTGTTTCATCCCCATCGAAAAGTACTTACACGATACCCGTTCACCTCTGGGGAAACAGTAAAGGTGCAGGGAGAGAAATCATACATATGGTCCCTATAGCCTTGGAACTTACAGTCTAAGACACAAACATATGGAAAAAAGATACATGGACAGGAAGAGATCGTATGTCAATACACGGCCAGACATAAATGACGGTATTTCTATCATATCTACCTAAACCTTTTCTCTTTCAGCTTCAGCTTCTCTTTATAACCGAGGGAAGGCAGGCCTTCCGCTGAGCTCTAACATTCTACGAGTTGAGGATGAGTGAGCTTGGAAATTGGTGCAAGCTATGTAAACCCCAGTATAGCCGGCCCTGGCGGGTAAAGGAAATCTACAACCCTCATAGATTATGGAAAAGACAAGCCTGCCTAAACTGTCAGAACGATGGGGAAACAGACGGCTTCTGAACCTGAAGCAAGAAGCAACCCAAAAGTCCACGGACAGCTGGATGGATAAACAAAGCATGGCCTATCCATACAATGGAATATTATTCAGTCCTAAAGAGAAAGTAAATTCCGACACATGCTTCGGCATGAATAAACCTTGAGGACATTATGCTAAGTGAAATAAACCAGTCACAAAAGTCCAAATATTGTATGATACCACTTATATGAGGCACCTAGGGTAGTCAAATTCACAAACACAGAAAGTAGGATGGTGGGTGGTAAGAGTTATTGTTTAACGGGTCCAGAACGTCTGTCTGGGATGATGAAAAAGCTCTGCAGATAGATGGTAGTGATGGTTGCACAACATCGTGAATGTACTTGATGCCATGGAGTTGTACACTTAAAATTGTTAGCATGGTTATTTTGTTATGTATATTTTACCACGAAAAAGAAGAGTTCCCCCATACAGACATCAAATGATAAAATATTAAAAGCAGTTTCAATAATCCTTAAAAAACCCCGCACGATTAAATTTCCTTCATCTGTTCATTCAGTTCTCTTAACTAATCCTTGTACCACTGGCTCATGGGTCAGCAAGCTGCTTTTGCAAAGTTATTTGCTTTTGGACTGGAGAGAGCTGAGAAACGTGACTCTTGTCTGATACAAGCTGTCAGAGCTGTGTAAGTGATGCCACCTTGATTAAACTCCCAAACCTGTACGCATGAGTGTATTTTGCCAAGAATCAATAGTTTAGCGCACCTGCCATAAGAGTTTCCACTAATGCTTTGAGACTGTTCTTTGTTAAAGATCCAATTGCTAACCTGGATATTATAGAAAATTCTGGCAAATACGAGGGGAAAGCAAAAACCACCTGTTGAGAAAAACTCTGAATAGTGATGGTTAATTTATTACAGTTACTAAGTGTAATAACCTCACTGGTCCACAAGGCTATGGTTGGTGGCTACCTTCAGGGAGGGATGTATTATAGGCAGCGAGAGCGCTGGCAGACCTGCAGGAGTTCCTGTCAAATGTAAAATCTCTGAAATACATTTATATTAATAACATACTACCTGTGAAAAATTAACTTGGGCAACCTGAGTTCTCTTTTCATTTGACCCTCTTCCTGTGTAGCTCTTGTTATAGTGTTGACCTATTTACCAAATAGACAACGTACAAACAAACCCAATAATTTCTATCATCCCTCTGTATATAATATGAAAGAATGAATCTTTGTAATTGCCCAGGGACCTTCTGGGAAATAACGTATGTAGTTTAGGTGTAAAATCTATTTTGAAATTAAAAAATATTAAATAGTGCGGGGGGCAACATTTAATTTTTCATTTAAGTTTTAAAGTTATTAGAGGGGATTTTGAAAGGATCACAGTTACCTAGGAAAAATGTGAGTTTAGCTTGACTACTTATGAATCAAAATGACAATATGATATTTCGAAATACACTGAGAAGATAACACAGCTGTTAGGGATCTTAGTTCTTTCAGGTGTGAGGAACTTTGAAATTTTAAAAATAATCAAGATAAAAGTCAGCACAAAGCACGAAAAGTTATTCCTAACATATGGCATCTCGCCTGCCTAGGAAAATTATGATAAAGGTAAAGAAAGATCTTTTGCTACTGCTTATTATGAGCAGATAAAATATTCTAAGACCTATAGTCATTTTAACAGAAAGGAAACCAAATTCTAGTTTTACATGGGTCTATTACCAGGAAGGGAGTCACAGAACTTTTAATAAAATTATCTTATGGATAAACCCATGAGAACTGAGTAGAGTCTGGCAAATTCAGACACACTCTTACACTTTTTTAGATTTGTTATTTCCAGGTATTATAATCCAAGGCAAATCAATCACCTCCACCCACACCTTCCACAGGTGCTGCAGCCACTAGCATTCTACCCTTTACTAAAGTCCTCCACATTCTGGAGCCACCTGACACTTTAATACAAAGCTATCCTCTTTCC
>NW_006798732.1:1005276-1038232 GCF_000442215.2 Lipotes vexillifer | reverse complement strand
ACAAAGCTATCATCTTTCCCTCTTGAAAAGCAAAAACACATTTTATTACTTTGCACATACAGTTGTGTTTATTTGCCATTATTATTCCTCATACAGTCTCAGATAAACATATGATATTGATTATATATTCATATAAAGTATAACTTGAACCAGAGAGAAAACTTAGAGGTAAGTAATTGAAAATTCCCTGTCCTACACAAGTATTTCAGCAGATTCGCAGATCTCACAGACACACGTACTAGAATCCCCTACACCTACCTACATCCTTACACATTTTTATAAAATGGCAGAAAATGAACATGTTTGATAAGTAAAACCCAAAGGAACAGCTTATATATATTGTTATATATAACAATAACAAGCAAAGATATGAATACATATATGTGTATGTACACACATACACACATGCACATGCACACAAATACATACAGAACTGATTATATAATTTGCAGAACTCAGTCCAAAATGAAAATACAGGCTCCTCGTTAAAAAAATTTCTATATATAGCTATATAGAAATTATGTAGATATATATACATACATATCTGATAAAACAAAAATTTTTAATGGTGACATTCCAGGCATGACCTTGGTTGCACAATTACTTTGCCTAATATATTCCTGGTTAAAAGGAGGCCGTATATTCTAAATTATAGTTGGACCAGTGTTTCAACAGTCTATCTTATTTAAAAAATTGTTCAGGCATCCAAAAACTGTCCATTAATTACCTTGATTTAATATTAATTCAAGGTTTTAGGTTAACTAAGGATTTTGAGAGTTATATTTAAGCTGATACACTATAGAATATAGTAAAAGTTGATATAAAAATTGTCAGAACTAGAATTCAAATTAGTTAAACATGTAATTTTTATACTTTTCTTAATTTAAACATTACATAGAAGTAATGTCAGTTTACCCGACCAGGAAACCAGTAAAAAAAAAAAAAACACCTCAGGAAGTTTACATTATAAGTAGTCTCTTCATGTGAAAACAAATCCAAATCTTTAAGTAAAATGTATCCTTGTATTATAGTCCACGCTTATAAAATCGAGGAAAAGTCATGCAGCTGGTTTTTAAACCAAAATTATTAAGCCAGTTTGATTTATTTAACGGTTCACCTTGCTTATGTGAACAAAGATTCTTAATTAAAAGATTTCTGAACTAGCAGTTTCTGTAAGAGGGCCTTTCTTCTTCCTTAAAAGACCAGCACATCGGGCTTCCCTGGTGGCGCAGTGGTAGAGAGTCCGCCTGCCGATGCAGGGGACGCAGGTTCGTGCCCCGGTCCGGGAAGATCCCACATGCCGCGGAGCGGCTGGGCCCGTAAGCCACGGCCGCTGAGCCTGCGGGTCTGGAGCCTGTGCTTTGCAACGGGAGAGGCCACAGCAGTGAGAGGCCCGTATACCGCAAAAAAAAAAAAAAAAAAAGACCAGCGCATCTAATGTACTAGGAGTTCAGTTTCTTTATTTTCTAGAAATTCAGGGAGTATTAGATACAGGTAAGTGTTTACAATTCTCTATAAACCAATCTGAATAGAACTTCCTTTAGAAAATACATCATCAAATTTATATCCTCACATTTATTAATATTCTCCAGAATATGTTTCACACGGAAACAACGAGAAACAGAGGTTGTTCTCAATGACAGATGTACAGACCCACCGAGAACTTGCACTTGTAGTTCTATACTCTGAGCTGCAGGTCAAAGGTAATCAGAGAAATAGTGAAACTCACCCATCCAGTTCTCAAAGAGCCGTTCTCGGTTCCGGTGGGCGTGAAATATTTTCTTAATCGATTTGATTCCTAACAGATAAACAAACAACAAAAAATTAACAGACTAGATTCTCCCATCATCCACCCAACCCAACAGACCATAATGGGTCACCAAGAGATCAGCCCATAAAGCCAGATTTCCAATCCCTGCTTTCACCAAGGGGGCTTAACTTGGCAGCTGTGCACAGACCAGTTACACAGGGTGCTCTCTCCCCGTGCAGTGGAGACCAGCCTAGTGGTCAGATACCCACCAGTCTTGAAGACAGTGTGGCCCAGACCCAGAGTTTCCTGACGCATGAGGAGAATGTCAAGGCCAGCTAGTGACCCAAGATAAAAACTGGTTTCACTGGAAAGGGCAGTGGAAAGAGACTGTTACACAGACCAGAAACAAAAGCAGAAACATAGAATCAAAATTTGAAACAGTGAGACGAAAAATCCAAGAAGCCCCAGAAAAGCAGAGAGTGAGTCACCAGAGACGGCGTCCTCTCGCTCCTGGAGACTGACTTTGGGACCCAGGAAAGCGCATGCCTGGGACCAAGCAGAACATGGGACTCTTCTGGGGGCGACACGGTTTAATGGGCTTCAACAAGGAAGCCCATTGGAGCCTTTCTATGAAACAATCTCTAGAAGTGTCAAATTTCCCAAATGTTAAAAACACAAATGCATAAAAACAGAATAAACCTGTGTCAAAGATTTATTTAACTCGTTAATGAGGAAACAAACAGACGAGCTGATTTAAAGAGCGTTTGAAGTATTTACAGCCACTGAAGAAAGCGTGTGAAATTAGACACCAGGTTAGAGTTTTCTAGATTGGTTTATGTCCATATAGCCATACCGCTTGGGGTTGTCTTTTCTATCCGACAGAAATAATTTGCATCACTCTCTGGCATAAATCTCCAAGTAACTTCAGTGAATTTAGGTCCTGATCTGTAGCAAATGGTTAGCCCAGCAAAGGCATGGGTTTTGAGTCATCCTTGGAAGGGCCTTTGGATCAGGCTCCAGCATGACACCGCAAGGACGCGCATCTCTACTTTGCCTTATTTCTTTACCTTGTGGATCACTTTGCGTTTCCAGGCAGGCAGGTGGTACAATTAGAAGGGGATTTGGGGCAGTGAGCCTGGTATGGGACGCAAGGCGGCTGAGAAGGCACAGGCACGGTAGGGGTGCCCTCATGAGGGAGTTCCCGCTGGAAGGGAGTCTGCACGGTTTCCTGCAGGAGGAGTTGGGCCGTCAGGGCTGACGAGGAGGCTGTGGGCTGACCCGGGAGCCGATGGGTGCAGAGCTCCCCAGGCAGGACACTGGGAATTACCCGCAAGACTTTTCCTTCTCTGGCCTGAGGAGTGGGTGCGGGTCGACATCAAGCGCGCTGGATGCTCCTAGAAGATGCATTCAGGACACCTGGCCGCATCGCTCACGGTGACGGGAAGCCGAACTCTTGCGCCCTTGGCCGTGACCCACGAGCCTTCCCTGGCCGGGAGTGCAGCCCGCGAGGCTCTCGCATGGCACGCCGAGCCCGCTTCCTGGCTCTGTTCCTCCCTTCTGCCCCCCCCCCCCCCCCACGCGGTACCAACCACCGCTGCAGTTCAAGCCCGCCAGCACGGTGCCCAGGAGGGGCTCCCCGGCGCGTCCACTGCATCGCCCGCACCGTGCCCCCGCCTGCCTGCCTCGTCCCCTTCTGCCCCCCCCCCCCCCCCCACGCGGTACCAACCACCGCTGCAGTTCAAGCCCGCCAGCACGGTGCCCAGGAGGGGCTCCCCGGCGCGTCCACTGCATCGCCCGCACCGTGCCCCCGCCTGCCTGCCTCGCTCGTTCTGGCTCATCTCAGCCCGCAGCCCTCGCCTCGCTGGTCCTCTGCGCGCACGTTGCCCCCGCTCTCCTCGCGAGCGCTCAGCTGTCTCCCCACCGCCGGCGCTTCTTGGCCCTGGGTCCCTCCTCGCCAGCTGAGCCCCTCTCGGTGCAATCCCACCCCCGCCGGGCTGCTTCCCACTGTCCCGAAGGGCTCTGCTTTCAGCCCCTCTGTGTTCCGAACCTTCCTCCTGTAAGCCTTGAGGCTTGCGCCTCGCTCTGCTTTGTGACCACATCCCTCACTCAGAGCATCTGAACATGCACCACGTGGCCTGTGGATCAGCCCTATTGTTCCCTGGGGGTGATTCACGACTTTGGATCATCTCCAGGTGGTCTTTGCAGCCACAGCTTTCCCAGGTTGGCTTCAAGACCCACACATGACCCAAGGTTGGGGTGGGATTACATGTGGACCCCTCCCTTCGCCCCGGGTCCACCTGCAGCTCAGGGCCCTGGGGCTGAATACCTGGAATCAGCTCGTCCCCTTCGGGTCTCAGAACCCCAGAACGACCCTATAAGACAGAACGACCCTTCACTCTGCCTTTCCAATTCTGGGAGAAGCCTGATACATGATTAGGGCAGATGTTTGTGCCTTTCCCCCAAAGCTAGAGAACCCTGCACAGGCCGGAGCCCTGTTCACTTCCTCTGGCTTAGCAGGGACCAAAGAGGTAAACGTGAGGGAAGAGAGCTGTCCTTCTGGCCTTGCACCCTGGCCACCCCCAACTTTTAGGGGAGCCTCTACAGGGCACAATCTCCTACCACCTCTGTGCCTTTGGCTCTGGGCAACATGGCAGCTCAATCGCCAAAGACCCGGGAAGCCTTTCCTCTTATCCTCCCCAAAGGGATCCCGGGGCCCTGGCCCCCTCCTGCGGGTCATCCCCCAAGAAGGGCAGCCAGAGGGCCACAGGACTGCTGGTTCCTCCCGAAGAAAGGACCGGAAACTTCGAGCCCAGGGCTTGAGTCCAAGCTCCAGCATCTATTGCGTAAGTGAATGTCAGCAACTTACTCAACTTATCTCATCCCAAGAGTGAATAACATTAAGGACAGTCCGTCTCACAGAGTTTTTCTGTGGATCCAAGGAGATTTAAATAACCTTGCAAACAATAAAGCTTCAGATAAACGTTAGTATCACCACTCATGGTAATAAGTATAGTAAATAATCATAGTCATATTTTAGGTGTATCATTAACACCCCTCGTCCTAATAACACCCATCCTGGGAACACCCGTCATCCTAATAGATCTTCAGCAGGCCCTCAGTCTCCCCGTGGGCTCCCTTTTCTTGACCTCACAGAGTGGGACCCTGTCTCCCCCATATCTCTTGCCCAAGCAAGACATGCATTACTGCCTGAGGGTTTTTAATTTTTTTACCCTCTCTGCCCCACCTTTTCCCAAAGGTTCCCTTATAGACTCCTGCCTTCGACTGCAGGGCAGGGTCCTGACCATCAAGGCTCAATGAGTGTTCTGCACACCCCACGCCGTCCCTCCATCACAGCCGAAGCCACACGGGGCCACCCTCCCGCTCAGTCAGTCCCGTCTTCAGCCTCAGCTGGGTTTCGATTCAGTGCCAGTGTCGCCCGTGGCATGTCCGTGGTGTGACTCGAACAAGGGTGCCATGACCAGCACACTTGGGAAATGCTGGCAGAGTGAACGTTGTTTTGTTTTGCTTATTCAGCCGTAAGACTTTTCAGACGTTAGTACGCTACACACACGACAGACGTCCCAGCAGGCGATGGTGTCTGCCGCTCCCCAAACCCACTTGACCCCCTTTCCCGGCACAGAGGCTCTTGGCGTCCGTGTCCCGTGGAACGCTCTCCTTCATGCATCACTTGGGCTCGGCACACCGCGCCGCCCTGCCCCATCCGGCCTGTGGACAGAGGCTAGCCCCACCTGAAGCCTTCGCTGCCGACAGCACCTCCACCCCCACATCCAGGTTCCCCGCCACCAGACGAAACCTGACCCCGCACGAGGTTGCCTTCCACGCACTGACTTCTGACTCGAAGCCCTGTCAGCTCATAGGCTGAGGCAGAGACCTTCATCTTTCTGTCTCCCACAGTGGAAAGCACTTGGTCCAGGCACCACCTCAAGGAAGAGCAGGAAGGGGCCTGCTTGTCCAAACTCAGCAGCAGAGCCAAGGCCGAGGGGCTGGAAGCCGAGGGACGACAGCTGGGCTACGTCTGCAAGCCTCTCCGGCACCACCTTCTCTGGAGAGAGAAATTCCCACGTGCCAGGAAGCCCAGGCCTAAGGGCTCCTCGGTGGCCCTGGACACGACCCAGAAGAACCCCTCTCCTCGACAGACAGGGAGAGGTTTACCATCCCACTGCAGGCAAAGCAGGAACGCACTTGTCTCGTAGGCACAGGAACGGAATTGCCCCTCACCCCCGAGCCAGGTCTGGGAATTTCACTCTCGCCTGGGGATCTGGGTTTTTTCCTTCAATTTAATTCTTCACTTCAGCATCCATTCAGCCATGAGCTGGCTCTGTGCCAGCACTCGGCTAGGCCCCGGGAGAGGCAAGGGTGTAAGAAACTTGTCCCCTGGGGAGCATGATGTGCGCTTGGAGGACATGGGACGCACGCCTTCTTGGCTTTATCTTCTGTAACAGAGATTCTAGGAGCTGCCTTAGTTGCTGGGGGGAACCAAAGCCTGTTCAGGCCACCAAGGGCCATTGTCGCCATGTTCTGTGACTCCATGACCAGAGGGTAAGTTTGCGGTGAGTAACCTAACTGCCCTTTGCTGATAACCATGGCAGGGGACAGAGATAATCTACTGTGAAGTTGGAAGCGCTTAAGCTTCAGAGTCTCGGCTGTGTACAAGTCCCTTCCAAGGCCCTGCCCCTGCTTTTGCACTGACGATGTGGTACTATTTTCCCTATTTTGGTCTCACAAATCCTGGAACTACCCTTAGTGGGTGAGAGGCACAGGCCTCTCCATTTATGTCCCATTCCTTGAAAACTTGCTGGACCAGAAGATGCTCCTGAACTTGATAGAAATAAGCTGGTCCTGAACTTGATGTAACGTGATAGGCGTGTTATGTCCAGCTCTCAGGCTTGGTGCGTTTGCAGAGAAGACCGTTTCCTGGGCGGATACTGGAGTTACTGGATCTGAATCTCTGAGACGCCCTAGGACCGCCACGTGCTCTGTAGGACATCTGAAAACCCTGCTGCTGGTGGCCTTGATGATGGTGGCCGGTGAGCCAAGCCAGGGGACAGGCCACTCTCTTCCCACCCAACCTCAGTTTCAGGAAAACTCTAGTGAACATTTCGAACATTACCAGTCCTCCAGCCTTCCCAGCTTGTCACTATCTGGTATATTTCCCCCTCAAACATTTTTTCTTGATGTCAGTGCAACTCATCACGGGGCCTCCACATCGAGGCAAGTAATAGACAGAGACATAAGTAATGAGCTGTCTTCCCAGTGCCAGGGCTTCCCAGCCAAGTAGCAGGAGGGTGGCACCAGCGTGGGGCTCCTGTCCTTCTGCCAGGACATTCCCACCAGCGTCAGCTTCCTGGGATTCAGCCCCGCTTAGTGACCTGAAACTTCAGAGCGAAATGCTTCCTCGTCTCAGGAATGTCAGAACTCTCTAGATTCCCTTTAAATTTCTCTAGAACCTCATTCCCCTGTTTGCCGCGTCTTAGCTGAAACACAGTCGCCCATCCACGTGAAGCGCCCTGGACCAGAAACTCCGACTGAAGGCTTCGCGGCTGTAATTCGTGCTTCATACCATCCCCTTGGGAATAAAAAAAAGGGGCATCTTGCTCGACAGAACAGCCTCACCAAGAGCAGGGGATGTGCTTTGTGGGTGGAAGAACGGGCCTGGGTGGAGTGGCTGCCCTAAAAAATAGGGGGGAGCCCCAGTAATAAGGCAGCCTTTGCAAAAGGACCCCCGGGGCTGGGCCATTCGGTGGGAAACAGATGTGCCTGGGGCCTGAGGAAGTGATCTGCGTCTCTCCCCAGCCCCTGCACAGTCCAGCTGCACGGTTCCAGGCTGGCCACGGCCATGGCCAGCCCATCATGGAGCCAGAGCCTCGGGCTTGCTGGGAATAGAGTTGCTTTTTCAGCTTTCAGGTACAGTGGGCGATCAGAAATTCCCCATGCTTGCAACGCTAAGTGTTCCCAATTAAAACATCAAGTCTAAACAGGGAGCACAAAAGGGACCTTGGATCTAGTCCCCGAGGGAACAGTTAGGAGAAACTCTTTAAAAGGTGTCATCCTCTGCCTGAGGCAAAGGAAGTGATTATTTTCACTTTTTACCATTAGAGTCCTCGCTCTACAGAAAAGTGAAAAGGTTTCATGCAGAACTTCTCCCCTCACCCATCTGCCTCCCAGCCCCTCCTTAGCTGGACGGATGGTTACACAGGGCCCTCGCCCACCCTCAGGCTGCTGCGAGGTGCTGGCTTCCTCCCAAGCCTGACCTCTCACACCATGAGCCCCAGGGTCACCACACAGGCCGGCCAACGCTCATCCCTCCTGGCAGCTGGGTCCACATCGGAAAGGCTTCATTCTGATTTGTGTTGTCTTTACGATAGATTGTTTTGATAAGAATGTTGACTTTCTCCTGATTTTGAGACGGAGCCACGGTCGTGATCCTGTCCCAAATCCCTTAGACAATCTTTGTGCTGACTCAGTTCAAGCCTGACCTGGTGTGTAGGTCTGGTTGATGGAGCCCAGCTAGCTGGTTTAATGCTCACAGCTGACCTCTATCAGAGCAGGAGGTGCTCTGAGCCCAGAGAGGGGCCAACATCTAAGCCAAGTCTCTCCCACTCTAGAGGCAAAGCTCTAACCACTGCCCAGTACTGCCGCCTGCTCAGCCATCCCCATCTCCCAGCCCGGCAGAGGGAATAGCGTTACTGGGAGACAACCGTAAAGCGTTAGTGCTGGCAGTGACCTCTGTGACCAACGCCATCCTCATTATACAACCGGAAAGAGGGAGCACCAAAGGGGCTCGTTCAAGGTCAGCCAACTTATAGACGGAAGACAGAAAGAAAAGAGTGAGCACCAAAGGGGCTCGTTCAAGGTCAGCCAACTTATAGACGGAAGACAGAAAGACAATGGGGAAATCAGACAATTTTGTCCTTTTTGTGACGGCTCTGGGCAAAGATTTTATGAGGAAGATGCTGGAAACCAGGACTAAAACTTGGGGCTGAGATTTGTCCGTGGATTGAATTTCTCCATGCTTCCTCCTTCGCCCACATGGTGGGAATACTGAGAGCTGTGTCTGAGCTTCCCCTAAAAATACGGGATTCCTGCACAGAAGGCGACTAAGGTGGGATGCTTCTGTCATTTAGGCTGGTGGCCCTTCATATATTGTCGCCTGTAACCCTCCTTTACCTGGCCCACCTGTGACGGCTCAGGTGCAGTAGGCCCATCTTAACTTGAGGCTCAGATGGTAATTCATGATATCTGGCCTCATCATTGATATCTGGGTTACCCCAGAGCCTGGGGGAAGTGTGGCCAGAAATCAAAGCCATGTGGTGTGACCAGGAGAAGCCTGGGCGTTCCCCTGTCCCCTTTCTGCTGTCCTCTGATGGGGCCCTCGGGCCTGCCTTCTGCAAAGCTGACACCTCACAGCGGGGCTGCCTGGAGGGAAGGATGCTCCTTCTCTGCTCAGAGCAGAAATGCACCGCGTCTACAAGCAGGTTGAGTCCCCTCCTAACCTTGGGCACAGCGTCTGGGGAAGAATCCAGCCTCCCCTCCTCCCTCCTCTCACCTCAGGCTGTTCAAGCCCAAGTCCGTCCTGTCCTTTGCTCCTGGACCCTCTGCTGGTAAAACATCCACGGCGTGTGTCCCCTTCCATCGCCCGCAACCCTCTCTGAACTGCTCTGGCATTCAGCCTGAGCTAGCCAGAAACTTTATTTTGTTTATCTTATTTGTTATTTTATTTTCTCTTTGGTAGCTCCCATCACCCCTCCTAATTCGGAGCTCCTTGAAGACCAGAACCCGGCACATCTCATACCTGTCACGTCTCATCCCTGGCACAGGCCAGAGGAGTCCTTGGGGGCCATCCATCAATGACAACAAAGCCATCCGTGCCATGGTTCCCGTGTCTTGAAAGAGGAAGCCGGCTAAACAGGTTTATAATGAGCCTGTCTGTCACTAGAACGTTGGCACTTTCGGGGCAAAGAATGCTTTATATAGATGCAGCTGTACTGCTTGGGGGCTGACAAATGAGGATCTGGCCAAGTGCGGAACAGGAAATGCTTCTTATCTGCCTCAACTGCGTGTCATGAAATTGTTCTTGTCACTCCTGCCTGTGGGGAGGGGAAGGGCCTCTACTGCCTGGTCAGAAGCTTCTCCCAATGGCTTCTGACTAGAACATGCAGGCCGAGAGAGCCTGGAGCAGCAGGTCTGTCGGGCAGGGCTCTGGTTCCTTTGATGAACAGTGCGCTGAATCTCCAATCTGCTGGCATTTCTCGAGAAGTCATTTCATAAAAAGCTGCAGTTGGGAAGGAATGCTGGCTGGAATCAAGCCACTTCTGAAAACACAGGCAGCTGCACAAAATCCCTGAGCATTCCTGTCCTGAGACCCAGGAGGACGTCAGGCTAGGGCGGGAGGTGCTGCATGAAGGGGGGTGGGCGGGGCATGAGGTGGCCTCGGGCAGAGAAGGAGAGAAGGAATCAGGGATGCTCCCCCTTCAGTGGACCAAGTCACTGAGGCTTGTTGGTCTGCAATGAGCTCAGCACAATGTTAGGTGACACGTGGAACCACTAATCTACTGATGGCTGCAGAATGGGCATTTAAGAGGCAGGGCTCCTTCGAGAATTCACATGGGGAGAGACAGTTATGACCAAGCGTGCTCAGGAAGGCTGAGGGAATTTGTGTGACGTCTACAAGGACGGAAAACTAAGTACAGGTGTGTGTGTGTGTGTGTGTGTGTGTGTGTGTGTGTGTGTGTGTGTGTGTGTGTGTGTGTGTGGTGTGTATGGGGGGTGCATCCCAGGACCAGGGCACGGCACGAAATGCACAAGAGAAAACAAACACCCTGTGTTTGGGGGTATCGGTGCTGTGAGAAGGTTTCACCAGCTGCGGACAGTGGTGCGACT
Source organism: Lipotes vexillifer (assembly GCF_000442215.2). Lineage (NCBI taxonomy): Eukaryota > Metazoa > Chordata > Mammalia > Artiodactyla > Lipotidae > Lipotes > Lipotes vexillifer. The sequence continues at coordinate 1,027,581 of NW_006798732.1, read as the reverse complement.
AGTAGCAGAGAGGACTCAAAGAACAGAATGTTTTCCATTGTGGAGCCTTGAATGCCAAGCAAGGGAGTTTGCTTTTTCTCCAACAATCAAGGGAGAACCACGGGGGGCTTTGGCACATGGATGGAATGACAAGATGGGAGTTCTGTCGAGCTGACCTGGATGGGGGTGGGCAGAGTCCAAGGGCAGAGGGTTAGGGGGCGGCTGCCATGCTTCACGCAGGATGCTGGGACCTCACCGCACTGCGGGCCAAGAGAATGCCCAGCAGGGGACAGAGAGCGGGTGTTTTGGAGGGAGAGTCAGTCTCACAGTGGCCCTTCCTGCCTGGGCAATGTGTTCGTTCCCCTGCCCAGCCAGCTACACCACCACCACTGAATGAATTGTAAGAAGAGTTTTGACAAAGCGTCGCTTTGGTCCTGCTACTCTTCCATCCAAATCTCATCAGCTTCCCCAGTGCTAAACGTAGAAAGCTCAAACTTCTCAGCTCGCCTTCAAGGCCCACACTGGTGATTTTCTCACTTTTTTATATAAAGCAGCAAAAAGACTCTTCCTTCAAAGGTGAACTTAGAAAACCAAGAGGTGAAACAAAAGCAGAGCAGCTTGGCTCAAATCTGCACAAGTCTAGCACATTCTCCCACTCTAGTCAGCCCACACCTGTATGTTTTAGTGCCTAATCCTTCAGCCACCCTACCCTGTCCCTGTCCCCACCCACAGAGTCTCTGAGACCCTCCAAGAAAACCCCAGGGCCTTGAGGAGCACGGCTGGAGCCCACTTCCCTACTGAGTCTGTTCGGTTCTGCCTTTCTCCAGCCGCTTTTCATGCCCGTCAGAGTTCTCGATCTTCTGCCCTGAACGGACCTTGGACCTTGGCAGCTGCTGCAGTTGCTTGCCCACACCCTAACATGATGTCCTGACTCACAGCATTTCACTTGCTTCCAAACCTCACCAGGCCCAGCTTATGCCTCTCCCCTGCCACCATCATCACCACCTTCGTCACCACCTTCATCATTACTGTCATCCTCATCATCACCATCACCATCATCATCACCATCATAATCGCCATCATCAACATCATCACCGCCTTCGTCATCACCATCATCATCACCATCACAATCATCACCATCATCACCTTCATCATCACCATCAACATCATCAACATCATCGCCATCACCATCATCCTCACCATCATCACCATCATCATCATCAATCACCACCATCATCACCATCATCCAGAAAGCTTATTGAACACTTACTATATCCATTTAATAAACATTCTCTCACTTAATCCTCATGTCAACACACACAGGTAGGTGTTATTATTTCCCTCCCTTTACGACCAGAACTAAAGTATAACAGACATAGTAAACAAACTTACGGTTACCAAAGGGGAAAGGAGGGAGGAAGGATAAATTAGGGATTTGAGATTAACAGATATGCACTACTATGTATAAAATAGATAAACAACAAGGACCTACTGTATAGCCCAGGGAACTATATTAGCACAAGGAACTAATAAGATATAATGGAAAAGAATATATATATATATATATATATATATATATATAGTATAATATATTGTATATATGTAAAGCTGAATCACTTTGCTATACACTTGAAACATTGTAAATCAACTATATTTCAATTAAAAAATGAGAACATTGCCCCCCAAAACCCCACTAAAGTATAGAGAGGTTAAGTAACATGCTCATGATCACCCAGCTAGGAAGCAGCTGAGGCAAGATTCAAACCTGGCAGCCCAACACAAGGGCACCCACTCTCAACAGGTGCCCTACACAGCCTCCCAAAGCTACATATATTCAGATTGGTTGATGGGTTAATTTGGTTGATGACTGAGGGAATGCAAGTAATGAAAGAGAAAATTCATCCAATCATTCAGCAAATATGTATTGAGTTCCTACTATGCACCAAGCACTGTGCCAGGCTCCAGGGAGGTGGTGGTGAAAACGGTGGGAGCAACCTCTGCTCCCCTTGGAGCTTAAAGTCTGGGGAAAGGAGTCTACAAGGACCACTGATTCAGAGATGAAATGATAGTGCTGCTGGGAGAGAATTCAGGAAGAGTGAACTTAGAGGGAAGATGATTTGGGCAGGTGCTCTGCTGAGTTTCAGGTGCCAGAGTAAAGCAAATTAACAAATGAAATTGTTCAGAAGCTGATGGAGATGCTGGTTGGGAGGTCAGAGATGCGGGGTGGGAGATGTGGGCCTGGGAATGACATAAATAATGTTGACAGCTGAAGATAGCGTAAGCCAAGATTAACACAGAGAAAATGAAGTCTAGAGACGAGTGCCAAGCCTTGGAGGATGCTCCAGGGAGGATGGACGCTTCCCCAGAGAAGGAATGATCACATGGTATCAAAGAGGCCGAGGACTGAGGAGCCTTGAAGGAGAAGGGGTAACAGGGCTGACGGGCTCAGGTAGAGCAACAGAAAAGAGCTCGAGTTCTTTCTATTTGACCTAAAGGAAGTTTCTGCTGATTTCTAAGAGCACAGTTTCAACAGAGGGGTGAGGGTAAGTGACAGCTTGTAAGGGACTCGAGGGGAAAATAGGTGATGAGGAAAAGGTAATAGCCATTTGCTAAATATACCCACATTGAAGATTTGGTGTGGAAATCAGGTAGAACGGTCAGTTAAAGGAATAAAATGCTGAACAAAATCAGGTTTATTCATCACGTGATCTGACCCAAATATGAACATGTTTAAAGATGACTGCCATTGGATTTAAAATAGAACTGTTGCAAGGCATATGCCAACTAAAATGGGACCCCCAGAGTTGACCGACCCAAATGAACGGTGGTCTCTGCTCTCCAGTTCCTGTTTGGGATCGTGACTTAGTTTAGTTTTTCCTTTTATAACTAAAATTTTAAAAATAAAAGAAACAATCTAGTTAATCCCCCCAGATGTATTTCTCCTTGGGGAAACATTTACATTCTTATAACCCCAAATGCTAAGCCAATAAAAGCAGAGGCAGAAACCATTATTCATTGTTATCAGCAAAATAAAAAGCAGAAGAAAATGAAAGGCTCAAAGAATTGTGGTGTTTTGGGGGGAGAAAAATGACTTTTTGGTCTTTGTATCTTCTCTGCCATCATAATTTAGATAGAGAACAGGCCTGGCAATAAGTTGCATCCATAAGGCCAAATAGCTTGTTTCCCAGAAGCCTTGGAGAAAGACTTAGGGCATCTTCATAAAGGCACCGCAGGCTCAGGCCGGGACCGTGGGAGACCACGGGAGTGATCTGTCCCTGTTGAAAGAAATTGTTAAATCCAACACCAGCATGTATTGATTTGGGAATCGTAAAGATGCAGTCTTCCTAGAATGCTCATCATGTACTAACCTTTGTTCCAATTCAGGCTCAGACACCAAAGCAGTGAGCACAGCAGCGACAGCCTCGGGTCACAGCCACTCTGCGGAGAGGCTGAGGCAACTGAGGTCATTTGGCTTGAAAAAGAGGAAATGGAGAAAAGATATGGATCATGTGAGTAACTATTAGCTCTTTCTGTTAAGAACAAGACACGAAGGAGTGGTTTACACTCCCCCAAGAAGGCTTCAGTTGGAGATTGGGGAAGAATTTCTGACCACTTGGTTTGTGAACATTGAGTGTGCCGCTAAAGGATTGTGGGGAGGACCCAGGTTCAAATCCTGCATCCTCCTTTGTGACTCTGAGCAAGTTCCTCACCCTCTCTGTGCCCCAGTTTCCTCCAAAGTGGGGACTAAGAAGTACCTAACTGTTGTAAGGATTTCACGAATTAATCCAGGTAAAGACCCACCATAAATGCTCCACGGATAGCAGCTCTCAGGGTCTCCGCCATGACCATTGTCATCATCCTTTTACCCGAGCGACTCTCATCTCAGTCCACAAGGTCAGGTGTCAAGGAAATGTAACATTATTTTTCTAAAACTGAATTCAGCATCTATTTTGAGCCCTCATTTGGAGGAAAATGCATCTCTGGCGATCCAGCCTCACCTCCGTTCCTTGTTGGAGGAGGGTTGACCTCCGCACAGCCAAGGTGCGGGGGACGGGGCTGGTCCGCAACCCCAGAGATCCAGGTGTGGTCTCAGCACACAGGTAACTGCCACCTCCTCAGGCCCAGGTCTCTTCCAGCTTCTTCCACGGCCTGCGTGGGCATCCTGGGAGGCTGTCATAGGGCTCATTCCACTTGGGAATCTCGTCACTTTCCCAGAGCTGAGTCCAGGAGAGGTTGAGACCCAGGACCCCTCTGCCAACTGACTCCCCGAGATCTGTCATTCCCCTTCCGTAGACCTGGGGAGAGCAGAGCATGGGACCCACTTTGCTTGAGACCCAAACCTTCCTGTACACGCCTTACATCCCCCCTGTGTCACTCTCTCGCTCTCTGCTGTGGATAGATGGGGTCTAAGACTAAGGAGTAGTTCACAGCATTATCCCACTGCTGCCTGCCTGAAGACATGAATCTCTCACTTCAGCCCCGGTAGAAGGTTCCTGATGTGGGTTTCTTGATGATTCTCCTACATAACTTCCTTTCGTCTGCACAGAATCACTGCAAGACGCTCCTCCGAAGACTGATGGCCACTCTCCGAGCCCTTCTCTGAGGGTCGGGACTCAGCCACCTACCGTCACCATCCCGAGAGGGTCCCCGTGACACTGACCACAAGCAGACAAGCTGACACATCACCCTCCATCACAGCACATGGCTCAGGTAAGGTAGGGCTGGAAACGTCAATTAATTTCATTCCATTTCTAGATGTAAATATAAGAAAATAAGACGAATCAGGAAGAACTCACCCCAACTGGTTCCAGCACAGCCACAGAGAGGACCCACCTTCCCAGCAGCTGAGACCCTGAGGTCTCCCCAGTCCTGAAACTGCCCCCAGGGTCCTCAGGAGGGCAACACAGCGTAATGTAGAGAATTAGGTCTCAATGATACCCATACAGGGAATCATATGTGAGCTTCCCAGGGCTCTTCACACACACCCCCGCCCCCGGTTGTGGAGATCCTGAACATCTTGACAAAGGGAATCTCCATGAAAATAATTCTACATGGACCAGAACTGTGTAATAGACACACACACACACACACACACACACACAAACACACAAACACACCTCTGCTATTTAAATAAATAATAAACAGGCTAAATAAGCCTAAATAAAGTTTAATAGGTTTAAGAGAGGTGAACACACTGCATACCACTCAGGCCGTCCGTTCCACACAGTTCCTGTCAAGTATCTGCCCACAGTAATTTCAGGTTAGGGTGACCCTCCATCCCATTTGCCCAGGAGAGAGGGCTTTCAGTGTTAAAACCAAGACAGTCCCAGGCAAACTGGGATGGTTGGCCACCCTGGTCCAGAAGGACCCTTCCTGCCTTGTACCTGGGTTATAGCCATCCTGCCTTGCTGGTTAAGTGCAAACATTTAAAAGTCAGATGATCTGCGGTGAGGCTGACACCTCCTGAGGAGACCTGAGGGGCTGACAGGAGGTAGAGAGTGGCCAGACCTCATCCCTAAGGGGTTGAGGGAGCGAGAGGTGAGGCTAAGGTTCCCCTCAGAAGCACCCTTTCTCCTGGGAGGCACAGGTCAAGCCCCCACCATGTACCCAGCCTGGTTTGGCCCATTGTAGGTGCTCAGTAAATACTGGGACCCAAGCTGAATGGGAGTGACTCAGGGGGCTATCCCTCAGCCTCTTGCATCTCCTTTTGCTTCATCTTCCCTTGAACATTTCCTTGGGCTCCGTGTCTCCTTTGCTTGTCCATCCCTGGTTCTACCCTCCATTCAGGGCTGAGCTGTGTGTCCATCTGGGCTGCAGTCGCCTGGAGATGGAGATGCAGAGTTCTCTGCTAGGGGTCCTAATGGCCTTCTCCTGGTCACCTGGGGCTGACCTCACAGCCTCCCCTTTTCTCAATTTCAGTTCTTCACAAAAGATAGGGAAAATGTTTATGTGGGTGAAGGAGCTGGGGTTCATGGTAGCTGTCGTTTCCAAGAGAGTAGTTGCTTGGGTCCTGCCCCAAGAAATTTCCTCAGTGGGTTTCCTTCCTTGAGAACAGACTGTGACCAGTCTCTGGGCTGTTTCCTTGCAAACACCCTCATCTATTCCTGTTTCTCAGGCTCTCTGAAGCTCAAGGGTGCTGGGGTTATAACACTGGGGTGTCATATAGGATCGAAACATAATCTTTGTGCATCAGTTCTATGGTCTAATTGATCAGAGAAATAGGTAAGTAAGTAAATGAGTCTTCACTTTCTTTTGGCGACTTTGGGAATGATGAGCAATCAAAACAAAACAAAATAAAACCAAGCACAACAATTAAAATGGGGGGAAAAACCACTTCCAGACTTCAGCTTTCAGGACAAAATTAAACCAAAATTATTTAGTCCTTGTCAGATTATCTCAAACTCCCTCCCTCTGATGATGCCTCTTCCTTGGCCCTTCCCCTCCATGTTCTGGAAAAGAGAAGCAAACAGTCCAAGAGGTAGATTTTCTAACTCCCGACCTGGTTATCCCTCACTTACAGGTGAGTCAGTCATCGTTTCAGGGCATGAGTTGTTTCTTCAATAATAATACAGCAGGGCTTCCCTGGTGGCGCAGTGGTTGAGAATCTGCCTGCCGATTCAGGGGACACGGGTTCGAGCCCTGGTCTGGGAAGATCCCACATGCCGCGGAGCAACTGGGCCCGTGAGCCACAACTACTGAGCCTGCGCATCCGGAGCCTGTGCTCCGCAACAAGAGAGGCCGTGATAGTGAGAGGTCCGCGCACCGCGATGAAGAGTGGCCCCCGCTTGCCACAACTAGAGAAAACCCTCGCACAGAAACACAGCCAAAAATAAAGAAATAAATAAAATTTAAAAAAAAAATAATAATAATAGAGCAGCAACCATTTGAATAATGGCTATGTGTGAGGCACTGCTCTAAGCACCTTATTTAACTTGCCTAATCTGCACAATAATATTGTGTAGTACATGCTATCATGCTCTCCACTTGACAGATGAGAAAACTAGGACACAGAGACTTTAGATAACTCCCCCAAGGTCACAGCACTGGTAAGTGAGAGGGCTGGGATTCACCCCAGACTGGCTTCGGAATGCATGCACTTACCATTACCCAATGCTGAATGAATCAAAGGATGGATGAAAAGTGGATGAATGGATGGTGGATGGACAGATGGTGGATGGATGGATGGATGGACAAATGGTGGACGGATGGATTGATGGATGGAGGGATGGCTGGCTGGCTGGATGGTGGATGGAAGATGGATGGATGGATGAGTGGGTGGTAGGTGGTCAGATGAAGGCATTAGCCCCAGTAAGTGATCAGATCCCTCTTTTATGTAAGTATGGCATCAATATGTAAAACTTATGTTCTTAACGTGAATTGTGGGTCTTAACACTCTTCTGTTTCAAAATGAAGTGGGGGAGTATCCGTTAGGAGGATAACAGACTCTGAGCTGAGTAAGAACTCAGCCTCTAATGTATGACACCTTCCTTGGAAAAGGAACATTCCCCTGCCAGGACTCATTTAAATCTCTGCGAAATGGAAGCAAGTAAGTTATGCTTGTCCAAAACGAATTAATCTCAGAAGAGTTCCTTGAGAATCTTGGATACAAACTGCTCCTTCAGAGCCAATATTAACACATATCTTACATAAAAGTGAAAAGAATATTTCCAGTTACCCCCAAAGAAACAGATTATGGTATCCAGTTGACAAGCGCTTATCTTAAACCTCCAAAGAATTAGACGAGCTCTCCTTAAATTTTACTTTTTAATTAACAGACCACTTTGAGGGTAGCCAGATCTGTGGCTTTGGTGGAGCAATCACCAAACCTCAGTGACAGGCCTGTTTCCTCTCTCTGGTGTATTCATCTTTTGAACACCAAACATTTTCTTTAATTAAAGCAGTTTGTGTGCCTTACTCTTTGCAGACTCCAATAAACACTGCCCAGATGTGGAGAGAAGGAAAATTCTATGTATCTAGAGAATCTAGGATGATCAAGTGCTTACCCTACCTCGTGGCTCACGTGCCACGGGAGACCATCGTCTTTTAAAAACTTACCCTCGTTAAGATTTTCAAAGATGTAGAGACTTGCCTTTTGCTGATTTTCTTTAGGACATAACGATCAAGTTTTATTTTCTTTTTAATTGTGCAATGGATATGTCTAATGGATGTCGCCAGCATTTTCCATTGGTCTGGAATGGAAACGCGCCTCTGTGGATTTAATGCTCACACCTCTGTTTTAGTTTGCTTGTGTTCTGGAGAATTCTGCAAGGCAAATAGCACTGGGCAGTAGACTGGGATATTATTTGGGGTCTGTTATTCAGGGGCACGAAGCCCTGTGCACGTCACTGAACTCTTCTCGGCCTCAGCTTACCTGACCTGCAAAATGGAGCTACTACTATTTACCCTCCTATCGGAGGCCTTGTCATCATCACTGGAACTATTGGCAATGTGTAGCAACAATTAACACAGTTAAGCAGCATCATTCTATTAAGCGGAAGAAATTAGGACAAGATGACACTTGCCTTACATCAACATGGCTTTGAACCTACACATTAGGTTGTACCCAAGCTTCATGTGCTCTCACCCAAGACAAATTCCTCCGACAATGTCCGCAAGGCAAGCAACAAAATAATTTGCCATTATATAAATAGAAAGAAATGTGTTTCTATTACTGGGACTGGATAGGCCTACATGACCTACACTTAGCTCCTTTCGTTTTATCACTGAAAAGCAACCTTAAAAAATGAAGCCCTTACTCACTCTTAGAGTCCATAGGTTGGCATCATGGCGTCATTGGGTGGAGTGGGCGTTACTGTGGTGCCATGGTTGCCCTTTTGTCAATTTCAGTTCTTCACAAAAGATAGGGAAAATGTTTATGCGGGTGAAGGAACTGGGGTTCATGGTAGCTGTCGTTTCCAAGAGAGTTTAGTGCATCCGTAGCTATAACTCCACCCGTCCCCTTCCTCCTGTAAATAAAACTCCCCCCAGAGACAGCTGCATAAACTGCAGGAGCAAGGATGCTCTTAGAAACATTAGATTTGCTTCCCTAGTCCTAGTATATCAGACACTGCAGCCTGGCCTTCTAAAAGCGATTTTGAGTGTCCTAAGCATTATTTAGGGGCTCAAATACCAGCCAGATGAGCCCTGACCTCAGAGACCTCTTTGACTCTAAAGACCCTTTGTCCTTGTTTTCATGGCCAGAGGGGCTGCCCCCGATGCACCTCCTTCACTGCCTCTTGTCACTTAAGTGTGTGTTGATTAATAGTTCTTCCCAGGGAGCCTTGAGTTAGTTCAGCCCATTTATTTCCAATTTCTCTCGCTCCGGCTAAGAGACTGAAGGATTTAGGAATCATAGTGCATAAGAGAAGGCTGAAGCAGCAAGAAAGTCTTAGTGGGGATGAGATCTCTGAGTTTAGACACTTAAGGGCACTACATTCCTATGAGGCAGGAGTTAGATGTATTTGGCACGCCATCAGAGAGCAGAGCTGGGACCAGCGAGTGCAGGTTATGAGGAGAAAGGTGTCAGCTCAGTAGGATGAACAGCCTTCAGCGCCGGAATGGGCTGCCCCCTGAGGGACAGCTCCCCAGTTTCCCCAGGAAGTATGCAAACGGAGGTGCTCTGACCCCTTATCAAGAGGGGATATTGCTTGGTTTAAGGGCTGCACGCAAGGGCCTCTGGGGTCCTTTCAGACAGAGATACCAGGATTCTAAGTTCATCAGTGAGTTTTCTCAGACCTGGACATTCCCCCGACCTTTCTGGGCCCTAACCTCCCCAGCAGACTTCGCAGAAAGCCGGCAGGAAGAACGTTTCACATTCCCCAGATAACAGTCTCCCCACCCAGGTGAAAAGGTGAGGGCGACAGACACACACCTGTGAGATGAGGCTCTTACTGCTGTCGCTTGGGGCAGAAGTAGGAAGGCAGGAAACTTTGAGGTTAGTTCCCTGTTTTCCTCTGAACTCCACTGCTCTTACAAAACCGCCTTTCTTCTCTTACAACAAAGGGGTTTGTTGAGCTCATTACATCTTTCCCAAGAGTGTATTAAGGCTAAAACAGGGCCCGGGACACCGAAGGCGCTCAATACATCTTTGTTAAAAGAACAGATGAATACATTTTAAAAGCAAGAGAGGAACGGGTTCAATGCTTGACCCCAAAGTCAAGTATCTTAGCCGCTCCAGGGCCGTCTGTAAAATAGGGGTAAACATACTAATGGTGCCTGGCTTGTAGGTCGTCCTGAGGATTAGAGGATATGATGAAGGCTCTACACTTGGCAGAGTGTCTGATACACAATCAAGGTTTAACAAATGCTAGCTCTCTTCATTGCTGCTGTAATTGCTCTCATTGCTGTCATTTTCAACAATGTGATGGGGGAGGGGGTGGAGGAGGTGAAGTGACACATCGTCTTCGAGCAGAACTTCTTTCTCGTTACCCCTCATGTGACCACGTCACATCATCACACATGTGACCCATCATATCACACGTGCTGATTTTAAGGAGGAAAAACCAGGACTCCAATTAGCAAAGGGATGGATGCCTTTCCTTGCCTGAGAGGGTTGGATTCCGCAGACCACCGGGGACTAACGCTCATTGCCTTGGTAATTATAGGGCCCTGTAGAGATTGTAGATGTTGGAAATCAGCCTTGGGCTTCAAAGGGGGCCAGGGGTAGTCTAAGAAGACTTTATACAGTGAGTACCTGCTGGAAAATGTCCTAGAAGAATGAGTCTGCGAGTTACATTTTCAAAAGCACTTGTCAGCAGAGGAGAGAATTTATGAACGCTGAAACATGTAATTTTAAAATCTTGTCCGCTCCAGCTGTGTGCCCTGCCCGTCCCTCCAGATGGGGCTGGGCCCCCTGCTACCATGCCTCCCTGCTGGGAAGAGCTTGTGTGGACCCCGAACCAGCAAGAGAAAGGAAACAGCAGGGAAGGAAGACGACTTCCCCAGTGAAATCTATGTGTGCATTTAGGAGCGGAAGTGACATCTCGCCTTTGTTCTAACATTCTGGAAGGACCTTTCCTCTTTGTAAGTAGTAAAACTCCCAACTGTACTCTGCTAGGTGGGTGGGGGTGGGGGGCTGCTGATTAAAGGCTTAGTACAGAGTCAAATGATTTATTACCATTTTGTAAAAACAAAACAAAAAAAAACACAAAGAGATTCTATTATTTGTCAGTAGCCACAAGGCTTCAGTAGCTAAGTGGTTTGAGGGGCCTATCATCCAGGGCCCTAATTACCCATGAACCCATAGACCCTGGTGAGTCAACCTCAACAATTATCCAGTGACACAAATGAATATAAGCAGAGATAAAAGCACCTGATAAAAGCACCGGGACAAGCTGGATGTGACTTATTCACAAGTTATAAAGCCAGTCCTTTATAAATAGGCAAGTAACGTAGGCTTTTCAAGCACCTTTTCACCCAAATTCCACCAGGTCCTGCTGTGGCATCACGAGCATATGAGAACTCACTGCAGCCACCAAATGCAGTCCTTTCCTTATGAACCCAAGATGGCACGTGGACGGCGGTTCTCGGAAGAGACTTCCAGAAAGGTGAACTGTTCTCATTCTTCTCATTTCTTCAGAGGAAGGTGAAGCATGAATAGAAGTGATTTACTTCTTTTTAGACTACGTCACGTAATTTAAACCAAATCCCAGAGCGAATCCTGTAGAGTCAAGTTTTATTAAGTGTAGGTGGTCACAAAATTCTTGCTCTAGAAAACAGAAGTTGTCTTTTTTTTTCTAAGTTCTAAATTTCCCAAAGAGTGCTTCTGAAAAGTAACGGCTTTAATGTTTCCCAACTGATGCGAATGGAGTGTTTAATCTAAATTCTATGACAAAGTAGTTCATTGTAATTTGCAATAAACCTTCTGCCTCTTGTTCACACAAGATGGCGGCCTTCTGACATCCTTGTTTCCTCCTTCCAAACATCGGCCAGTTGCCAACCATTGTTAAAATGGGACATTGTATTTATACGAGCTCAGTGACTGATTTGTCATCAGATACTCATTGAGTCCGTTGTCATACAAACTGAAAATTCTGGCCACTATACTATTAAAAAATTATCAGTTAAATGGGGTACGATGCGACACTTAAAGTGACCCCAAGATTAAACTCTTATTTGGGGTTTGTTTGGTGACTAACGGCCACTTCCACCAGTTTGGAGATATTATGAGAAAATTCTGCTGCTGACAGTAAAAAGTAACCATAAAGGATGAAAACTTTCTGGCCGGAACCAGAACATCTGGAGGCCCTTAAAACTGGTGAATTTTCCCTCTAAATCCTGATTGCCAAACTTAGAACCAACCACCCAGAGACTGTGGCCCTCACGCTAACCGTGTTTATGTTTCATTAAAAACGACTTTAACGATTTGCGTCGTGTTCTACAGGGGCCCAGTTCCCACGGTTGCAGCCTCTCCTCTCACTGGGCACGACCTGGTGCACAGCCACACTCTCGTCTCTTGGGTTGGGAAGAACGAGGTCCCCGGAGAGCAACTCCAGGGTCCTGTTTCCTGTCTAGAAGCCCATCAGCAGCCTCCTGAGGTATCCTGGGATAAATGTGGAAAACTAGGATGGAAAACCCAGCAATGAACATAATAACATAAAAAAATTACCGTGCTAGGGTTTGCTTCTAAACATCTAATAAACCTGTAATATGTCATAAAAGTGACTAATGAAAAGTGACATGATTTCAGCTGTGTATTAGAAGTCCAACACAGTCCCACTGGGCTACAATCAAGGTGCCAGCAGGGCTGTGTTCCTTTCTGGAGGTTCTAGGGAAAAGTCCATCACTTTCCCCCCCCCCCCCGCCAGTTTCTAGAGGTGCTCACATTCCTTGGCCTGTGGCCCCCTCCTCCAGCTTCAAAGCCATCAAAGTTGCACCTCTCTGACCCTTCCTCCACAGTCACATCTGCCCCTACCCACTGCAGGTAAAGGTTCTCTGATTTTAAAGACCCACATGATTAATCTGGGCCCGTTCACATACTCCAGAGTAATCTCCCCATCTCAAGATCCTTAACTTAACCACACCTGCAAAGTCCCTTTGCCATGGAAGGTAACACGGGTTCCGGGGATTAGAACGTGGACATCTTTGGGACCATTTTTCTGCCTGTCACACAAGATGTTTCCAGATCTCAAGTCATAAAGGGGTTTGAAATCGTAAGTTCATCAATCACTTCTCTCCTTATCGTTCCTTTTAGAATTGAATGTTACCCTAGGAAACAGGACAGAAGTTTTCAATGCCTAAAACCTTAAACAGAGAACAAGTCCACAAATTTCACCAGTCCATGGAGAATCTCTTGTCTGGAAGTTTTCCAAAATTTTCAAAGAGATGATTTCAATTTGACTGGTAAGAACGAAATCTACCCAGTTTTAATATGGCATATTTATATGAGACACCCAATAAGTGTTCTTTGGATATGTTCATTGAAAGCATAAACTGGAGGCTGCCCTTACTCCCGCCAGCTTACAGAGGGGAAAACTGAGGCACACAGCAGCCGTGTGGATGACAGGCTCTTGGTGCTCCAGCCAGGCATCGGGGCTGTGCCTCTGAGGTGGGAGAGCCAAGTTCAGGACATTGGTCCACAAGAGACCTGCCAGCTCCACGTAATATCAAACGGTGAAAATTTTGCAGAGATCTCCATCTCAACGCCAAGACTCAGCTCCACTCAATGAACAGCAAGCTACAGTGATGGATACCCTATGCCAAACAAATACCAAGACAGGAACACAACCTCACCCATTAGCAGAGAGGCTGCCTAAAATCATAATAAAGCAACAGACACCCCAAAACACACCACCAGACGTGGACCTGTCCACCAGAAAGACAAGATCCAGCCTCATCCACCAGAGCACAGCCACTAGTCCCCTCCACCAGGAAGCCTACACAACCCACTGAACCAACCTTACCCACTGGGGACAGACACCAAAAACAACGGGAGCTATGAACCTGCAGCCTGAGAAAAGGAGACCACAAACACAGTAAGTTAAGCAAAATGCAAAGACAGAGAAACACACAGCAGATGAAGGAGCAAGGTAAAAACCCACCAGACCTAACAAATGAAGAGGAAATAGGCAGTCTACCTGAAAAAGAATTCAGAATAATGACAGTAAAGATGATGCAAAATCTTGGAAATACAATGGAGAAAATACAAGAAACGTTTAACAAGGACCTAGAAGAACGAAAGAACAAACAAACAGTGATGAACAACACAATTAATGAAATTAAAAATTCTCTAGAAAGATCAATAGCAGAAGAACTGAGGCAGGAGAACGGATAAGTGACCTGGAAGATAAAATAGTGGAAATAACTACTGCAGAGCAGAATAAAGAAAAAATAATGTAAAGAACTGAGGACAGTCTCAGAGACCTCTGGGACAACATTAAATGCACCAACATTCGAATTATAGGGGACCCAGAAGAGAAAAAGAAAGGGACTGAGAAAATATTGGAAAAGATTATAGTTGAAAACTTCCCTAATATGGGAAAGGAAATAGTTAATCAAGTCCAGGAAGCACAGAGAGTCCCATACAGGATAAATCCAAGGTGAAACACACTGAGACACATAGTAATCAAACTATCAAAAATTAAATACAAAGAAAAATTATTAAAAGCAGCAAGGGAAAAACAACAAATAACAAACAAGAGAATCCCCATAAGGTTAGCAGCTGATCTTTCAGCAGAAACTCTGCAAGTCAGAAGAGAGTGGCAGGACATATTTAAAGTGATGAAGGGGAAAAACCTACAACCAAGATTACTTTACCCAGCAAGGATCTCATTCAGATTTGATGGAGAAATTAAAACCTTTACAGACAAGCAAAAGCTAAGAGAATTCAGCACCACCAAACCAGCTTTATGACAAATGCAAAAGGAACTTCTCTAGGCAAGAAACACGAGAGAAGGAAAAGACCTACAATAACAAACCCAAAACAATTTTAAAAATGGGAATAGGAACATACGTACTGATAATTACCTTAAATGTAAACGGATTAAATCCTCCAACCAAAAGACATAGACTGGCTGAATGGATACAAAAACAAGAGCTGTATATATGCTGTCTACAAGCAGCCCGCTTCAGACCTAGGGACACATACAGACTGAAAGTGAGGGAATGGAAAAAGATATTCCATACAAATGGAAACCAAAAGAAACCTGGAGTAGCAATTCTCATATCAGACAAAATAGACTTTAAAACAAAGACTATTGCAAGAGACAAAAACGGACACTACATAATGATCAAGGGATCAATCCAAGAAGAAAATATAACAACTGTAAATATTTAGGCACCCAACATAGGAGCATCTCAATACATAAGGCAAACACTAACAGCCATAAAAGGGGAAATCAACAGTAACACAATCATAGTAGAGGACTTTAACACCTCACTTTCACCAATGGACAGATCATCCAAAATGAAAATAAATAAGGAAACACAAGTTTTAAATGATACATTAAACAAGATGGACTTAATTGATATTTATAGGACATTCCATCCAAAAACAACAGAGTATACTTTCTTCTCAAGTGCTCATGGAACATTCTCCAGGATAGATCACATCTTGGGTCACAAATCAAGCCTAGGTAAATTTAAGAAAATTGAAATAGTATCAAATATCTTTTCCAACCACAACGCTTTGAGACTAGATATCAATTACAGGAAAAAAATCTGTTTAAAATACAAACACATGGAGGCTAAACAATATATTACTTAATAACCAAGAGATCACTGAAGAAATCAAAGAGGAAATCAAAAAATACCTAGAAACAAATGACAATGAAAACACGACAACCCAAAACCTATGGGATGCAGCAAAAGCAGTTCTAAGAGGGAAGTTTATAGCAATACAATCCTACCTTAACAAACAAGAAACATCTCAAATAAACAACCTAAACTTACACCTAAAGCAATTAGAGAAAGAAGGACAAAAAAACCCCAAAGTTAGCAGAAGGAAAGAAATCATAAGAATCAGATCAGAAATAAATGAAAAACAAATGAAGGAAACGATAGCAAAAATCAATAAAACTAAAAGCTGGTTCTTTGAGAAGATAAACAAAATTGATAAACCATTAGCCAGACTCATCAAGAAAAAAAGGGGGAGGACTCATATCAACAGAATTAGAAATGAAAAAGGAGAAGTGACAACTGACACTGCAGAAATACAAAGGATCATGAGAGATTACTACAAGCAACTATATGCCAATAAAATGGACAACCTGGACGAAATGGACAATTTTTTAGAAAAGCACAACCTTCTGAGACTGAACCAGGAAGAAATAGAAAATATGAACAGACCAATCACAAGCACTGAAATTGAAACTGTGATTAAAAATCTTCCAACAAACAAAAACCCAGGACCAGATGGCTTCACAGGCAAATTCTATCAAACATTTAGAGAAGAGCTAACACCCATCCTTATCAAACTCTTCCAAAATATAGCAGAGGCAGGAACACTCTCAAACTCATTCTACGAGGCCACCATCACCCTGATACCAAAACCAGACAAAGGTGTCACAAAGAAAGAAAACTACAGGCCAGTATCACTGACGAACAAAGATGCAAAAATCCTCAACAAAGTACTAGCAAACAGAATCCAACAGCACATTAAAAGGATCATTCACCACGATCAAGTGGGGTTTATGCCAGGAATGCAAGGATTCTTCAATATACGCAAATCAATCAATGTGATAAACCATATTAACAAATTGAAGGAGAAAAACCATATGATCATCTCAATAGTTGCAGAGAAAGCTTTCGACAAAATTCAACACCCATTTATGATAAAAACCCTCCAGAAAGTAGGCAGAGAGGAAACTTACCTCAACATAATAAAGGCCATATATGACAAATCCACAGCCAACATCGTCCTCAATGGTGAAAAAACTGAAACCATTTCCACTAAGATCAGGAACAAGACAAGCCTGCCCACTCTCACCACTATTATTCAACATAGTTTTGGAAGTTTTAGCCACAGCAATCAGAGAAGAAAAAGAAATAAAAGGAATACAAATTGGAAAAGAAGAAGTAAAGCTGTCACTGCTTGCAGATGACATGATACTATACATAGAGAATCCTAAAGATGCCACCAGAAAACAACTAGAGCTACTCAATGAATTTAGTAGAGTAGCAAGATACAAAATTAATGCACAGAAATCTCTTGCATTCCTACACGCTAATGATGAAAAATCTGAAAGTGAATTTGGGAAAACACTCCCATTTACCATTGCAACAAAAAGAATAAAATATCTAGGAATAAACCTACCTAAGGAGACAAAAGACCTGTATGCAGAAAATTATAAGACACTGATGAAAGAAATTAAAGAAATTAAATGATACCAATAGATGGAGAGATATACCTTGTTCTTGGATTGGAAAAATCAACATTGTGAAAATGACTCTACTACCCAAAGCAATCTACAGATTCAATGCAATCCCTATCAAACTACCACTGGCATTTTTCACAGAACTAGAACAAAAAATTTCACAATTTGTACGGAAACACAAAAGACCCCGAATAGCCAAAGCAATCTTGAGAATGAAAAACGGAGCTGGAGGAATCAGGCTGCCTGACTTCAGACTACACTACAAAGCTACAGTAATCAAGACAGTATGGTATTGACACAAAAAACAGAAATATAGATCAATGGAACAGGATAGAAAGGCCAGAGATAAATCCACGCATATATGGTCACCTTATCTTTGATAAAGGAGGCAAGAATATACAGTGGAGAAAAGACAGCCTCTTCAATAAGTGTTGCTGGGAAAACTGGACAGCTACATGTAAAAGAATGAAATTAGAACACTCCCTAACACCATACATAAAAATAAACTCAAAATGGATTAAAGACCTAAATGTAAGGCCAGACACTATAAAACTCTTAGAGGAAAACATAGGCAGAACACTCTATGACATAAATCACAGCAAGATCCTGTTTGACCCTAGAGAAATGGAAATAAAAACAAAAATAAACAAATGGGACCTAATGAAACTTAAAAGCTTTTTGCACAGCAAAGGAAACCATAAACAAGATGAAAAGACAACCCTCAGAATGGGAGAAAATATTTACAAACAAAGCAACTGACAAAGGATTAACCTCCAAAACGTACAAGCAGCTCATGCAGCTCAATGTCAAAAAAACAAAGAACCCAATCCAAAAATGGGCAGAAGACCTAAATAGACATTTCTTCAAAGAAGATATACAGACTGCCAACAAACACATGAAAAGATGCTCAACATCACTAGTCGTTAGAGAAATGCAAATCAAAACTACGATGAGGTATCACCTCACACCAGCCAGAATGGCCATCATGAAAATATCTACAAACAAGAAATGTTGGAGAGCGTGTGGAGAATAGGGAACCCTCTTGCACTGTTGGTGGGAATGTAAATTGATCCAGCCACTATGGAGAGCAGTATGGAGGTTCCTTTAAAAAAATAAAAATAGAGCTACCATACGACCCAGCAATCCCACTCCTGGGCATATACCCTGAGGGAGGGAGACGCAAGAGGGAAGAGATAAGGGAACATATGTATATGTATAACTGATTCACTTTGTTATAAAGCAGAAACTAACACACCATTGTAAAGCAATTATACTCCAATAAAGATGTTAAAAATAAAAAAATAAAAAATAAAAAAGTCGTGTACCACAATATTCATTGCAGCTCTATTTATAATAGCCAGGACATGGAAGCAACCTAAACGTCCATCAACAGATGAATGGATAAAGAAGATGTGGCACATATATACAATGGAATATTACTCAGCCATAAAAAGAAGCGAAATTGAGTTATTTGTAGTGAGGTAGATGGATCTAGAGTCTGTCATACAGAGTGAAGTAAGTCACAAAGAGAAAAACAAATACCCTATGCTAACACATATATACAGAATCTAAAATAAAAAATGGCTCTGAAGAACCTAGGGGCAGGACAGGAATAAAGACGCAGACATAGAGAATGGACTTGAGGATATGGGGAGGGGGAAGGGTAAGCTGTGACAAAGCGAGAGAGTGGCATGGACATATATACACTACCAAACGTAAAATAGATAGCTAGTGGGAAGCAGCCGCATAGCACAGGGAGATCAGCTCGGTGCTCTGTGACCACCTAGAGGGGTGGGATAGGGAGGGTGGGAGGGAGGGAGACGCAAGAGGGAAGAGATATGGGAACATATGTATATGTATAACTGATTCACTTTGTTATAAAGCAGAAACTAACACACCATTGTAAAGCAATTATACTCCAATAAAGATGTTAAAAAAAGAAAGAAAGCATAAAGAGTCATGTCCCAGAATGTGGGGAAGAGCGATGAGGTTGGTAAAAGGTGTTTCCTAGCACACCTGTAGTCTGTGTCTCAGGCGTGTATCTCCAGCTCCAGCCTGGCAAATCCCTAAGCTGAAGCCAGTGTGTCCAAGAGGTGACATTGTTTGTCAACACACGCCCATTTCCGACACACCAGCGATTTGGGCTGATGCAAAGGCATCCCCTCTACCCTGGGGACTGTGGGTTTGTTGATGTTTTCTAACAATCAGGAACCCATCCCGAGTTGGCATCTGGATCACTGCTAGAAACGGGCCGAGCAATGTCAGCAAGTGTCCAGATACGTCTTGATGGGCCATTTTCTATCTTTAAGGACGATGGTATTTATTGACATGAACGTGCTTTTTGGGGCACCGACTTATGTTCTGTCTGCAAGCAAATGACTCATGCAGGAGACACACAGCACCCCTGGTCAGCTGCCTGCAACATGCCACTCCCGGCCACAGGGTGACAAAGCAAATGTAAAAGAAAACGACCCTAGTCCAGACCCTGTGCTAAGAGCCTTTAATGTGTTACCTCATTTAACCTTACAAAACCCTATAAGATGGGCCTTATCAATTGTCCCATTTTACAGACTAGGGAAGCAAGGCTTAAAGTGACTTGCACAACCTCACAGGCAGGGCTGGTGAGCAGTTGGGCTGGGCAAAGCCTAGGGAGGCAAGTAAGATGCTCAACTTATGTGTAAAATGTAAAGGGGAGCCCCAAACTCAGTAATCAGGACAAAGAATGTGTTTTAAATGCCATATTTAGAAAATCAAAATGAATGAAAAAATCCGTAATGAACAAAACATCAAAATTCTAAATAAAGACAGGATCTGACCTTGTACTTGGCAGAACTCAGCCTTACCTGCCTGACCCCGATCCCAGCCCTGTCGGATCCTGTCCCTGCCCTGGCTGGGATTTGAACCCAAGAATAGCTGAGACCACAGCCAGTGCTCTGACCACTTTTCTGCGGTACCCACCTGGCTCCTTTGCTAGCGGGAAGCCGGGATGCGCTCACCATGGTTGTCAAGGATGGTGGCAATCCGAGCTGATTCTCCCACTTGGGAAAGTCATACCCAGGCTGGAGTGAGAGGGACACCTGTGATGGCCAGACATCCTGTGACGTGGTCCCTGACACTTGCCACCAGCCGAGGACACAGTGGATAGCATAAGTCCTAGTTAAGGGAGACGGCATTTCCCTGAGCAAATCAGTATCAATCAGCCTATAAGCAGATTTTCCTAAATGCCCTGACTCAGTTCTGATGGACAGAGGGTCCCCTGGCAATCGACTCTTCCCAGGTGAACTGTGACGTCACCTATCCCTGACCAGCCCACTCCCTGCAGGTGCCACTATGGACTCAGGGACTCTGCTTCTCTCAGAAGAGAAATTCCTTTGCCCAAGTCGATTAGAAAACCATCCTCGTCTTAAACTTCTTGCTCCTGCAGTGAAACAGCTGTCAAGCAATGCTCACTGCTGCCTTGCACCCAGCACTGACTGCAGCCCCATCAGTCCAGGACAGGAAAGCAGCTTCAGTGGCCGTGGACCAGATGCTCAAAGCACACGGGGAGGGGAGGGGGAGAATACGCCATGAAATTGTCATTTCCCCTGCCTCCTTTCCTTTCCCACCCACTTATGAACTTAGTATCATATTAATTCTTACAGCCTCTCCTTGTATACAGCATTTAAAACTTTAAGCTCCGACTCCAATATTCAAGCAGTAAAAAAATGTTGCTTTCTTTAAATGCCACCATGAGATCAAGCAGGGTGCTTTGCTCTGATGTGAAGCAGCCTTTTTCTGGGATCCACAGGGATGTCTGTTCACCCACTAAGCTCCCTCCTCACTCACGTTAGTACTCAACTTCCCTCTCATTTCACTGCCACCTTCTCTGCTGAACACTTAAATTCTCCCAATTCTTAAAGGGATCGCGGAGCTATTGCCAAAAAGTCCTTTCTCTTTCTTCTTAAAGCCACAGACGCAATTTTCTCAATGTTTTCTTCTGCTAAGAGCATTATATATCCTTCATTTGTTCATCCAACAGATATGTGTTGTTGACCGAGAGCCAGGTTCAATGCTGTCTTGTGGATTTCCCTGACAGCAGCCCCGTCTCTGAGGGTCTAGCTGACACTCTCCCCAAAACACATCTGACCTTAGGTGTGAAATCTAGTCAAGGGGGATCTGGGGCTTTAGCAAAAGAGAACAGTCTAATCTGTCCTGAAAACAGCTGAGTTTAACAACAACAAATGAGAATGTCCTTTTCTGAAGACAACTGAACAACTGTTCCAGCAAATACCAGTCAGTAAGGAAGGCCCACGTGTAGGTACACACATTTCTAGCTTGTCCTGGTTATACTCCGAGTTAGAACAGGTGGGTTCTAAGACCAGCTTTGCCGCTCCCTAGGGGCATGAGCTGGTCCACGTCACAGCTCTGCAAAACCCCAATGACCTCACTTAAACACCTCAAGGCCCCTCCCCACTTCAACAGTCTTTGAAGGAGATCTTCCCCCTTGCTTGGAATGTTTGATGTTCAAATTAAGTGTACCATGCGAGAACCTTCCATGGTATGATTAAGGAAAGAAACAAGCTGTAATTTACGGAATTCCTATTTGGAATAATATTCCACATTATTTTACAGCATTGAAAGTTCCCAACAAGCATGGGAGATAAATATTCTTTCTTTTCCCCGTTCATGGAGGAGGGAACAGATCCAAAGAAAAATACTGAGTCTATGATGACAAGGTCAGCACTTGGCACAGATGAGACTTGAAATTAACCTTATTCTAAATCCTTGTTCTCAACGTGCCTAGTTCCAAAGTGCTGCTGGTTATTAAAACAGGACTGATGGGCTTCCCTGGTGGCGCAGTGGTTGGGAGTCCGCCTGCTGATGCAGGGGACACGGGTTCGTGCCCCGGTCCTGGAGGATCCCACGTGCCGCGGAGCGGCTGGGCCTGTGAGCCATGGCCGCTGAGCCTGCGCGTCCGGAGCCTGTGCTCCGCAACGGGAGAGGCCACAGCAGTGAGAGGCCCGCGTACCGCAAA
>NW_006798732.1:1001172-1005176 GCF_000442215.2 Lipotes vexillifer | reverse complement strand
AAAAAAAAAAAAAAAAAAAAAAAAAAAAAAAAACAGGACTGATTCTTCAAACTACTCATTCAGGCTGTTTCATATTTTCTCTTCCTTCCTGTTCTCCTACTTTCTAATAATGGTTTGACTCATTAACCTCTCCAGGAATAAACCACATCAATGTATCCTACTAAGCTCAAAGTAAATGCGTGCCAACTCATCTTTTTTTAGCTGGATCCCCCAAATGTCCAAGACCACCCCAACTGCACCCAAGAGGAGAGAAAGCGTGGACGGAAGGAGACGGCAGTCTTAACATATTACAGCCGAGAGCCTGCACTTTTCAAGGTTTACAAAATATATGAAGATGTAATCATGCTGCGAAGTCCCCTCCCAGGGCTGTGGCAGGGACCCACTGAAATGAGGGGCACCTAAGCTGTATCCTCAGCAGCTGCAGGTGAATGCTTCTCCAGCCCCACCTTTGCTCAATGGTATTTTTAAATGAGATTTCTTCTCATTTTCATCTGGCTACAGGTGCATTCATCTTTTAAATGGAAATAATGATTGCTATTAAATATGGCCTAATTTTCCTGTTATTACTATCATACGTGATAGATTTCACTTCTTACCTGAAAACGGAGTTCTTTGAGTCTAATTATTTTCTTCCATCGCGTAACCAAAGATCCTCAGAGCTGGAAAGAAAAAGAACTCCTTTAACCTACAAACCTGGATTTTCAGGGATGAGAAAACTGAGGCCCAGGCTAACGCTAGAGAGACAGACACTCGTCTGTACAAGAACCATGACAGTGACCTTGGCCAGTGTTGAGTGTTTCCTCTGGGGAAGGGGAAGGACAGGCATGCTCACCACTCCCAGCGAAGTTGGCTCTCATTGGGGGATTTGTATGTATTGAATGCAAGGTCATATCTGATAAAAGTGAAATTATTATCAGAGGCGAGAAGTGTGATCGCATTGTATTAAACACTTTTAATGTTTAATATAAGCAGTTATACAACCTCATCTATCAAGGTGAGGCTCCCACCGCTGGGTCCCCCAGGCTCTCCTGAGCCAAGGGGCTGTCAGTTCTGCTGAGAAGCCCCTTGGGGGCTGAGAATTACGCAGTTTGAAGCAACTTCCAAAGGCCCTCCATTTGTATCCCTAGTTTATTGTTTTGGGCCAGAAGCACTATAAAACTTTACTACAACAGGCAGGGACAGTGTGCTCTATAGTTTGTGTGGGTGAGTGGGTGGGCGTGTGTGTGTTTGTAAGTGGGACAGAACATAATGTTTCTGAGAATAGAAATACAAAATAGTTGAGTTAATCCTAGGAGGAAAATGATCAACTCAATATACTTACTTTTCAAATTAACTGCATATCCTCTAAAATAAACTTTTAGTTCAAGTTCTTGAAGAAGTCTTCATAAACCCAGAAATTCTAGATGACGACTCCATGCGAGTACCCAGGGGCAAGTGATTTATTGCTCTGGTCATGGTCTGAAGTGAGAAGGAATCGTGTCCAAATGACTTCCAGGAGACTACGAAGGGGAACAAAGGAGGGCGGGGCTAGGGACCCTCCTTCCACACTCAGGGTTTTCAGACTTTTCTTCTTTTTTTGAAAGTCATGGGACCTTTCTCCAAATGAAATGGTACAATAAGCTCAATAGGTAAACACAGCCGAGGGAAGCTGTTCTAGCTCAAGCCAGGGTGAAGGCCCTGTCCCCATATCCCCCCTACACACATGGGTGCACACATATGCCCCTCATCCATGTTCTGGTCCACACAGCATCTCTGAATCTCCAGGAGCCCTTGAAGCGTGGAGTTTTTAAAACCTAGGGAATGAGCAATGCCGATACACACAAGTGATGGAGCTGAAGGATTCTGATAGTCTCGACTGGAAATCACAGCCATAGAATAAGATTTAATCATAGAATAAGATTTTTGCAAAAGCTTATTTCAAACTCGGAAAGATCAAAGAGGTTGGAGCAGTGCTGTCTAATGGAACGTTTACAAATGTCAATAGAACATTTTGGAAATATCCTGTGTCCATGCTGACCAGTACATTAGCCCCTGCCCATGTCTGGCTACTGAGCCTTTGCTGTGTGGCTGGAGGACTGGGAACTTAAATGTTTTATATTATGTAATTTTAATTAACTGTAAGGTAAATTTATCTGTAGCTACATCTGGCTCGTGGCTACTATATTAGACAATGAAGTGCTACAGTATTTCTCTTCTGCAGGTAAAAATACGAGCACAGACTCTGCAATGACACACGTCTACCCTTCCCGTGGCAACATCTAAGGGAGCAGATCATCCCATTCTTCTTTTTCTCTTTATTCCACCCAAAGGAAGTCCCAGACCAGAACCCTTTCCTGTTAGATTTCTACTGTT
This sequence comes from Lipotes vexillifer, assembly GCF_000442215.2. Classification (NCBI taxonomy): domain Eukaryota; kingdom Metazoa; phylum Chordata; class Mammalia; order Artiodactyla; family Lipotidae; genus Lipotes; species Lipotes vexillifer. Next base: position 1,002,824 of record NW_006798732.1, on the reverse strand, counting down.
GCCGTTAACGAATGACTACAGACAGGGTGGCTTCCAACAACACAAATGAATTCTCTTACATTCCGGAGGTCAGAAGCCCAAAATGAGTCTCCTTGGGCTGAAATCAAGGTATTGGCGGGGTTGCTTTTTTCCGGAGGCTCTAGGAGAGAATCTGTTTTCTTGACTTTTCCTGGTTCTCGAGGTCGCCCACAGTCCTTGGCTTGTGGCCCCTCTCTCTGTCTTCAAGGCCGGCAGTGGAGCACCTTCAAATCTGTCTCTGACCTGCTTCCATCAGCACTTTCCTTCTCCGATTCTCTCTGACCCTAACCCTCGTTCTTCCCACTTACAAGGGTCCTTGTAATTACTTTGGGCCCATCGGGACAAGCCAAGATAATCTCCCGCCTCGAGAGTCTTAATTTAATCACAACTGCAAAGCCCTTTTTGCCACGTTAGGTAACATGTTCACAGGCTCCTGGGCTGCGGGCGTCTTTAGGGGGGCCCCTTGTCCTGACTACCGCATCTTTCTTGTGGATTTCCTTGAAGTAAGACCAATACCTTTTGTCAAATTCACAAAACCTCAGCTTCTAGAAGGTAGCCTTGGTGAGTAAGGCTTCACGCCAGGTACCAACGAGTGAGTTGAGGTTTTCTCAGTGTTCTTTGGTCTAGTCTGGTGGTTCTCCAACTTCATCCAGCATCACAATCACCCAGATGGCTTGTTGAAACACATTGTTGGATGTGAACCCCAGAGACTCTGAGACAGGGGGTCTGGGCGGCCCAAGACCAGGTAAGATTTCTCAACCAGGTAAGATATTTTTAACATCCATCCACAAATTCTTTGACACTCCTCCCGGCAAACGGTGGACTGGATTTAGTGACTCGCTTCTAACTGTATCTGATAGACGTGATGCTGTGTGATTTCAAGACAAGGTTCTAGAAGGCACAGCAGCTTCTATCCTCTCTGTGTCTCTGGCTCTGGCTCTCTGTGTCTCTCAGGTCACACACTCTCGGGAAGGCCAACCTTCCTGGGAGTGAGCCACCTTGGAAGATGTCACTCCAGCCCTAGTCGAGCCTTCCCATGACTGTAGCTCTGGGCGACACCTTGTCTGCACCCTCATGAGAGACCCTGGGTCAAGATGTCCCAGATAAATCACTCCTAAACTCCTGACTCATAGAAACTGTGAGAAATAATAAAGATTTATTGGTGTTTGAAGCCACCAAGTTTGGGGGCAAGTTGTTACACATAACAGATAACTAATACATCAGGGGATGCTGAGACCACTGGTCTGAAGATCACCTTTTGGGACCCACTGGTCCAGCCTACATGCTGTGGAAGGCACAGGCTCCTCCCCTGCCTGCACTGATAATGCACAGAGATGCAGGGGAGGGTCAGGCTCTCTTTTCTGCAGACGTCTTCGGTTTCCACCAGTCACTCTTTTGTGGAGGTACCTTTTCTGAGAAGGGTTTATACATCTCTTTTCTGCAGACGTCTTCAGTTTCCACCAGTCACTCTTTTGTGGAGGTACCTTTTCTGAGAAGAATAGCAACAGCATGTTAACGGTTAACTGGACTCCAGAAGCCCATGTCTGTCTCCTCAGCCGTAAAAACTCTTCCTCACGTGAGTGAAGAACCAGACAGCTTTAGGGAGAGGACGACATGATTCAAACACTGGACCA
>NW_006798732.1:994676-1001162 GCF_000442215.2 Lipotes vexillifer | reverse complement strand
ACCATCGCTCTCCCTCACACTCTTTCCAGTATGGAGGTGGACAAGATCAAGAAAAAGAAGAAAAAACAAATTGAATCTCTTGACAGGAGAGGGAAAGCTAGCCGCAGGTGCCAGGAGAGCAAGGGACTTCCAGCTGTTTGATAACGAGAGACTGAAAGTCCCCTCACTGTGTCCGAGAGGCCAAATCCTGACCCAGCTGTGGAAGAAACGAGGCGCTTACGTTATGGGAGCTGTCGGTGAGAGCTGAGTGGACACACACTTCCTGTGTGCTTCTCCCCAAAGATGAGCAAACACTCCAGCCAAGATGCTCCTCCAGGGGTTGCACTGGCTGTTTACTTTCCCAGTCAGCAGATATGGGCCAAGAAAGGAAATACAGCTCCAAGAACGAGGGAGGGGAAGTGGTCGTGAAGACAGAGAGCCACAGGGAAGGGATCCTGAGACCAGGAAGAGAGTGATGCTGGCTCTGAGAGGTGGGTTGTCTCTGGTCCCGGCAGCGCCAGGCAAGCTGGCCAAGCAGACTCACATCAGTGGTCCCCGCTCCATCTGATGGGATTTCTCTGGTTTTCCCATTTATTTTATAGATACTTAAAACACGATGACATATGATTCCACTTATAAAGAAAAACTCCTAGAAAGGCAAAACTAATATAGAATGACAGGAAGCAGAAGAGAAGTTGCCTCGGGCCAGTACTGGGGGGACGGATGACTGCAAAGGGCCATGTGAGAACTTGGAGGGTGATGGAAATGTTGGACATTTTGACCGTGGTAGTGGCTACATGGGTGTATACATTTGTCAAAAGTTATTGAATTGGGTGCATTTTATTGTACATCAATTATGTCTCAATAATGCTGATCTTAAAGAAATGTGTGACCTATGAGGAGTCCTCTGATGGGATTGTGAATGGTTGGCTTGTCAAAAACAAGAGTTGGGCTTCCCTGGTGGCGCAGTGGTTGAGAGTCCGCCTGCCAATGCACGGGACACGGGTTCGAGCCCTGGTCTGGGAAGATCCTACATGCCGCGGAGCCACTAGGCCCGTGAGCCACAACTACTGAGCCTGCGCGTCTGGAGCCTGTGGCCCGCAATAAGAGAGGCCGCGACAGTGAGAGGCCCGCGCACCGCCATGAAGAGTGGCCCCCGCTCACTGCAACTAGAGAAAGCCCTCGCACAGAAACGAAGACCCAACACAGCCAAAAATAAATAAATTAATTAATTCTTTTAAAAAAGTCAATTTTGCAGAGAGCAGAGTATCAATTAATTAGAGGTTTCCCCATCTTCCCTGGGGTCGTGTCTGAGTTCTAGTAGGTTTTCTTAGTGCCAAGGCACTCAGGGCATATGTAGGCTTGAAGGCGGGCATCTCCGGTAATAGACTTCTTCCTGTTCTGACACTTGGTCACGACCCCTCCTAGGTGGCTGCAGAGCTGACCCTTGCTGCAGGGCACGTGAGCTCCCTGGGCCCCTGCACCACACCTGAGCCACATTAAGGGGGAGCGTCATGGTCCCTCTGCTACTTCTGTGCCATGGCAGGGACGGGGGAGACACACATAGCCCTCGGCAAGTCTGTCCCCGGCCCATCTGCCTGGACAAGGCACAAAGGCACGACGTGTGTGTGACGGGGCTAACTCCAGGACTCTGCCTTGCAAAGTAGGCCACAGGGTCCCCTCCATTCCCGGGTCCCTGGAACAGCCTGAAATCAGCACTTCAGCATTAGCGTGGCAGTTGAGAGCAGTAACTCTGGATCTAGACTCCCTGGGTTCAAATCCTCGCTCTGCCAGTTGCTAGCTGCATAACCTGGGCAGACGGTCAGAGAAATGAACAGATTCACTGATGATACAGTTTGTGGCAGTGGTTCAATCACAATTCAGGTCTTCTTATTCTCTAGTCAGGTTCTTTCTCCAAAAAGCACACACTACCCTCTTGGTGAAATTAAAGAACACTAGTTTTTTGCCAATAGATGATGTGATGGTTAATTTTATGTATCAGTGTGGCTGAGTCACAATGCCCAGATGCTATTATATATGTGCAATGTCCAAAGAGTCTGCAGTCTGGGCTCCGTCGGCATGCTGAGATAGTCAGACTTCTCTCTCCATGTAGAGTCTCAGGGCGTCACTCCCTCCATATGACCTCTCCACATGCCCCTCCAGTGGTCTCCATTAAGGTAGTGTGACCTCTTACACAGAAGCTCAGAGCATCCAAAAATGCAAAAGCAGAGGCTGCTAGGCCTTCTTAAGGCTAGAGCCCAGAATCAGCAGAGTGTAAATTCCATCACAGCTTACTGGTTAAGATAAATTATAGGACGAGCCCAGATTTAAGAGGAGGGCACTACCCAGGGGCATGGATGCTGGAAGGCATGGTTTATTGAGGACTTTATTTTATCAACAGCCTGCGTGGGCCATCATGCAAATAGTTTCTTCAGCTGTGTCACCAGAAGAGCTGTTGCGACCTACTGGCTTTAAAACAATGAGACGTGGGAGGCAACAAAAAACCAGGGTGATGAGATGGACTTCCTCTCTGACCCGCAGGCTCAGTCTCATTAAATCCTAGAGGCACTTGTGAATGCTCTGTTTTCTCATTAGCCCTCCACATCTATCATCTCTGTCTGTATCATTTTACTCTCCCTGCCCAGATTAATCTGGTGCCACTTACTACATGACTGACTGAAACCAGATCCTCACTGAAAATGGGCAATGGAGGATTAGAGTAATTAATCTGGTCCTTCGGGCAGGCTATTTCCTATATTAGGTATTAATGTCTTCATCGTATCACTCAAATAATCAGGGGAAAGTTGGAGCTTTGGATACATGACCCCAAGACAGCCGTAACTCTCCGCTGGCTTTTGTGACCGGCTCACCTGCGAGGTGTTGGCAGAGAAACCTCTTTAGTTCTCAACTCCAGATACAAGAAGCGCATCTGAGCTGCCGTGTCATCGTCAGTCCTTGAGACGAGCATCTAGGCGGGCCTGAGGGCCAGGAGGGCAGGACAGGTAGGCTAGGAAGCACGCACATTGAGGGCGCGGCCGCAGGATTCCAGGCTAGCCTGCGGGATCACCGGGGCGCGAGGCCTCCCAGGCAGCCGGGTGGTGGTACAAGCAGTCCGCGCTCAACCAGAACCTCCTCCAAGACTTCGAGCTGAACGCTGCCCCGACTTGGCTATTGGGTGGTGCCTCTGAGAGCCCAAGAAAGGCAAGCCTTGAGGACTATATTTCAGACCCATTCCTGGCAGAATGGCTCCTGGCAAGTCTAAATTTAGATCTCTGAGCGACAGTTTCAGAAACAACGTCCTTACATGACACAAAATAAACGGGGCATCAGGAGAGAGGTGCCAGCTCCACACTCACGTCCGTCTGTACATCTGTCCCACACGTCTGTGTGCCGGGCACTTGTTGCAGGCTCGGCTCTGCGGAAGAGGAAGGGGGCACCTCAAAGAGGAACAGAGCTGGCCCTGCTTCAGGAAACTCTCAGTCTTCTTACGCCCCCAGTGTCCAATCCGGCTTCACAGTCAGCAGAGGCAGCCAAACGTGCTGAAAGGCTGTACTGAGGGAAGGGAGAGTCGGCCAGATCACACGTGCTTGGGGGGACAAAGACTGGGCAGAATAGAGACTTGATGGGGGGATGAGCGCCCTGCTTACAGTTCTAGGTTCTTCACCTTCACGTCTCACCTGACAACGCGCCCCTCAGCCACGAGCATTGTTAGCTCTGTTCTGACAATGAGGACACTGAGACCAGAGAAGTGAAGTGATTGGCTTTGGGTCACACAGCCCGTTCAGGGCAGCATTGGGCCGGGTCTCAGCAGTCAGGACAGCAGAGGGCCTGCCGCAGGGCGACCGCAAGGAGGAGCGTGGTCTTCTCATGCACAACAGGCGGCCTGCCCGGACCAGGAAGCCGAAGTGCTGGGAGTGGGCGTTGCCCTGACGCTGAAGGTAGCCCCCTGGCCACCTGCCCAGAGGAGGTGGGCACAGTGGCCCTGGGGACAGCCAACCACTCCCTTCCCGGACAGCAGGACAGCAGCACCTGGTGGCCTGACAGCGACAGAGGACGCATCCACGCCTGACAGCACCACATCCTGCTGAGGCCCTCCACGGATACAGTGCCCATGGTAACCAAACAGAGGGTTAAGGGCACAGTCCCTAAAGCCCTGCGGGCTGGATGCAGGCAGAGAACTGACAGCAGTGGGCCCTCCTCCTTACGGAGCACTGACTGTGCTCCAGGCACCACCCCAACCTGCTTAATGCACCCACCACATCTCTCACCATCTGCTTTAACAGACGAGGAAACGGCCACGGGCCTTGAACCGGCTTAAGGAGAGAACTAAGCCAGAGGAGAGGCAAAGGGTCTGAAGCCAGGTGTCTGACACCAACCCCCAAGCTCTGACCTCTGTGTCCTAATCCCCACCCCGCCCCCCAGCAAGTGGATGTGAATGCGAATGGGCATCAGAATGGAAGCTCCTTGAGGGCAGGAATTTGCATCTGGTTTGCTCACAGATGTAGCCAGTCTTCTCAAACAGTGCCAGGCACACGGTAGGCTTTTAATAAATATTTGCTGAGTGAAGTAAAGAACTGGGAAACCACCCTGAGATGTCAAGGCTGAGTTGGCCCAGAGACTTGCTCCCAAGCATTGGTCTTGCAGCTTGAAATGCAGATTTTTCCTTAACGAGACCAACTAGCAAAGGCCCTCGCGGTTATGGCTTTACATACAAGGTGACCGGCAATCAGCCCACCCTCAGACAGCCCCCCATCACCTCCGGTCAGTTCACTTAACCTTCAACAGCGCAACCTCTCCTTTCTGGAGACCGAAGGCTCACCACGCGTCACAGATCTTACATCTCCCTGTAAACCGTGAGAAAAGTCAGTTTCGCGTCCGCAGGTGGCAAAGGCCCCATGCCCTCCAGAGCTGCCGCCGCCTGCCCCAGGGGGGCCTCGGGCCTCCCGCGCTCAAGCGCGTCCCAGGGGCAGTGAGCGCCGAACTGGCTGGAAATCGCAAACGTCCTGAGCATCGGCGAGGCCTCCTCCCACCGTGTTGCTTCACCAGAACCACACAATCTGTCAAGCGACTTTGTTTTGCCCTCCAGATAAACGAGGAACCAGAGGGTGTTTTTCTGACTGTGAATTCTTGGCATTTTGTCAGGCTTCTAAGTAAGCAGCGTGAACACTGCCAGTCTTCTCTGGCTCTGCTCAGGACTGTTTAAGGAGTAATAGAATCATGGATCCAGGGGCCTCCTGAAGTCACCTGACGCAGGGGAGTTTAAACTTTTCAGGTAACGGAATCCTTCTTGCAAATACAAGCTTACCCCGACGTCCAGCACGGTAATATACTATTCTACTCTATTCTAAACATATTCTAACATACCACATACTGTATTACATGAAAAAAGCTCTCAGGGCTGTGGATGGGGACATGTGGCAGCTGTCTCCCCAGCCCCAGGCCCTCCTTCACCTTCCAAGCAGCAGAGTTCCAGAAACACGGGTCTCCTCTAACCCCTCCCCGCCACGATGGCAAACAAAGGGCCTGAGAAGGGAAGGGACTCAGCCAGTGTCCCATAGCAGCGAGTAGTGACTCTCCCGGGCCGCTCCTGGCTCTGGACTCCGCGTCTCTCCACAGCCCACATCCGTTTCCCCACCAGCCGCGAAGGACACGCCAGCCCGGGGCAACTCCACGCAGGGAAGGCCGCCGCCTGGTCCCAAAGGACCCAGGCAGGCTGTGGACTCACACACCGTGCTAACAATCCCCACACCCCGTGGCTTATTCAATGTGCTGCCGATGTAAAGGTGATGAAATTCATTTTAACATAAAACCTGAGCTGTAGCCTGAGAGCCCCGACTGCATCCTCCTTCAGACCTCGGGCATCTACTCTCACCAGCCTGGACCTCCCGTCTCCGAATGTGCCCTTTAATGGCAAAAGAACGTGCAAACACAAACAAAGCCTCCGTTCCAGGCTTTTATTTATGGCGGCAGATCAGAGACCGGCCTCGCAGAAATGACACCCTGGGCCTGGCCTTGGACGGACTGCTCTCCCTGTACGGTGCTCGCCAAGGCCCCAGCATGTGACGCGGTGATTGTGATCTAGAAGCTTCCTCCAGCTTCAGCACGCAAGGAGTCTGAAAGAGATAGGACACAACCCACTCTTCCCCTGCCCAGGTGGAGAAGTCCTTTCCCGAATTATCTCCCAAGAGGCAGGGAAAGAAGTGTGACCCGCGGCCCCAGCCCTGCGTCGGGGCTCCTGCGAGAAGAAAGGCTTTAACACATCAACGCTGCAGAAATGCCTCCAAGCCCCAAACGCCCCTGCTTCAACAGGCCTTTATTCTCTTTACCTTCTCAGTTACCTTTCTCCTCAGCTCCAGCTACTTTAGAAAAGCTTCCGTGTACGGCTGGAGCCCTGGCATTTTCTCCTTCTGTCTCTTCCCTGTCTGCCTGGTCTCAGCAGAGAGCCTGGTGCCAGAGGCTGAAATGGGAAGCTCCTCTCTCCAACCCTCCGCCTCCCCCCTACACCCT
>NW_006798732.1:987586-994523 GCF_000442215.2 Lipotes vexillifer | reverse complement strand
TCCCCCATCCCCCCTACACCCCCCTCCCCTTTCCCTCTGTCCCTCCCATACCCTTCCCCCCAGCTCAGGGGAAGGTCACATGGAAAGTCTTTGGCTGGAACACTCAGTGGTGCTCAGAAATCCTAAACACTGTGGCCTCTGCAGCGCCTGCCAGGGAGAACACGGAGATCTCTCTGCGGCCAGACTGTCAGCGGGCAAGATGGAAGAGGCCTTATTAGGTCATCCAGCCCAGGAACAGGGCGCGCCTGCTTCTTCTCGCAAAGCAAGAATGGAACTCCTGACCTGGACATCTGCAGCCTTCCGCCCCCAGCACCCCCGCCCTCCCCTCGGAGGAATGTGCCGTCCTCCCAAGACCAACAAGCCCTTCTCCGGCTGCATCCCATTCCCTTCCAACCTGGGAAGGAAGCCGGGAACCAACGTCTTCCCCAGACCCAATGGGGTCGGTTCCAGGGCTGCTGCCTCCTCACCCCTTGCTTTTTCTGCACACTTGGCACCTTTTACTATTCACGCCACATCCTTATTTGTTATGATCGTTGCTTGTCGCCGGCCTCCCTGCGCTACAATGTAAGTTCCTTGAGGAAGGAATAGGCTTCTGGGTCAGGCATTAGGGCAGATGCAATTTCCGTAAATACTCATCGAATGTCTCTCTTACGCACAAAGATCACCCTCAAGCATATATGCCCCGTGTTTCTTTCCCTCAACCGTTTCTACAAATAGAGCCACTTTCTCTTCATGTGCAGAGAGGAAGGAAGTCATCCTATTCCCGTCACTTCCCTAACTGCTCTGTCTGGAGGACCACAGTCTCCCTCCATCTTCTTGGGGAAAGTCCATCAGTCCTTCACTCAACCTCCTCGGACCACAAGCAGGCAAGTTCCAAGGCAGCAGGGCAGTTCCACAACTCAAGGAGGACGATGAAACACCAGCGACCCAGCAGCCTGCGGGCCTGCCCCCCACCCTGACCCGAGTGCCCTGAACCATCACCTCCAGGAACTGCCCCCAAGGAAGAATCTTACCAACTCTGCCACTCGGAGTCGTAACTGCTGCATAAGACTTGAAACCTTTCCTCTCCTAGAGCTGCTGTACTCTCCCCAGGCAAGTTCACAGTCAAAGGGTTAGACTACTGCTGGTCAGCGTTTTACCAGCTGACCTATAAGAGGCCGGCGTTCTGGCCAACCAGACAGCCTGAATGTTCAATCCTGGAGGCCCACAAACCTCCAGCAATGGGTCTATTCTTTTAAAATATTAATTTGTGTTTCTGATTATAGAAATAATGCATGCTTATAAAAAACTTTGTTATAAAATTATATTTTTTTAAAAAGACATTGAAAGCATCTGCCAGCTCACTATTCATAGATAACTGTTCACACATTTTAGAAATTTTCTTTCTCTCCCTTTAGTCCATTTTTCTAATTTTCTCCTTTAGGAAAAAAAAATTTTTTTTTTCAGCCCATCTTTCCCATTTAGGTGGCTCACAGCTAATTCCTGATTTCCCAGAGAAACATAGAAGAGCTTATTTTGCTGGAGTAGTATGACGGATGGTGTGGGTTCCTCGATGGCACAGGAGTGGCATGAAATCAGTGCCATGGACTGAACACACGTTGGGACAGTCCCCCTTAAAATGTGGAGTGTGGGCAACTAAGTGAGTGTGATTTCAAGGATGAGAGAAGGTCTCTTCCTCAAATTAGAATTCCTTAATGACCCATTCGCTAATATCTACAATTCTATTGTGAGAACCCTATTCTTGAACCCCAAACTCTATCTACAGCTGATAGAACTGAAATCCCAGAAGAATGAAGTGGCTTTAAAGGCTTTGCAAATGTTCAAATGCATATATCCGGGGAAGGGAGTTGATACACACCAAGCACCATGAGCGTAAATGGGTCTTTCCTAAGCACCAAAGGGTAGCAGGAAAGGGAAGAAATTTGAGGGCACAGAAACCCAAGAGGGTTGGCTGGGAGTGAGGACATAGCCAAAGACGTAAATACAGAAGAGTGGGAAGACTGGAGACACCAGAACCAACTTTATGTTTTTCCCCTTGTGGGTTATTGATATTTAAAGAGAACATACCAGAGAATCTGTCTCCAGTCTGGGCCCTAGTTAACTGTGTGACCACAATATGTAAGATAAAGGGATTAGACCAGGATCAATGGGGTTTTTTTTGGCCTTAATATATGTCAGAATTACCTAGTAGCTTAGATAATACAGATGCCTGGGCCTTATCCCCAGAAAGTCTTATTCAAGTGGTTTATAGCACAGGCATTGGTAGTGTTGATGAAGAAAGTCATCTGTCATATCAGTGAACAAAGGATATGGCCATCATATGGCCATCAGCCACTGTAGTGCCCCCCCCCACCTCCACCAAGCTGTGTACCCTGAGGGGATTCAGGATGGGAAGTAACAGGATACTGGGCCTAGTTAAGATGCCCATCAAAGGAATGATTTCAATAAGCCCAGTTTCTTGCATCTTCCCATAAATAGAAAAGTGCTAAATTCCTTAACTTGAGGTGTCTGGTTTTATTTAATTAACTGTCATCTTTTGAAGTTCTGACCACCTGGTCTTTGTTGCAAAACCCCGTATGTATCCTGGCTTCTCCTTTACCTCTTCTGACGGTCCCTCAGAACTACCTGACAGGCTGCTTCCTGGGCTTAAGTCCTCAGAAAGTACCGAATAAAACATAATTCTCAAATTCTAGGTTGTGCGTTTTTTTTTCAGTTGACAGTACGTATCGTTTTGGTTTTGTCTTCAGAGCTCCCCAGCAGATTCTAACATGCAGCAAGGTTGTTTCTAAAGACCCTTTCCTGTTCCAGATTCAGACTCTCTCTCTGTACAGTGTAGGAGCCAAGGACCCTTTCGTGTTCACAAGCAGGAGAGCTGCTCCATCCACCTGCACACCCTCTGGCCCCGACACACCGGTGGGTCTGCACCCATAGAGAGTGGAGGCTTCCTCGAGGCCACGTCACGACTTCCAATGACAACATATGCTGTCACTGTCCTCTCTTCTTTCATCCAAGGGTTTAATGAAGAAGGTAGGACAAGGGGGTCCCTGTAGCCGTGGGGTTAATCCTTGAAAAGATTTCAAAATCCTTTGAAAAGATTGAGTGTATGTCCCAATGAGTACTTACCAAAGCTCATCCATCAGGTAAAACACTCCATATGGCATCTATGAGGTTGTTTCTTTTCTCTGTTAGAAATTCCTAAAATGGTAAAAGTTCATTTTTAAACCCCAAAAAAAAAAAAAAAAAGAGCGTGTGGGTGAAAGTAAATGCAATAATAATTTATCGTGTCGCCAAGCATCATGCACCCATTCGGATGTGCTAATATCAGGTGATGAAGATCCGAGACCATCTTCAACTTGGGCTGGTAACAGAGGGAGCAGCGTGACCGTAATCTACTGACTTGTCTGATAAGCTGTGGGAATTTGCTGGAGCACACGTCTACAAGAGCCGCCATGACACACGTACACACACATTAGGGAAAATGAGTCGCATTCTCAGCAAAGTCAGCCTTGGAACTATCGGGGGAATTTCTTAATCCATCCCTGCGAGCTCGAAACACCCAAGAGCTTTCCTAAGTTCATGTAAATTTATAAAGCCTCCTGTTTCCTCAGAAAGTGTCCTTTTCACCAAATTAGTGTCTTAGCCTGAGGACACACACACATCTATTGTTATTTTCCTATCCCTTTAAGTACAACCCCATTGGCAAACTCCCACTGATGACCCAAACCCCATCTGACTTTCATCAGATGTGCTCTGCAGGAAAAAGAAAAGCCAAGTTGAACTTGTACAAGGCCAGCCCTGATACGTCTTTGCAGGCGCCACATCGTGTGTACAAAAAAATACACGAGGTACAATTTCTAGAAAATAGCCAGCTTTTATAGCTGCCGTGAGTTTTACGGAGGAATGAGTGTGAGAAGTCAACCCCTGGGCCATCTCAACATCTCATCAGCTATAAATAGGAGACCTCGAACACTGCAGATGTTTGAAACATACAAAAAAATCCCAATCCAGGAGAAATGAATCAGAACACGGGCTTTTTGCACACCTGACCATACGGAAAGTGAGTTAATTTTACTCCAATTGCATTCCAGTCAAATGAGAGACTGTTGTTGCCAATGGGAAAAGCCAGAACCTCAGTCTGGCCACAACAAAGCTATTGATTCATTACCAACCTTCAAAACGAAGGGGAAAAGTAATCTGATTCTGGGACTGAAGCCATCCTTTGGTTACTGTAGGGGCAGGAGATAGCTGCTTTCGTGGTCCAATTTGATGAGCACTGCAGCCTGCCACAGTGCTTGGGATTTCCACCATTAGGGATCCTGCATTTTGGTCAGATATTATACCTCGCTGAATTCCAAAAGTCTTCTCTGTAATATCCCTAGGTGGGTATTCCAGGGCTGGGAGTTAACTACGATATAAGACATTCATTTTGGAAAAGTCTTCCCTGTGTTGAGTTGAAGCCCTTCCTGTATCCTTCACTCATTCCTTCTAATCTCCCCTCTCTTGAGTATCATAGAATAAATCTATTATCCCTTCCCCGCGATGGTCCTCTAAATATTGGAGGACAGCTAACAAGTCTCCTCTAAGCCTTCTTGTTCCAGACTCAAAGCCCTGAGATTCTTCAGACAATTTTAAATGATGTGATTTCCAGAGTCATCACCACTTGAATCACTTCTCTCTGGACCTGATCATTAAAACAGGAAAAGCCCAAACAGCAGGTAGGCACAGTCCTCCAAAGCCATCTGACAAGCACATCATTGATGTATTTGCTTTCTTTCTCGCAATGCATTCTAAGATCCGGTTAATACTTGGGAATAACCATATTGTGGGCTCATACAGGACTCTCAATAACTGAAAACCTCTCCTGTTTCTTCACATGAATTCCTATTAAGCCAGGTCTCCTGCAACTCAAGCTTAGAGATATAGTAGTAATATCCATTAAACTTCCTTTGTTGTGGTGGTCTGCCAAAACCCTTCTCAGTCCTGATTCTTCTATTCAGGTGTCAGGGATCCCCTCTGGCTTCACGTCACCTGTTAGGTGATAAGAATACCTTTGGTCTCCTGATCCGAGTTGACAATAAAAATGAGGAACCCAAACAGAGGGTTAGAGGTGACCGCAGGTGAAGAGCAGTCGTCCACCTTTGAGCACAGGGGCCTGGAGCCAGGTGTGACTGTACCTGCCATCACCTGGTCTCTGTCTCCGTATCTCACCTCACACGAGGTACCAGGAGGGAGTTTTTCAGATTCCGGCTGAAGCCAAGTACGGGATGCAATGGTTTGGCTTCTTTCAGCCTTTCCCTCTCTCTGGCTTTGATTTTCTCAGAGCTTTCTTGCTTTTCTCATTGGACAAGTGGACAGCTTTTATTCCCTGGCGCTTCCGGAGGAGGAGGGAGCAGATCTGCCGTGCTGCCCCTGGTGCCCGGAGCAGGTGGTCCTTTGCATGCTTTTGGAATGTGGCTAGAAGGGCTGTTCCAACCGGTGACTGTCGTGAGCCTCAGCTCGATCTAGGCCTTCCTGACGTTACCCCTGCCAGGCCCGGCCACTCTGGGCTGCTCTTCTTGGACTGGGAATCTCCTTCCTTACCTTGTTCCCTTTTGCAACGTGGGCTCCTCAGAGAATTCGTGATGCTGCCACACTGGTTCTTTCGCTGTGTCGCTCCTCCTGGGATTATGTCACCTGCTGGGGGGGGGGTTTCTGATCAATACCACCCCTGACCTCGGTAGGAGGGGCCCAACTCTGGGTCCCTGTGGGGTGAAGAGTTAGCCTTACCTAGGGTGAGGCCTGGCCTTTGCCCTGTGGCTACTGGGAGGGGATCCTCTGAGCCTCTGGAATGTCCTTCCTAATAAGAGGGTCTTCGTTTTCCTGAAGGTTTTAGCCACTGCACATCATGACAATATGATCTACGATGGGGACTTAGGACGCACTGTGTCAGTTCCAACCTCTGGAGATATTAGGCCGAGACTCCAGGAGGGGCTGGAGACTAGAGGTCAGCCACGTGGGCAGTACGAGATGGGGGCTCAATCAAAGCCATGCCCTGGAAGGTATCCCTGGTTGGCAGTGCCCTGTGCCTACTGCCATGGCCCGGAGGGGGTAATGCGGACCATGACCACGACACCCTGGGAAGAGGCCAGCAATGGAACAAAGCCCAGGGGCCACCAACACCATATTCCCGTGTCCAGTTCCCAAGGGTCGAGAATTCTGAATTTGAACTGGGCCTTCGAGATGGTTATGAAGGTTTGTTTTTTTTTGTCACAACAGGGAGATAGAACATATTTTCTTGAATTTAATAGGTTGTTAGCCTGACTTATTGCCTTTAAGAGACAGATGGCGTGCATGTCTCTGTACTCCTGCCCCGGGCTATGAAACGTGAGGAGCCGCTGATTGCTGATGGTCAGAATTTTGCTTTTTGAGGCTCCTTCCTCACGAGAGCATCTTTTACCGCAGGCTGCTAAAGGGTAACACGTCAGCCCCGCCAACTCCAAGAAGGAACCAAGCGACCGAGGTCTTCCCGCTGCCCCACCCAACCCCGCCACCCTGGCTCCCTGGGCGGATCGACCAGGTTCTGCGGGCCGTCCAGGAGTTTCCAATTCCGGCTGATCTGTGTCCCTTCGTGCTCCGGCCCCCTGCAGGCAGCAGTGCCGAGAAGAGCCCCTGTGCCCCCAGCCACCCCACGGCGTGGCTCTGCGTGGGGGACCTACACCCCAACAGGACCCAGGCGATGCTCCACGACAAGTTCACCCGGCCGGGCCCATCCTCGGCATCCGGGTCTGCAGGGCTCCGGGCACGTTAACTTCCAGCAGCTGGCAGGTGAACGGTGAGAGAGCTGGCCGGAGGGTGGGCCTGGGGAGGGGCTGCGAGGGCATGTCACCCACCCTCCCCCTCCGCACCCGCCCACCCCTAACCTCCCCCTGCCCACTGCTAACCCCCCACTGCCCACTCC
>NW_006798732.1:977658-987207 GCF_000442215.2 Lipotes vexillifer | reverse complement strand
GGTTCCCCCCCCCCCCCCCCAGCCAGTAACGGCGGGATTCTGGCGCGTCGAACCCCCTTCTCGGGTAATAGGTGGGGGTGCTCCCACCGCCCGGGGGTCCCTTTCCGGCGCCCCAGGACCGGGGGGTGGGGGGGGAGAAGTGCATTTCAGTGCCGGAAACATACCACCACGTATGGAGCCCTGTAACCTCACAGTCTCAAGGCCTGTACCTGCTATTGGCCCCGTGGTGTTGCGGGCTTGGGGAGCCACGGGGACTTAGAAAAAAGTTACTACAGTGAAAAAAAACAACAACAACAAAGCACCACGTCTAAGTTTTCTCAGAATGTCTTGAAATGTATGTAGCAGGATGTTAAAATGGAATTTGTCCCCGTTTCTGCTGAGGCGCCCAAGGGCTGAGAACAAAAGCGTAAGGGCCGAGTGTCCCCACGTTGCAAAGTGAAGTGTGAGACCTCTGCTCCGGGTGTCCGTGGCGGCATAAACAGGCACCTGAAACTCAGAGGAATAAAACAACTGTTTTATTTCCCCCCCAGATTTTGAGTCAGAAACTTGTATAGGGCATCGAGGGGACAGCTCACCTGTGCCTCTAATGTCTGGGCCTCAGCTGGCGTCCCCAGAACATCAGGGAAAGGGGCGAGGGGGGCTGAGGTGGCGTGACGGGGCCCTGTGGCTGGGGCCTGGATTCTCCCGTCAGCTTGGGTCCTCAGAGCTCCTGTGTGGCCTCTCCACACGGCTAGCCTGGGCTTCCTTGCAGCATGGTGGGCCCGGTGGTGGACTGCTTACAGGTCTGCTCACCTTTCCCCGGAAAGAAAGCAGAAGACGCCAGGCCTCCGAAAGGCGAGGCTCAGCGCTATCACAGCATCACTTAGACACGTGCAGGGTGTCAAGGCACATCGCAGGGCCAGGCCAGACCGAGAGGGGCAGGGCAGGAAGAGAGTCCACTTTCCTGATGAGCTGCAGCAGGATGAATGTACAGGGAGGGAAGGAAGTGATGGACATGATATACAGCATCTACCTGTGCAGGATTTGCAAAGGAGAGGACTGAAGACTCTCTGCAACCCTTAGCTCTGTACCGGCCAAGGGTTGAAAGTGTTTGAGGTTAGAAACTAGAGAGTTTCTTTGGAAAGAGTTGTTGGAAGGCAGAGGCACTTTTCTTCCCCTCTTCGTCTTTCACCTTGAGCCTAGTGAGAGGGGCTTCAGGGAGACATCATGGTCTGATTCACTTTTCCAGCACTCCCCCCAAAGTACAAGTACTGGTATTTACCCTCCAGCTGCAGACACCATAGTTAAGAGACACCAGCCTTTGTTAACCATGTATCTTGCAGCATTATTCACAACAGCCAAAGGTAGGAGCAATCCAGACATCCACTGATAGCCAAACGCATAAACAAAATGTGATACATACATACAGTGGACTATTATTCAGCCTCAAAGAGGGAATAAATTCTGACACATGCTACAACATGGTTAAACCCCAAAGACATTGTGCTGAGTGACGTACGGCAGATGTGAAAGGACACATATATGATTCCACTGATACGAGGTACCCACAATAGTCAAATTCATTGAAACAGAAAAAGAATGTGGTTTCCAAGGGCTGGGGGTGTGGGGTGATGGGGAGTTAATGTTTCATGGGAACAGACTTTCAGATGGGTGCCTGATGGTGATGGTTGAACAAGAATGTGAATGTACTTAACGCCACAGAACTGTACACTTAAAAATGGCTAAAGTGGTAAATTTTGTGCTTATATATTTTACCACAATTTAAAGAAACAGCACTGGCCCCTGCCAGGAGGGGTAACTGTGGTCTCTACCAAACACTAGGACATCTCTAACCACGGGAGAAGAATGGCCAAGAGGGTCTTAGTTCTGTGTCAGTTGTGTGGTCAGTATTGCAGAACCATGGGCCTCATCTATCATAAGCTGCGTAACCTAGTATCAAAGGGGCTCGGGTCCTCCGTCAGCCCACCGGGTGGGAGGGAGTTGAGGAGCAGAGACTGAGGAAAGCGCTGACCCAGCTGGTGTAAGTGGCTGGTCATGGGAGAAGAAGTCATCAGCTGAAGCCACAAAATCAGAAAGAACAAAACTGGCGATGAGGCAGGCTCTTGCCCCGCACGGGGTCTGTATCAGTCAGCTTTTGCATCGAACGTGCTGTAAAACAAACAATCCCCAAATTCTGTGCTTACAAGCATTTACTTTTCCTGTTTCTGGGTCTGCAGGTTGCCTGGGTTTATGTCAGTTTCTTGTGTATTTTGTTCTGGAACCAGAGTACAAGAGAGGGAGCCAAGCCCCACATACTCACATCACGTTCCCCCTACACACACACATTCTACCAGTCAAACAAATCAGGTGCCCAAACCCAACATTAATGGGATGAGGATGTCTGCTTGGCCGATTCCACCTATGTACTGTAAATTCTTTCACACAGTGAGGGAATGGAGATGTGGTTATAGATGAGAAGAGACGGTGAGGAATCAGGACAACCCAACCAGCCACAGGGCACAAACTGCAGGACAGGCAAGACCTAAAGACAGGACCGTCAGGCTAACCCAGTTACAGATAGGAGAGCGCGAGCTTGTTGGGGAAAGGGCTAAGAGGGACTCACAGCTCGAGTGGACCACGTGAGGATCCAGAGATGCGCTCTGCCAGCCACAAAGCTAAGCCAGGTCCAGGGGTTGTTGAGAATGAAGACTCAGACAATACACTTTGTTCTACTAGCAAAGTAGGAAACGGGCACACAGCCTGAATGCTGTGTGATGGGGTCTTGGCAGCCTGTGTGGTAGCTCTCCACATTGGTCAGAGGAGCCTGGAGGAACTCTGTGCTTGACCCTGGAGATTACTGAGGCTGAGAGCTGGGGAGCTGCCCCCCTGGCACTCAAGGCCGTAGTGTGTAACATAAATGTCCCGTTGGGCCTCAGTTCTATACTGTGTTTTTGCTTCTTGGTTCGCAGTGAGGCCTGTAGGAACTGTCGGTGCAAGAGGCCGTGACCTTTCACGAGGGTCCAGCTCATTTTTTTTTTCTTTTTTTATAAGATAATTTTTTAATGAAAATAACAGTCTTCATTAAAGTATTGGTTTTTTACATGAATTTTTTTTTAACATCTTTATTGGAGTATAATTGCTTTACAATGGTGTGTTAGTTTCTGCTTTATAACAAAGTGAATCAGCTATATGTATACATATATCCCCTCCCTCTCGCATCTCCCTTCCTCCCAACCCCCATCCCACCCCTCTAGGTGGTCACAAAGCACCGAGCTGATCTCCCTGTGCTATGCGGCTGCTTCCCACTAGCTATCTGTTTTACGTTTGGTAGTGTATATATGTCCATGCCACTCTCTCACTTTGTCCCAGCTTACCCTTCCCCCTTCCCATTTCCTCAAGTCCTTTCTCTAGTAGGTCTGTATCTTTATTCCCATCTTACCCCTAGGTTCTTCATGACTTTTTTTTTTTCCTTAGATGTGGCACATATATACAATGGGATATTACTCAGCCATAAAAAGAAACGAAATTGAGATATTTGTAGTGAGGTGGATGGACCTAGAGTCTTCATGCAGAGCCCATCTTACCCCTAGGTTCTTCATGACTTTTTTTTTTTCCTTAGATGTGGCACATATATACAATGGGATATTACTCAGCCATAAAAAGAAACGAAATTGAGATATTTGTAGTGAGGTGGATGGACCTAGAGTCTGTCATGCAGAGTGAAGTAAGTCAGAAAAACAAATACTGTATGCTAACATCTATATATGGAATCTAAGGTCCAGCTCATTTTATGCGGGGAGTTGCAAAGAGCCAGGAGCTGCCTCTGGGGACAGTCATGCCCACAGCCCACAGGACTGACCACACACTGTGCTTCCTGGAAGGGAAAGAACCTCGAGAGGTGGCAGGGGCCCAGGGTCCATCCAGACTGAGCGACACTGACCTGTGTGCCTCCATGCTCTGTGCCGGGTTCTTACATGACACTTACATTCCCTCGCCCTGTATCCCCACCAGCCTGCTGGAATTTCACTCCTTGGTGCAGAGACATTTAGTATTTTTTTTTTTTTGAAAGCTCTGATTGTAACATCTTTCTACTCCTTCCATCCCCAATACACCTTCTTTCCTTTTCCAGTTAAAGTGCCACGGGGACTCGCCTGGCCCGTCAGGCAGCCAGGTGGGCAGAGGCATCGTCCTGCACGGGCTGGTGCCGGGCTGACTCGTGCCGCACGCAGACAGGAGCGGGTGCCCAGGTCTGCTGGATGCCGGCCCTTCTAGACAGTGTCACCTGTGTGCCACCAGCCCATCCTAACCTGAGCTCGCGGATCCCGGGGCTGCAAGGGGGGAATGAGCTCAGGCTGTACAGAGTTGGCTCTAGGGACCACAGGTTCTGGGGTCTGCAGACTCGGCAGGCAGATGTAGGCCACGGAGTCCCAAGTCTGGAGCTGCGTGTCAGGGTCAGGGTCAGACCCCCATTGTCGGGGAGGGGGAACAGTCAAGGGCAGCCTGGTGGGGAGGGACAAGGGAGAGAAAGGATGCCCCTTGCCTCAGCCCAGCCCCGCTGCATCACTCCCCACCCAGATCCCGACACGGGAGGGATGGACCGGCTCCTTAGTGGGTGCTCTGAGGCTCAGCACGTGGGTCATCTGTGCTGCCCTCGCACCTCAGTCCTCAGACCGTGCACTTCACCCTGAAGGCTGAAGGGCAGCAGAGAGTCTTCTGAGAGCTGTATTTGGAGCCCAGAGGAAGGAGAGGTGTGCGACGCAAACAGTGACCGAGGCCAGGCTTCTCCAGGGCTCCCGCCCTCAGCGACATCCTGCCTGGACAGTCTCTCTCCAGCCCACAGGCGCTTTAAACATGGCTCCCAGTTCGTTGACACCCTCCCCTTGAACCTGGGCCGGGTGGTGCTACTCCCACCAACAGGTAGTGGCTGAGTACACAAGGCAGGCAGTGCGGTCCCCCTCCCAGGGCTGCCCCACTGGGCTCTGCACCTGCAATCCCGCTGGACTTGGCCCCCCAGCCGTCCCTACGCTGTGCCAGGTGTGTGTGACCGTGACCAGGCCATCTCACAAGGCATCCACCTGCCGCCACTGTCCAGCCCCCAGCCTGTGGAGTCAGCCCCGGCCGAGGCCCCAGGCACTGCAGAGCGGGGACCAGCCAGCCCTGCTGGGCCTGTCTGGGTCGCCATCCCAATCTGCAAGCACCATAAAATGGCTGTGTCTCACAGCATCAGAAACCAAAACACTTGTCTCTGGGCCTGTGCTTCAAGTGGATTAATACAGAGAGCTCTGCTGATTGAGTGAGTGTTCAGTGACAAGGACTGAATTGCTTAATGACTAGCCAGGTACGAGTGTCCTGGACGGCCCTCAGCAGGACACAACTCCAGGTGGGACAAGCCCAGTTCCCAGCCAGCTTCACTTGTTTGTTCCAGGTTTTCTTTCACGAGAGCATTCGTTTCTCAGGTCCTTTCCGGCTTCCATGAAGGCGGCTGGCCCTGGCACATCTCCCCAGTGGGGTTGGAAGGGGGTGGTGGTGACCGTTTCCCCTTTGCCACTGTTGCTTCCTAGAGCTGCCAGGAGATGAGGGGACAGGCAGAGCTTCCTGCTACCGGGAGATGAATCGCTGCCTGATGTCAGTTTTTGAAGGTGTGGGCAGAGGGGGGTGGGGGGAGGAAAACAACAGCCCTGGGGAAATTTATAGGACGGCCCCTGGATTCACCTCAGAATTCAAGTCCTTTATGGGACCGAGGGGACAATGCTACTGCCGATTGTTTCTCCAGTGGGGGGGAGGATATACCCAACGTCAGGAGCTGATGGTACCTGTAAGCATTCGGTTTGCAGGCTGAGTTGATTCTCTGTACAACACACAGCCTCGAGGCACTCAGGGTGGGTGTGAAGGAGCCTGAGCGCCATCCACAGGGCTCTCCCTGTTGGGGATGCCACATTTGCCGGCTGCGTGATTGACTCCGCAGGACAGGCCGTAGCATATTTGTCCCTAGAGTTGGGGTGTCCACACAGCTACGGAGCAGTCCAGGGCTTGGGCTTCAAGTCTTTGATTGCAAGCGATAGAGACGCCAGCTTTGTTAACGATAAAGGGAATTCATTGGAAGGAATGGGACCTAGAACTTGGGGTCAGTGTAACCTGTTAAAGATGATTAAAGACAGCAACGTAAGTGATACAAACAAACTTTACTCAACACCTCATGATATGGGTGGTCCCCATTCTCAAGGAAGAATCCAGGGACCTGCAAAATGGGGCAGAAGCCTGGACCTTTTTATAAGATAAGGCGTAGTTTCCATTGGCTGTCAGGGCACCCAGGGCAGGAGTGTCCCCATCTAGGGACTGGAAATTTACTTCAATAAACCCAACTACAGTCGGCTCTCAGTATCTGCCAGTTCTGCGTCTGCAAATTCAACCAACTTTGGATTGAAAATATTTGGGGGGAAAATAAAAAGTTCCAGGACACAAAACTTGAATTTGCCACTTGCAGACAACTATTTATATAGCATTTACATTGTATTAGGTATTATAAGTCATCTAGAGAAGACTTAAAGTATTACGGGAGGATGTGCATTGGTATATGCAAATAGTACGCCACTTTATATGAGGGACTTGAGCATCCTTGGAGTTTGGTATCCATGGGGCTCCTGGAACCAATCCCTGGTGGTTGCCGAGAGCTGACTGCACTGCCACTCACATAAATGAGCTCCAATGGCTTCTGTCTTTTCATCTCTGCCCCTTGTTTTTCCCTCCTGTGCGCAAGGGGAGATTACGATTCAAAATCCAGAGGTGTTCCTGTGTTGTGAAGATCTTATTTGGTCTAGCTTGTGTCAAATGACTGTCTCTTAACTGCAGGAGGGCATAGTGCCACGAACAACAATTTCTCCCAGATCCATCTCGCAGGACAGGAGTAATTCCATCCTCCCTCCACAAAATTGGGATGGTGTTATTGAGGAAGATGAATGGATGCTGGCTCTCATACTCCTGTTAGGCTCTGCACCCCTGGAAGATGTTACTCTGCCCCTCCTTGAGAAACGCTCCCACTAAGGGGGACGAATGCTCAAGACGACAGACAGAGGGGGCTTCTCTTTGGGCCAAGGGTGGTCCAGCTGGAATAAACCTTCAAGCTCAGAGAAGGCTGGAATTGCATGTTCTTATTACTCTCTGGGCTCGTCTTTGTAAGGCATTTTTGCCTGAGCCATGGGCTTGATAGCAAAGGCAATAAAAGTGGGGCAAAGGCTGATGTAATGTAACAATATTGGGATGATGATGTCATCCATGTAGTAAACAAGAGTAGCTGTTGAGTCATAAATAATCTTTTCACGGCGATCTTGAATAGGTCTGATACCAGATGTACAGTAAATTCGCTCACTTTATGGAAATGCCTTTCCTTTGAAAAGAAGGGAGAATGGTCTATAATATAAAGTTCCATATGTGCTGCTCACACAGGCTTTATTTTGTGCTTTTTGTGTGATTTGTTTAATGCTTGTTTAGTCACCTAAATAGAACAGGCCTCGCCAGGCACCACCTCGTTTTGTGTGCGTAAACTGCGTGAGCAAAAACGTGGGCTCGACGCCCAAATCTGAACTGAATCCAAATTGCCTGGTCGCTGAATGAAATATGTCACTTCCGTAAGTCCAGTGTCCTTTCTTAGACCTGTGACTTGGAAGAGAGCTAGAATTTTCTCTCACTGAGCATCTTGGGCCTTTTGTTTTTTGAATTTTGAAGGCAGAATTTAACAGACTTCGGTTCACGCCATTGTCTAAGAAGGCTAAGACCTGAACAGCTCCCCGAGCCATGGTTCCCCCCTACCCTGTTCCCTCGACGTCCCCACGCAAGGTAACCACCATCCCCAAGTCTGTTCACTAGGCCCTTGCTACCCTTTTAACACACTGTTATCTCGTTGATACATATTCTAGGAAAATATTTTGTATCTGTTGCCTTTAACTCTATACAATTAAACTGGTTGAGAGATATGACAACCTTCATTATAGTATTCTCTATTCCTTTTTGAATGTCTTCAATATTTAATACATCTTGATGGAAAACAGAGATTTACAGATTTTTTTAAAAATCATTTTTTAAAATTTTCTACCTGCGTCTATGCAAGAGAAATGTTGGCTTTGAAAGCTGACATCCTGGAACATCTGGGGACAGATTTCTTTTCAAGATGGCGTCACGTGGTGCAAATCTGGCTCACTGTAAAACCAGGATTCCTACTGAGATCTTGTAGAAAATCTTTATTACCTCTCATGGCCAGTGTAGGAAGAGTCCCCTATAGAAGCAGCAGGTTTGTCTTCCACAAAATAAGTGATTTGCCATCAGAGGGCGAGAACCGCATCGTCGCTGTGCCGCCTGTGCCTCCCGTTTCTGGTCTTTTCCTCCCCTCACCTCTCCCCCTTCATCATTCCCTCTTCTCCCGGCTTGGTCTGCTCCTGGAGCTGAAGCACTTGTGGGGATTAGCAGGGCAACACCCAGGACGCGCACTCATGCCCCGGGGGCGGGACTCAGGCTGCTGCTTCTCCAAGGAGAATTTGCACTTTGACAAAGGCCTACTCCCACTGGGGATGTTTGTGCACGTGGCCCTGATTTGCAAGGACCTGGAGGCGAAGGCAGGCGAGGAGGACATCCGAATACCCGGCTCAGGCAGCAGGGAGCTGGGATAGAGGTATGTAGGTTGAAAAAAAGTCACCGTGATACCCCCAATCCTCTCTCCCACATCTCCACCAAGAATTTTGGTGCCAATAAAGAGAACAAATATTTACTGGCACCCACGGTGGAGCAAGGCGGATCTTTCCTCATTTAACCGACAAACTTTTGTAGTGGGCGTTGCTGTTCCCATTTTACAACTAAGGGAGCTGGGACTCAAAAAGGGTAACTTAGTTGCCGGCGAGGGGCGGGGTTAAATGCTCCCTGGGCGGTACCTGCCCATCCTCCAGCACACCTGCAGTCACGCTTGCCACGCCGCAGAGGCCACGTGGAACACACCTTGCAAATGCGAACGGAGAGGATGCTTCTTGCTCCTGATGGGAACGGCCTTCTCAGCCCCTGAGGCATTGCGGGGGGCAGGGGCAAGCCATCTGCGCTTTGCTCCCCGAGAGCTGCTTGGACTCAGCTTTTGCCAGTTATCGAGCTTCTCCCAGCAGGTGAGTGAGGGAGTTACAAGTAGCACGCTAAATTTTTAGCAGCTGAAGTCAATAGCTGCCGGGCCCAGGAATCTGTCTTGGCTGGACCTGGAGCCCTGCACTCACTCTGCGTGAGGAAAAGCAGCTAGAAGAACTCGCTTCAGCAAGGTTTCCCGTGTTTCAACAGCAGTTTAGCTCTTTATCAAATTCCAACTTTATCCAACGACCCTGGCTGCGATGAAAGTGGATTATACTTATCTCTGCTGTTTCAGACAGACTGGCAGGAGCCCTTCAATAAAATCAGGACGGCAGAGAGGCCATCTTTTTGGAATCTTGATTCTGACCCAAAGTCAAGTTTCTGCAGCCAAAGACAGAATCATCAGAGGCCAGCTCAGCTCGCTCCTGCCTGTCCCCAGATAAAGGGAGAGAGAAGGACAGGAGGTGGGGCTGG
>NW_006798732.1:972401-977410 GCF_000442215.2 Lipotes vexillifer | reverse complement strand
CCCCCCCCCCAGTGGACATCAGCTTGGGCGTGGCTCTGGAGGCTGGACCAGCCCTGGCCGAGGGCAGCCTGCATCAGCAGTCTTCTGGAAAGCAGCAAGGGGCTCATAACCAGGACTTGGGCTTGGAATCACGACTTGTTTTCCACTCCTCCCTGCCAGGGCCCCTCCATCATAATCCTGGACACCCCTGCAGAGTCCACCCCGCCTGTCTGTAAAGAGCTGGATGGAGGGGGCTGATTTCATGGGGCTCTGAGAGCGTGGGCAGAAAGCAGGGCGGGAGCCACGGCCTTCTTTGTCCCTGGCAGCCGAGCCGGGCTCTGAGGAACTTCCCAGATGGAAAACACTCCACCACCGGGTGGCTTCATAGGACCACTGACCTGGCTTCAGGCGCAGGCTGTGGAGGGTAAATAGCCAGCTTGCTTCACTCACCCAGAGAGGAGGCCTTCTTGCCTTAATCCTGACCACCCCAGGGGAGGCTGGGACCAGGCACGGCTAAAGCGGAAATAGAGGACTAGCCACATCGTGGGAACACAGATATTTTATCCTTGATTTAAAAGCTGCTCCGTAAACTGTCTCCTAGCTGGCCGAAGGCTGCAGTCATGCAGGGCCACCTCCTCTTAGCCTATCGTCCAGTGAAACCTCTAAAGTCTGAGCTAGAGAACATTAAACCCAGAAATTAAAAAAACAGCAGCCAACTACTTTCCCTCTAAAGCAGGCCTCACACACATGTGTGCGAATTGCTGGGGATCGTGTCCAAATGCACATCTGTTTCAGCAGGTCTGCGGGTGCCCACGATGCTGCATTTCTAACGAGCCCCCAAGTGAAACGATGCTGCTGGCCCGCAGGTCACATCTCTAGGAGCAGTCTCATGTATGACGGTTTTGAACGCAGAATATTTCAGGAACCACAAATGGTAAGATACATTGGTATTTATTCTTTTGTCCACCCATTCATTCATTCAACGTTTACTTTTTATCTTAGTCATGTTGTCTCCAGTTTTACTGAGATATAATTGATGCACAGCACTGTATATGTTTCAGGTGGACTGCATGATGATTTGACTTCCATATATTAGGAAATGATTATCACAATAAGTTTAGCGAACATCCATCATCTCATATAGATACAAAAAAAAAAAAGAAAAAAATGTTTTTTTTTCCCTGTAATGAGAACTCTTGGGATCTACCCTCTGAATAACTTGTGAGTAACCGTACGGCAGTGTTAACTATAATAATCACCGCATCCAGCATTTACGGAGTACGTGCAGTGTGGCTTCTGTGCTAAGTACAGGGCAAATAGCTGAGCCGAACGTAGACCTCAAGCCAGCCCGAGTTCTCTGTGAGCCCTTCAACAAACTGACCTGGAGCGTTCGGTGTAGTAAGCTCTCCGCTCACAGTGGGTCCAGCAAGTGTAACAGCCTCACTGCTCCAGTGGAACAGTGGAAAGCAGATGTGTTACCATCATTGAACCCACTGCTCAATAGCAAGTGCTAACTGAGGCTGCCTGCACTTGGAGGGGTGCTGGTCACTGTGCCGGGTACAGAATACCTGATGGATAGAGTCCCGCCCTCCACAGGTGATACAGCTGTAATCTGGGCAGGGTGGCACACAGCTACTCAACTGGAATCAGTAGAAAGAGAGCGTGGAAAGAGGAGGGAGGAAGTGGGGGCAGGGGGAGGGGGAACGGGAAAATGGTAACGATTGACAGAGGCAAAAAAAAAAGAACTCCCATCCTGATGAGGTATCTTAATTATATGACATTTTATTTCCTTTTTTATGACTATAAAAATAATATATATTCAGTGGAAGATAAACAATGAAGCATAGAGAATAAAAGTGAAAGCCTCCCCAAAAGCACCCCCCAAAGAATAGTTCCCTGTATGCTATTCTTTTTTTTTTTTTTTTTAACATCTTTATTGGGGTATAATTGCTTTACAATGGCCTGTATGCTATTCTATACCTTGGCTCTACACAAACAAGTAGACATGAGGCTAAATAGAATCATCGTTTACACACTGAATACATCTCTTTTATTCACTAAACAATATGCTGTAGACTTTTCACAGGTCAGTTCTTTGGCTTCTACCTCAATATTTGAAAGTTTTTCATTATATTTCATTCTATGGTTTACCATAATTTATGTCACCAGTTCCTGATTGGTGGCCATTTGGATTTTTTTCTATAATAAGTAATGTAAACCAAATATTTGAACATATATCTTTACATGCGTGATTTCTATACAATAAATTCTAAAGAGGAATCACTGGGTAAAAGGAGATGACCTCAAATATTGCCAAATTGGCCATTACAAAGCTTGTACCAATTTAAGCCCTGGAAAAATGTATGACAGTACCAACTTTTTGGTATGTTTTTAATCTCTGCTAAACTAATTGGCTTTTATTATTGTTGAATTTCCTATATCTTAGGGATGCTGAGGAGAATATTATTAGCCTCTTGTATTTCCTTCTTTTGTTCAATTGCCTGTTTGTGGCTCCTTGCTTTATCTTTCTATTAAGTGGTTCTTTTTCTTATTGATGTATAAGAGCTTTTAATATTTAATGAATATTCAGTCTTTTAAAATTGTCATATATGTTGTAAATATCCTTTCCAAGTTTGAAGAAGCATTATAACTTAGTTAACTGCACAGCCTTGAAAGTTCAGATTCTGTGCCTATAAAAAAGTATTGTCCCGAGGTTAAATAAAAATAATGCATATAGGGACTTCCCTGGTGGCACAGTGGTTAAGAATCCGCCTGCCAGTGCAGGGGACACGGGTTCGAGCCCTGGTCCGGGAAGATCCCACATGCCGCGGAGCAACTAAGCCCGTGCACCACAACTGCTGAGCCCACGTGTCACAACTACTGAAGCCCGTGCTCCTAGAGCCCGTGCTCCGCAACAAGAGAAGCCACCGCCATGAGAAGCCCGCGCACCGCAACGAAGAGTAGCCCCTGCTCACCGCAACTAGAGAAAGTCCGCGCACAGCAATGAGGACCCAATGCAGCCAAAAATAAATAAGTAAATTAATTAAATAATAAGGCATATAAAATTCTCACTACAGCGCTTGGACTTAGCAAGTGCTTCAAAGTCAGTTTATAAGTGTTGCTTGCAGATTCCTTTACAGTAACTTTGATACATGTATCATTTCATCAAATAGTCCTCTTATTAATACTTTCTGCCCTTGCGATTGAGCTAGGAAAGGTCTTGACTATATATATTCTCTTATGTGTATTTCAGGCCTTTTTTTTTTTTCTTATTCTTAATAAGAGTCTGTGTCCTCTGCTCTAATGATCACTCTGCAGACACCCTCTGGTCCCTTGCTTCCCTTACTCTTTCTTTGCCCTCCTGGTCTGCTCTGGTTGAACCTCGCTGCCTGCCCTGTGCTCGCACTCACCCCCTTTGATCAGAACGCCTCCAAAGGGTCGCCTCTGTCTCTTTCTCTGTGCCCAGCCCATTCCAATCAAGCTTCACCCCGTTTCCCGCACTCTGAACCCCGAGTCTCCATCTGACCAGATGCTCCGCTCACCACTCATCTTACTTAAGCCTCAGCGTCACCTGACAGAGCCCATCTCTGCCTCTTCAAATCCTCTCTTCATTTGCTGTCTGGGTCATCGCTTCCCAGGTTGTCTCCGTGTCACCAGCAGCTCTTCCTGGGTCATTCTGCTGCATTCCCCTCCTCTTTCCTGACTGCTGCATCATGGAGTGTCCCAGGCTTACTTCCTAGCCTGCTTCTCTTCCTCCTTCACCCTCACAGCCTAGGGCATCTCAAACAACCTCCTGAATTTAAATTCTGTCTTTTCTTATGCCTCATAAATTCATATCTCTAGCCCCGATTTCTCCCTGAAATTCAGACCCAAATATTCAGCTGTCTACCTATCATCTCTATTTGGATGCCTAACAGGTATCTCAGATGTGATACGGGCCAGACCAGGGTCGACATGGACCGTTGTCCAGCTTGTGTACTGCCTAAGGCAGCCAGCCAAGGGAGCCCGATGGGTGTGCAGCCCATGTCCAGCTTCCTAAGCCCTGAGCTCAGGTGTGGGCTCCAACTGCACAGCAGAGGAGGTACCTTCCATGGGGGTGCCTTTCTAATTCTCTCCAAGTTGCCTTATAGGTTAGCTGAGGCCATTGCCACAGTATGTCTTTTGATTTCTCCCCACCTCTAACCTGCTACTCTCAATATACGGCACCATTCAATTGAGAAAAAGGAGAAGGAAGCTCAAGAGGAAAGGGGAGAAAAGGGAAGGGAAGGAAATTTAGCCTCTTTATCTCTTTGCCTTAGCCAGTCGGATTCCCAAAGGTACCCTGAATCTGACCTCTCGTCCCCCCTCTTCTGCTCCACTGAGGGTCTAAGCCCCTATTATCTCTGGGCTACTGCAAAGCCTCCCAGCTGGCCTCCTGGCCACCACCCCTGCCCCTCTGCACAGACAGAAGCTTCCTAAGACAGAAATATTCTCTTACCACTCACCTGCTTAAATACTGCCAGCGTCTTCTGACTCAACCAGAGTCAAACCCAAACCCTTTCCTGCAGATTACAACTTTCCCACTTACTCACCCACCTTGGTTTCTGGGGCTCGCTAAGCTGTGGCCACACTGGCCTCCTTCCCGGCTCAGATACACCAGCTCCCAGCTGCCTCAGGACCTTTGCACTTACCAAACCTTCTCTCAACTCTTCACACAGCCACCTCCTTTTCAGTATTCAAGTCCGAAGTATATGTTACCTTCTCAAAAAAGTCCTTCCTTTTGACCAAATTGGCTAACAGAGTTCTCCCTTTCCCACCGTCACTTTCTGCCTCATTTCTCTAACATACCTTCTTTACTGCATCTCTCACCTCTTGAGATTACCATATCCACCCCTCGGCTTCCTTGTCATCAGTCTGTCCCACCATCGCCCACCAGGTCCATTTTAGAGGTCCAGGATCTCTCTGCCTTGTACCTGCCCCAGCTCCGGTGTGGAGAACTGCCTGGCACGCAGCAGGCTCCTGGTGAGTTGACTGATTAGATGGACTGATGG